>NC_137108.1:43378348-43869572 GCF_949357685.1 Gobio gobio | reverse complement strand
TCGAGCAATAACCGTGCAATAACTTTTACATTGAATGTCAAGTCTGTATTTTAGCAACAACAAAGGGGTTTGTGTCCAAACACACACTGAGTAGGAGTTACATGACAGGCTAAATTGTTTACATCTCTGGTTCTCTCCAAACATAGATAAAACCTTACAGTAATCTCACAAAATTATGTAATCATGTCAGTCCAATGGATTCATAGACCCTGAAAACATGGGATTAGACATTAAGATTACTTGGCTAGGTCAAATAATGAAGGAGTTAGGATATTTGAATGGCTTCTGCTCATCTTGGACGCCATCTTGAATATTACACCTTTCTAGTGGTCAAACTTAGGCAAACTAGGTTAGTTATTAAGTACACCTAATACTACAAAAACAGCTGAGAAACCTTTTGTTAGATTTTTTTTTTCTTCATATATGTAGCCATCTATAAACGCATCTAACAAGTTTGTAAATATGTTTGTGTATAGTCACAGTTATGTAAAACAAAAAAAGGAATTCTGTGGTTTTACTGTATGTATGACTAGGTACGTATGACTGAATGTACGCATGCATGTATGACATTTTACATTTACGCATTTGGCAGACGCTTTTATCCAAAGCGACTTACAGTGCACTAATTACAGGGACAATCCCCCTGGAGCAACGTGGAGTAAAGTGCCTTGCTCAAGGACACACTGGTGGTGACCGCTGGGATCGAACCAGCAACCTTCTGCATTACCTAACCCACTGGACCACCATCTCTACAGTATGACTGACTGAATGTACGCATGTATGTATGACTATGTACATTTGACTGAATGTACGCATGTATGACTTGTGTACATTCAGTCAGTCAGTCATACATACATGCGTACATTCAGTCATACGTACAGTCATACATGCGTACATTCAGTCAGTCATACATGCGTACATGTATGACTGACTGTACGCATGTATGACTGTCTGTATGTATGAATGTGTGCTTCACCGCATCTCCCACCATGCACAAAGTGCTGAGGGAGCACCAAAAGACCCATCCACCACTTTTACTTCTATTATAAGTGCCCCTTCATAACCCAGAAAGAAATAAAGAAAGAAAGAAACTGGAAGTTGTAATCAATATTATGCCATAAATGCTGTTTATTAAACTTGAACTCGCAATATTCCTTTAAACATTTTTTTTTAGATTAGACTAAGCAACCACTGCAATCTGTCTCTGAAACTTTAAAAACTTTGCATTTAATGCAAATTACTTTGCATTCAAAGCAATTTCCATATTCACCTGCATTCTACAGTCAGTGATCACATCACAAATTGACTCAGCAGAAATCACATTTGGTCATATAACATGACAACAAACTGCCATATGAGAGAAAAAAAAAATCCATTTATTGTGCAAAGAATAACAAAACATAAGAAAATAATTATATAATAATTTGAAATAACATGAAAGACACATCATTAGAAATCTATATTTTTACAATATAATCAATTACAATAATGACCAAAACATGCTATTCTTTAAAAAAAAAATTGGCTGTGATAAACAGTATTAAGAGCGTTGCACTACTTTAGTATTGCATTGAAAAGTCCATTGGCAAGCAGAGAAAGAATGACCCGTTTTACACCCCCCAGGATTTATTGAAACTTCGTTATTCAAGATTGCTTGTTACATTAAAACTTTCAGCATGTGAAATAGATTTGTCTCAGCAATTGTTCAGTGCGACTTCAGTTTTCCTCAGTGCATTGATCCAGAACTTCTTGCATTTTGGCTTGAATCTCAATGACCCTCGGACCCCATTTCTCTCTCACTTCATCCTCGTCATCTTCAGTGGCGGTGCAGTAGGCCATCAGCGACATAAGGCCGATGTGAAACAGGTGGGCCACGTGAGAGCAGCGGGCCTCCATCACCTTTTTGTTCCTTTTACAACTCTCCAGGTACACTTGTAGGATGGACCTCCCAAACAGAGCGCTGCCTTTCACACCACGATAAAACACATCCAAGCTCAAATCGCTCTGGTCCTTCTCGTAGATCTTCACAAACTCCTGCATGTGGTGATCCGAGTTCTCAGGGTCCAGTTTTACCCTTTCCAACATGGTGTTGAAAGCACTGTACTGATGTTTGATGACTTCCTCGTGTTTACCGTAACTCTCGTTGATCTCATCAATGCGGATCTGTTGGAGCACCTCCTTGTTCTTCTCTGAGATGGTTTTCAGCTTTTCGTGAATCTGCTCGAAGTCCTTGGCCATCTCATGTTCCTCCTCCTCCCCGAGGCCTTTCCTGACAACCCCAACCACTGAAGTCACAATCCCAAAGAGAGGATCTATGGAGGAGGCGAAGGAGGAGATTTTCTCCACATAGAAAAGCACTTTGACCGCAGTCGCTTTGATCTCTTGTTTTTCTGCCATAGATGGGTCTGAATCTTGGACTTTGGTTCTTCTTAGTCTTTCAGTCTTATCTGATTCTGAAATAAAAGGGAACATGTTCTTATTATTAACGGAACAGATTACACTTCAACACTTCGGTCCTGAACATTCAACAACTGGCATGCTTTTTTATTTTAAATATACACTTCCCGGCCAAAAAAAAAAAAGTCGCTGTCTGGATTTAAATAAGAACAGTTCTTCTAACCCTAATTAATGGAGTGTGTAGTTTTTTCCCCTTCCTTAAACAACCATGTAGGAAGACCCATCATGGCCATATTACAGGATGACAATGTCAAGATTCATCAGGCTCAAACTGTGAAAGAAGGGTTGGGAGGGAGCATGAAGAATCATTTTCACACATGAATTGGCACCTCTGAGTCCAGACCTTAAATTCATTGAAAGTCTTTGGGATGTGCTGGAGGAGACTTTACGGAGTGCTGGACTCTTGCATTGTCAAAACAAGATCTTGACCAAAAAGGATGCACCTCGACATTTATTTTGACATTGTCATCCTGGAATATGGCCATGGTGTGTCTTCCTACATGGAGTGTGTAGCTTTTCATTTCTTAAACAACTATCAATTAGGATTAGAAGAACTGTTGCCAAACACATGCTAGAAACATACAAATCACTGCTATAGTCATCTAATCATTGACTCTTAAGCATTTGCCCATTTAAATCCAAACAGAAACTTTTTTTAAAAAGCAAATAAGTATTTTTTTCCTTCTGCTTCAAAACCTTTAGGCACCAGCATCGTGTATACTTTACCGAGAAGGCAATTCAACAACGCATTTTGCCATTTTGAAGCTGAACTTGAAGTGTCAAAATAGAGAAATGCTTTGTGGGATCTTCTCCGTTTGAATATACTATACATTTTTACTGTATATATATATATAAAAATCTATTTTAAAATGTAAACTCTCATTTAATTCAATACTGAAAACTCTAAAATAGTTCAATGCTAAATTTCAAAATGGACTATTTTAATATTTGAGTGCGTTTTGTACTTTTACACATATTACAGTATCAAGATGTTAGATTAGCTATTAACATCAGTCTCTACTGGAATACACCTGGATGCTGTCCAGTTCTGAATCTGCTGTGTCGAGTGTGGTAATAACTCAACTGTACCTTGTTCCCTAACGAGTAACTAAAATTTAACTTTCCCGCCAGGGACATACCTGTAGATATTTAAATTATCTAAACTTAAAAACAAAACATACATTACATTTTATTTACAGGTTGTGCTTTCAGAAAGGTAGTTCACAGAAAGCATCGATTCATATTCACATAAAATAAGATATTCAATATAAAGTACTAATTAAAAAACGGTTTGCACAGAAAAACAAACAAAACTAGTAATTCTAAAACTAAAACAATGCAGTTGATAAGCACGTTTGGCTTGACATTCCCATCAAACCACATGGCATAATGAATGTCGTCATGCATGTAGCTTTACTCGTGTTTTCCTTAAAATAAACGAAAAGATTTTCTAAATGGAACAGAGTTTCTTGTATAACATGCAGTTTATCTTAGTCAGGTTTCTAGACTGAATGAATGGCAGTCTGACATGTAAACAGGCTAACATAACTAGCTTAAGAGGGAGGTTAGATGAACGGCAAAACATATTGGGTTAAATGATGCAGCAATATCATTCCACACTCATGTCACAGGATACACGTTTAAGCAGGAGAATGCTCTAAGCTATAAATCTTACCTTTCAATGCGTCTGTAGCCGTTCAGATCCTAATGATGCTGCTGCTGTTTTTGTACAAGCAGCCACCATTTCACTGTCCGGTCTGAGAAACAGCCCCTCCCTCTTTGTCAAAAAAAGGGCAGGGTGTGGGAGTGACTCATACTACAGCGATGCCGATTGGTTTAGAAGGGAGAGGGGGAAAAAATGCAGCTTTTCCGCAATCCCCTTTCTGAAGAACACACACACCCTGCATGGGAAATGGCTGCAATGCGCTCTGACAAGTTCAGTAATGAATCTCGTCACTTCTAGACAAGAGTTAATAACTAGTGGGAGCAGATGAGTAAATTAGAGAACATTTTGGTTGCCTATATATATATATATATTTAAAAAAAAAGAGGAAACTCTGACTAGTCTAATACTAATGCATGAGTCAAAAATGATACTGTCTACGGGGGAAAAACAGTTTATGGGCCTCAGAAATCAAACACATGCTGAATGGATTTCTTACATTTAATTTAATGCAACATTTACATAAGAAGGTTTTATTCATTCCACTCGTGCTTCATGAATGAGGACGTCGTGTGTAAAAATTCAGGAAGCAGGTATGTCCTGTTGTGGCTTATCTGGTTAAGTGAGACAAGCCACTAAAGCGTAAACAAAGGATGAATATACCGCTGAAAGGAGAGGCTGTCGGGCAACAGTGCATGTCAGCTGCCATTTGAACAGCTGTAAGAGAGTCAAGTTCTTGACACATGCGTGGTGACTGACTGAACTGGGCTTTGTGTGGGTTCATTTTATAAAACACAGTGCCGACAGCTAAGAAAATAATATGCATTGTATGCTTGGAAGAAAAGGTCACATTTTTACTTAGTTTAATAGAGAATGAGTGTCACCTCTAACCAGTTAGGACAGGAAAATGAGCTCTTACGTTGCAGTGAGAAGGCTGGATGTCACAAATGGAGATCTTGTTTTTGTTCTTCCGAGTACCTGCAGCAGAACAGAGGGAGAGAAAAAAAAAAGCAGACATTTTAGCAAAGTATAATCAGAGTTTCGGGTCAGTTATCTGTTGAAATTGCAAGAATGACAAGCGATAAAAATGGTGGCATCAGTTAGAACATTATCAGACGTTTCACGCAGCATGCTATCGTTTATGCTGGTCAGTTTTTGTAAACATTACATTTCACACCTTCCCAGCTAATGGAATGTTCATAAGGTAACATTTTTGCAAGGTTCTATCAAAGTTATGAACAAACGTAACGTTAATTGAATGTTCGTTGGAAGTTATCTAGACTTTAATAATGTTCTCAAAACATAAGCACAAAAACATTATTCATTCATCATTCATGGAACTCTTCTCCTGAAACATTTTAGATGGATGTTCATCATTAAAATGTTACTACTTCAGAGAATATTCAAAAGTAATATTTGCAAAATGTTAATGTGGAATGCTTCCTTAACGTTTGCATAACATTTGTCAAATGAATACATTTTTGTTTGCTGGGCTACTGTTATTAAAGCAAATAAACATTGACACATCAACAAGTTAGCAATGAGTACATTATGGCTCATTGAATAAAATGACTTCACGTCACAGGAAAATTAAAATGGCATAATTCTATACAAGTGAAACAATATGGCCCTAAAAATATAAAAGTTATTTTTTGTGAAGCACTTTCAGAGGGCAACAGGCTAACAGTAAAACGTCATATCTCACAAAATCTGGGTGGGAAATTTTGGGATGGACCTGTGAAAATGTTGGCATGGCAAGAATAAAATCTGATCTTTGCTATGAAGCAAGACAGTATTGATTCTAAAGGTCCAATAAATGTTTTATGTCACTTTATGGCTCATTAAAGATTATGACTTTTCAAAAGAATGACGCTATTACTTTGGAAAGATAAAGAGTATGCTTATAAACTTTGGGGTGACAATGTTGGCATGATAAGTAAATGTCTGACCTACAGTACTAAAAGGGATAGTTCAAGCAAAAATGAAAATGGTCATCATTTACTCACCCACAAGTTGTTCCAAATCTGTATGAAATCATTTATTCTGCTGAACACAAAATAATGTTTTGAAGAATGTTGGCAATCAAAAAGTTGATGGCATAGCATTTCCCACCCTACTATGGAAGTCTGGTTACCAACATTCTTTAAAACATTTCTTCTTTTGTGTTCAACAGAAGAAAGAAACTCATTCAGGTTTGGAACAACTTGAGGGTGAGTAAATGACCAGTTTTGGGTGAACTATTGCTGTAAGCAATTAAACAGTGACATATCCACAAATAGTTTTTTGATGTCAAATTAAATGATTTTTCAAAAGAATATTATGGCATAATTGTTCAGAAGTATGGCTATAAAAAAATATACAAGTTAATTTGTTAAAAAGCACTTTTAGGAGGGCAATCATCCATCACCGTAAGAACACTGCAGGCTGCTGTGTCAAATTCATGTTTACTCAGTTGAACAACCATCCTCAAACAGGGAAACTTAACATTTACACTTGCTGGATTTACAAGTGTATGTGACAATTTTAGTATTTCAGTAGTTTATGAAATAAGAGATCTTATGAAACTTGACAGTAGAATTATACCTTGCGATGTGATAGTAGCTCTGATCTGCCTTTAGGGGTTAAAACTCATGGAGTGTTGAACTGATGACTGTAATGGTATTGCACTGAGAGCTTGGAGGACCAATGTATAAAGCAAAAAAGGGATGCAACTGTAAATGAGAGCATGTTTACTGTTCTCACTTTCCGATTGGAGACACAGACCCTTATTCCTGATCCATCCAGAGGGGGCAGTAATTTACATTTTTAGATTTCTGATAAAAAAATAAAACAAAACACGCCAGACAGTGACAAAGTGAAAGGGTGCCATTGCCTGTGATGCCCCCATGAGGACTGAAATTTAACCCTTTAAATGCTGGATGGTTTTAGGCTATGAATAACAAAGTTGCACCTACTACATCCTCCATCCTTTCAGTATTTAACCCTTTTATCTCTTTATGCTTTATCGTGTGCAAATGAATAGGATTAGATTCATTTACATTAACTGAGTAACTCACTCATTTAAAAATAAAAAAACTTCCCTTCATTTCAACAGGAAAGACGCACAATATCAAAAGATGAATGATTATTGATTAATATGAGCATCCATTTTGAGTATTTAACCCTTTCAGTTTATCTTTATACTTTATTATGTGTAAACAAATATGATTCGTTTTTATTTTTGTGAACTAAATAACTCACTTATTTAAATAAAACAACTTCCCTCCATTTCAACAGGAAAGACAAGCACAATATCAAAAGATTAATGATTGATGAATACGAGCATCACTTTTGAGTATTTAACTCTTTCAGTTCATCATTATGCTTTATTATGTGTAAACAAATATGATTAGGTTAATTTATATTTAATGAATAACTCACTTAAATAACTTCCCTCCATTTCAACAGGAAAGACGCATAAAATCAAAAGATGAATGATTATTAATTAATATGATCAACACTTGAGTATTTAACCCTTTCAGTTCATCTTTATGCTTTAATATGTGTAAACAATTAAGATTAGATTAATTTACATTAACTAAATAACTCCTTTAAATAACAACTTCTCCCCATTCCAACAGGAAAGACACAAATCAAAAGATGAATGATTATTGCTTAATATGAGCATCACTGAAAGGGTTAATGGATCATCTGTACCAACACAATAGCAAAATGTTGCAAGTTTCATATAGATGGATAAATAATAAAAAGCTGTGCTGCCTTAACTAGTCCATTACAGAACTTAGACAAGGGCCATTTGTCTAGCAAGACTAATCAGAGAATAGTCCATACTGTGTGCTTAACTAGTCCCATACTCTATGTCCAACTAGAAAAACAGTTCATGTTAGAGTGTTTACTCTCCACACACACTTAGTTAAGACTGGAATATGATCTCCTAAAGGTTTCTTCAAGTCAACAATACTAGCCAGAACTCTTATTATTAGTTCCTTAACTGTAAAAAAAAAAAAAAAAAAAAAAACTGTTTCTCAGTTTAATTTGAAAACAGTTTTATATGCTTGCTTGAGCACAGTGATAAAAAAAAATCCAGCGTGTCGAGTGCGTCAGGAAGTAAGCCGTCCCAACAGCATTCACCACTCCAAGGAGCGGCCATCTTTAAAGCTCTCTATCAGTTCACTCAGAGAAGCTAATATGTCAAAATTATCTTGTAAAAATCACAAAAATACACAATATTATATCTGATTTACATGCTTATAGTACATTTAAGTACGTTTTATTCTTCAGGGACCATCCTTAACAAGTTTCCTCTCTTTTGTACAGCATTGCCTGCATGTCAGATTGGCCACTTCCCTTGGACAAGCAGCCAAGGGATCAAGACAGAACAATTGCAGACCCTCTTTAACAAGCCAAAGCACAACAATTTAACATCTTCCTGTGTTTTCCCAACCACTGTGAGTATTTTAAAAAGTCTACAGCCCATTTGGAGTAGATCACTTTCAGCCAGCTGCTGCATGCCCTGTTATAGCTCCCCCTAGCAGCTCCCTCCATATTTCCTTGTTCATGCTAACCATGATATCTATTCTCACCCTATACAGACACCATGCTAGACATGTAAAAATCCATATACAGACATGCATTAGGGCCAATGTACATCCCAATGAGCCTATCCATCCATTAGTGGCCTGGGCCATTGGGGAACACAGCTCCTCTTACCTTTTCAGATTGCTCTCTTCAAAGTCCCAATCCCGACTGTACTTCTTCTTCCCAGCAAACACTGCAAAAGAGGCTCTTCCATTTTAGCTCAATATGGAGGGGTGTTCAAATTGGACTATACCATTTAAACTGGTGTAAAGATGGCCCTGGTGCCTTAAAAAGGGCCCTTTGGCTACCAATATTAATGCAAGTCTCCACTTGCTCCATTGGAGAGGCCTATATGAACCCCTATTGACCAGCCCCCTCTTCAAGCCACAGATGACCTCCCCCAATGACATTCAAATATTCCAGCCTTCCAACAGTCAGATAGTCTATACAGAGAACCGACTGTCACTTCTGGAGGCAGCTGAGGGCACACAGAGCCTCCAAACAGGCCAGCTGCCAAGCTCTGCCATTGGTGACACTAAGTGGAAGCCATTCATGGGGGGCTTTTATTAAAATAAAGCTTTAAATAATAAATTAAGGGTTAGAATAAACCAAATATAGTCAAATAGGATACTGAAATATGAGCCATCTATAGCATATGCTGGCACAACGTTGAAAAGCGCACTCTTCCAGTGGGTTCAGTTTGTCTCCAAATAGGACACCTGTTTCTATCAATAATAAGAAAAGCTTAGCAGTGGAATTTAAAATATGTTTTAAGGTATACCAAATCAACAGGAGTAAGGTCTGATCTGAGATAAACCAGTGTTTAATCGCTGTTTTAAATCAAAATGAAATGCCTCAATATCTCCATTACACAGACTTTCTAAGAGCACAGACATTGCCAAGCTATTGTTCCTTTAAAGACAATGAACATGCTCTAAAATCAGCCCTTCAGTGGTCTCATTAATGCACAAATCAGCGTACAAGAACAATATTCATCCAATAAAACAAGAAATTATTATAAGCAACTCAATGAATTTCTGTGATGCTGTTAACACGTGTTGTACATAGTCAAAAACAGATCTTTTTATAGGCAAAATGGTGCAAACACAGGATACGCTTTTTAAATGTGATCTCTAGAATATTTAGATGTCTTGAAACAAAGAAAATTGCTAAAACCAAAAATAACTCCCACAGAAGAAAACATCTATCTAAATGAACAGGGGTGTGAAGTCACAGGATGAGTAGTTGTAAGCACAAATGTATGCACACAATTCTTCAAAATCCTTTTGTTTCAAATGTGTGTTATTGGGTTAGACTATAGCACACCAGTCTGTATTTTGTACATTAATTCAAATAGTAAATTTCTAGATATAAATATTATATTAAATGTTTGAAACTGTGATACATAGAGCAAAACATGGTGTTACAGACACACAAAAAAACCTGTACATACGCATTATACCCAGATCTCTTTTTTTCTAACAGCTGTGAGCTATTCACTCTAACTAGTTTAAAATCATTATTCCATCACTATTTCTTTTTAAATATTTGAATTCAAAATGTCACACGTGTCAGTTCAAACGAGCAAATATAAAGTCTCTGGCTATTCTGTAGTCCCTCAGTTTAGTCAAATCTACATTGTCTCATATTTTCATGTGTCATGCATTTGTGCATCCAGTAGAAGTAGCTACATTGGTAAGCCTAACATACAACCCTCCCAGTCTGCAGCCATGATATTTCTAGTTTAGATATTTCTATATTTGCATGCAAATACAAACATTGTTTGGCTGTTCCTGTATACACTCTAAAAAAAAAGGTTCTATATAGCACCAAAAATGGTTCTTGGCTCGTAATCATATCGGGAACCTTTTTTAGTGCTATATTGCACCATTTTTGGTGCTTCAGCGGTTCTTCAGAGGTGCTATATAGCACCTTAACAAAGAACCTCTGAAGAACCACTGAAGCACCAAAAATGGTGCAATATAGCACTAAAAAAGGTTCCCGATATGATTACGAGCCAAGAACCATTTTTGGTGCCATATAGAACCTTTTTTTTTTTTTTAGAGTGCAGTTATATATAATTATTTACCTCAGGACGTTGGTGGTAAACTCTGATTTCGTCATGTTTCTGTTTTAACTGGGTAAACGGACGGTGTTAAAACACTCATCGGTAGCGGTGTGTAGCCCACTTAAGCGTTAAGCATGCTTAGGTGCAAAAACTGAATACTAAAACAACAAAAACGCTTACCGGCGTCGTGCAAAAAACTGCGGGGAGAACACGCCAAACCAGACAGATGCGCGTGGTGGACGGGATGTAGTGATGAAACAGAAATAAGTGGGAACAATTACAATGCATTCAACTACACGAGTCTTAGGGCGAACGCACAATCTAACATTCAAGTGAAGGATTATTTTCAGACAGGCATCCGTTAACTGCCCCACGCTATGTGTTTTTATCACCGACAGGTGTACGCGGCCTATGAAACACCTGATCTAACGTCAAACATCACCTGCTCATCATCCAACTGTGATTGTTGATTCTGATATGACGCCAGGCACTGAGACAACGTATGAAGGGACGATAAAAACTCAATGTCAATCGTAGACTCACAGACAGTCTTGGTAGATTGCTTGCAGAGATTTTGTTTAGGTCAGTCATTTTGATGGATCTCAGCAATCGTATTCTATAATATTTATAGCTTATAATTAATTGTGTGTAGGCTATACTAAACACTGACATGTGTATACTAATGTCAGGCATTCATTAATAATATTATAATTTTATATTAATTTAATAAAATTAACCCCAAGTCCAGACAAGCATTTTGATTTAAAAGAGTCTACCATGAAATATTATTTTATTTATTTTTATTATAGGCATACATTTGAAATTGGGAGTACATTTGTTTGAGTTGTTCTTTTATTTTTTTGTTTTCATTTAATGGAAAAGGTTTCTTCAATGTAAGTTTGCTTTTGTTCGTAACAGCTTCTTGTCTTTTTTTTTTCCAATTTTAAAAACTTTACACGTATAGACAAAAATGCCTTTGACTTGTATTTGTTCTGCCAGAATTTATGCAGATTATCAGATAAACAAGATCTGTAGTGTACACTATATTAACAGTCCCAGTGGCTATGATTGATTTTTTTCCCCAACAATTTATTAATTTCTGAATTCCTTCCAACCCGTTTGACTGAAATAGAACATATTCAACAACAGATTATTGTAATAATCATAAAGGTGAGTAAAATGTTTCTTTGTGTAATACTGTCAACATAATGCTGAGTTAAAATGTATTTTTATAATAAAGAGTAGGCTATAGATATGACACTGTACTGTGAAATCCAAAATAAAGCCTTGTCCACCTTATGTGCAGTTATTGTCTCCATTGCATGTGTCCAAGTTCCTGTAGGTTTTGATTACAAAATATATGTTGGTATAAATAAAAATACAACTGCCACATGGCTGGTTTGGTTATGTAACATTCATAGAAACTGGAGTAATAGTGTGTTTTCTGGTGTCTTCATTACTGCACCACAACTTTAATGGAAAAAGATCAAGGAAAATGTGATTTTCATGGTATCACTCATTCAATGCTTTGAGGCTGAATGTAATGAACATTATTCAAACTGAGTAGGAGACATTTTACGAGTTCTTCAGCACTCAATCATACAGTATAAAACATTTCAGGCATGTGACTGAAAGGGGAAATGGCTGACGGATCATGTGAGTTTAAGTCGGTGTATCTTTTTATCTTACACCTTTAACCCCGATTATTCAGGTACGGTAAGGATTGTCAAATATTGCCTAATCCATAAAGTACTCACCCGCCCGCAGGTTGTTGTTCTTCAGGAATGATGCCTTGTGGTTCTTTTTTGAGGCTTAATTTGAGGTTCTAAGTAAAGTCTCACAGAAGGCATTAGTAACAATAAAAAATAAACAAGTATTTTATTTGTTACACTACAAAGCAGTTAATGCAAAATTAAATAAAATCAGGTAAACTAAAAAGCTCTATAATCTAGCCATAACCAGCAATATTGGAGATGCTGCTAAGTGTCCCTTGATAGGGTGTCAGGTGTCCTTCACCAGTCCTCAGTCTTTTCATACTTCTTTTGGGGGAAATCCAGTTCCCTTTCATTCATCACCTCCTCTCCGTTGTTGACTTCTTCTAGTGCTTCTCCCCTTCTTCACTATAGCCTTTATCGCTTGTGGTTTTAACTTTTCCTACACAAATTTCAAACCAAAAACAAAGGAAGTCAAATACATTTGTTTTTACCCTACATCTATTTTACAAGTATGTTATGTACTTTCCACTGTAGCATTCAAGCCCTTTTATATTTCAGCATATTTATCTTTAAGTTTAGGCTATATTACCATAAAATCAAGCAAAATAAAATTTCTTTGAAAAAGGTAGCTATAGCAATGTCCAAAACAAGTTGTGGGTACTGTCCATGGTGCTGTAGGATCTGCCACTTCCTTCTTTTTCCTCTTGGATTTAGATAGGTAGGGAGGTAGCAAAGATCATGCGTTTTGTTTTCCTTTTTGTTAGATTAGCTGTTTGATTATCTTTGTCCTCACATACTTCCACAGTCACTGAAAAATAAAATCAACCAACCTGCAGTAGATATCCATCTTTGTCAAATACTTCCTCAACATTCACAAGTGCTGAGCGCATACATTTTTTTAAAACTTTATTTTCTAGCGTTAAATATTGGCATAGCACAAACACATGGGTGGACAGATATAGCCCACCCATGTCAAGTAACAAAGGCAAAGTGCAGAACAAAACTTCTTGAGGTTAAGCTTTAAAGAAATAGCAAACAAACTGTGTCCTCTAACTCTGAGCTCTATAACAAAGTGTATATGGGTCAATGACAAATAAGGTTTTTAAGATTAAAAAATAATAATTTTAAGCATTTTAAAATGATTTTTTTAAGTCCAAAAAATGTATGGTGTTGATTCATATTGGTTTTACAGCTTTTAAGACAGCATTAATTCATTATTAAACAAGATTTCAGATTTTACCACCCAGAAAATGTCAGGTGGTGCAACCATATATTAATTTAAAATAATATACATATACAATATGAATCATTGTAGTGTCTAAAATTAATTTCACATTGTAAATTCCCTTTCCATTTCTTTACATATTTCCCTTTTAGTCCAATTCATATAAATGGACACTTTTCTATGTGTTCAAACACACAATTTTCCATAAGGAGTTATAACGTTTTAAATGTAAATTTGCTGGTCGCACCACCTGACATTTCAAACTCAATTCAAATCTAACAGGCATTAACTTGGACACCTATACAAATGTTTGAACTAGGGCTGGGCAAATTAACGCGTTAACACGGGCGATTAATTTTTTCAGCTTAACGCATTAAAAATATTTAACGCAAATAACGCAGAATCCGTTTTTATATCCATTTTTGCCTAGCGTTACATGTTTCATAGAGACATTAGTATCAGTGACACTGGCCTTCATTCATAAAAAGATGCCATTACAACACATATTTAAAATATACTGTTTTTAAATAGTTTCTACATTAATTTGGAAAGTAACTGAAATTACTACAATATCAAAATATTAAAAACGTAAAATATTAAAAACGTAAAATATTAAAAACTTGCGATTAATCGCGATTAATTACAGGGGAAAAATGCAATTAATTACTTCTTTTTTTTTTTATCGATTCCCAGCTCTAGTTTGAACATATGCTCAAGGTTATACATACATTTTTTAAATCAAATACACATTTTTATAATAACAACACTTTTTCAGGGGTCATACCACCTGACACGATAAGTTGAATCAACCTCATCATTACTCAAAAATGTCAAATGATCTAATATTTATGGGAGGGTGACTAACATTGTTACTGTATCAAATGGGTCCTCTGGGGTCTTCTGTGTGATGTCATATCTTGTCACATGGTTTTCTTAAAGTAACATTATTTCATTTTTATGTCGGACCCCCTCTTTGACATTTGGAGAAGTACATTTTTCGGACAAAAGTTTTTTAAGTAATAGAATAGTTTTGAAATAGGACTGATACACTATTTTCCCTCATTTGTAAGGAATTTAACGTAAAATCATGCCAAACTATTTGATTAAGAATATTACTGAGAAAATGACCCTTTTTATTGCAGTTTTCTTTTCTGCTTGTACGCTCGGACGGTCGCACCACCTGACATTTTTGGTCTTTCAAACACCACAACTCAAAAAGTCAATTGAATTTCCAAAAAATTAAAAGGGTAATATTGTAGATCAATTTGATTATATATAAGAAAATTGTATTTATTAAAATTCTTTTTAGGAAAAAAATGAATTTGGACACAAAAAATACATGCCATGTCATTGACCCATATGTCAGATCATGGGTAGAGGAAATGATAGTAGCAGAATTATTTTCTATTTATTACCTATTTTTATGACTGTTTCATGTAGTTCTCCTTACGTTTCTTTATGTTATTTAATACATCTTAAATTTTATATTTAACTTTCGTCCTAAGTAAAAGCACATGAACACATTGAATTATCTGAATGTGCAGAACAGTGATAAGGGATAAAAAAAACAATCAAAAAGTTGGCTTATGCTGCATATTTCTAACTATATACCGAGTGTTTTATTGGTATCAAGACGCCAACTACAATACATGAGAAGTAAGCGGTTTAATCTAGTAGGCTATGATCTTTGTTTATATCCAACAGCTCTGATTGATTTCCATCTGTCGCCTCTTTAACAGCAGTATTCAAACAAACAAAAGGAATATTATATTTCTACGAAGGAGTATTATATTATACTTCTTTCTGCCTTCACGTGCTATCCTACTTCCCACTTCTTAAATCGTGTTCTTAATTCAAGTTGAGCAGGAAGCCGTTAAAATATCCTAACTCCTTCATTATTTGACCCAGCCAAGTAATCTTGGTGTCTAACCCCATGTTTTCTGGGTCTATGAATCCATTGGACTTGTCTAAATTGCACTGACATGATTACATACTTATGGAATACATGATTTTGTGAGATTACTATAAGGTTTTATCTTTGTTTGGGGTGAACCAGAGATGTAAACGATTTAGCCTGTCATGTAACTCCTACTCAGTACGTGTTTTTGTACACAAACCCTTTTTTTGTTGTTGCTAAAACACAAACTTGACATTCAATGTAAAAGTTATTGCACCCAAAAGTAACTTAAATTGGAGTTGTATAACTTTGATCATAAACAACTCTGAATTTTGTGAAGTTGAACCCTCTAAAATGGTCACTCATTTCAATTTGAATAAGGTAATACATATGTAATGCATCCTCTATAGATATTTTTGAGTATAAAAGTGGCATTATACTAAACCCAACAACTAAATTCACAAGTTTCAGCAATTCAGTTGTAAGAGGAATTCAGTTCCTCAGTTGGACGGTCGTTCTGGACTTTTCCAGAACGCACAGATTACCAATCCGTCCCTGGTGGTACCTGATGTAAGGCGAGTGATCTGCATGAACAAAAATAATCTTCTCACTGAAATCTTGACGGATTTACAAATGGTTTGGTTTCTTACAAACATTATTAACGTGGCTATAATTATGGATGCTTGAAAAAATTATGAATAATTTTTCATAAGTATGCAGTGTCATAACTACATCTCTGACGTTTTTAAACAAACCAAACAGTTTGAAAATCGGTAGAAAATTGAGCAAGTTATGGTTATTTAAAAAGTGCAAGCACCCATGAAAACAATGTTACGAGTGAGCGAGCTGCCTGTGACAAGATGGCCGCCAGGTGCGAACGTCGACCTCCATTGGCCAGCAGTGTGCACGAGACATCTAGCCTTTATTATGGATATCTATGATTTTCATAGACAGTAAAAGAAATGGACACAGCGACTCCATAGACTTCAACGGGGAAATTTGAAGTCAGTTATAAGCCCTCACTTCCTGATGGCTGAGCTTGACGACGTAGATGTGACGTGAGCAGCCTGTCTGACAGTGGCAAGTCTTCTACTAGTTGTGCAACGTAAAATCTGAATCACCGAATCTTGTAGCGAATATTATATATTTCTACGAAGGAGTATTATATTTCTTTCTGCCTTCACGTGCTATCCTACTTCCCACTTCTTTAATCGTGATTACGAGCTCATCGCATTCAAATTTTGGCTTGAGAGGGCGTTCATGTCAATTTTTGTTTTTACTATTTACAATAATTCTGACAGCACTTGAAGGCAGCATTTAGGTGTATTGACGGCTGCATATATGGAAGGAAAAAAAACACCTAACCCCCCCCAAAAAAAAATCTAACAAAAGGGTTCTCAGATGTGTGTTTTTTTTTTGTAGTAATAGTATTAGGTGTCCTTAATAACATACTAAAAGTTTACCAAAGTAATTTTCAAGTTGAGCAGGAAGCCGTTAAAATATCCTAACTCCTTCATTATATGACCTAGCCAAGTAATCTTAGTGTCTAACCCCATGTTTTCTGGGTCTATGAATCCATTGGACTGACATGATTACATACTTATGGAATACATGATTTTGTGAGATTGATATAAGGTTTTATCTTTGTTGGGGTGAAACAGAGATGTAAACTAGCCATATAACTCCTCCTACTCAGTACGTGTTTTTGGACACAAACCCTTTTTTGTTGTTGTTGCTAAAACACAGACTTGATATTCAATGTAAAAGTTATTGCACCCAAAAGTAACTTAAATTGGAGTTGTATAACTTTGATCATAAACAACTCTGAATTTTGTGAAGTTGAACCCTCTAAAATGGTCACTCATTTCAATTTGAATAAGGTAATACATATGTAATGCATCCTCTATAGATATTTTTGAGTATAAAAGTGGCATTATACTAAACCCAACAACTAAATTCACAAGTTTCAGCAATTCAGAAGATGGTGGAAGAGAATACTGACATTTGATATTGTTTGCCTAACGGAAATGTTGTTGACAGCACAGTGTATACCATTTTGCTCAAACAAAATTCATCCTTGACTACTTAAACCCGTTTATGGAATATCCTTCAAACGGAAAGACCGGGCAAAAACCCTTGCAGATGACTCCACCATCAAGGTTGCCCAAGACCGAACCATTTATCCTGCTTTGATGTTCCAACGGTTCCTGATCATGTCGAAAACTGAACAGTTTTCCCTGGAAGATTCCTGCAGCCCCTTCCTAAAGCCAACAAGCCCCGACTAGCGCAGGCAGTCACTGAGTACTCAAGCAAGAAATCTAACAAAACTGTCCTGGATTCCATCCCACCACATGAACATTATGTCCTTGACAGTGGCTCCCTGGTTCACCGCTTGGCATGGAAAAAGGGTGACAGTTACGGTGCCATTATGGTAAAGCAATAGTCGTTTTTTGATGGTTATAGCAAAGGTCCTTCCATCAAAGACAATACGGCTCAGAGAAGTGGTGAAAACACTCACCCCATCATTAACTTCAATGCAGAGACTGAGTTTTTGGGAAGAAAGGATAATTTCCTTTCCAGATCTTGTAACAAACTTATCAATCCTATAACCGAGGAGCTGGAGAAGAAGGGCTGCACTGTTATCAATGCATTAGGGGATGCAAACGAGAACATTGTGAAAGCTGCAGTCAAGACCTCAGAACATCAGCCCACAACCTTGATAGGAGAGGATACAGACTTACTCAATCTTCTCCTTGGGGCGAACAATTTAGGTCTCTATTTTCATTCAGACAAGTCCAAAGCTACCTAAGCTACTACATCACTGAGATGAAACAAGTCCTAGTGACTTGTGTTCCCAGTAGCTGTTTATTCATGCCTTCAGGATGTGAGATAAATTCAAGCATTTTTAGTGTTGGCAAACAGACAGCATACCAGAAAATTGTGAATGGTGAATCAACCATCCAGTCCTGTACAAATGTGTTTCTGCTCTCACATCAAGCAAGGATTGTCATAGAGCAGGGGTTTTCAAACTGGGGTCCGGGGACCCCCAGGGGTCCTCCAGAAGGTTCTAAGGGGTCCCCAGAAAAATTCAGAGAATAAAAAGACAAAGCAAAAATGGTTAAAGTCTACCAAACATTTTCTAAAAGTTTCATTTCTAAATGTCTCTCTCCTTTCTTGCCGTTTACACTTTCCAGAATTGTATATGTTTGCTTTGTATCTTTCTAGTGTGTTTTTCTCTCTATAGTCCCCTTTATCTCGCTCACTGGGGTTTTAAACGCAGTACATCAGCTGCTTACATACATTTATTAAGAAAGTTGCTTTTTCAAATAATTTTTAATTGAAAATGTTCTTCTTCAGGTTTATACATCCAACATTAAGTATTGCCAATTCCAAGTTTGGAAACAATGCCACACCTACTATTTAACAGTTTAAATGTTTTTTTCATACATAAAAATATATGGATTTTAGGAAGGGCTCATCATATGGGGGTCCTTGGGATCATAAAGTTTGAAAACCCCTATAGAGGACCATTGGACCAAGGCAATGGCAGTACCAATTCACTTGCCTCTTTGCACTACAACCTTTTTAGCAAGACAATTTGCCTGTTACCACCAAGTCCTCAACCAAATACCACTGCCAAAGAGTTTACTTCCAGATCATGGTGTGGATTGGAAAGGAAGGTGACATGAACACAGTGGATTGGGGATGGAAACTGGTGGACAACCGGTTCCTGCCAGTTATGATCAGTAAGACTGCTGCCCAAGAAAGCCTCCTGCAGATGATCCCCTGAAATTGCACAACTGCCTGCCGAACACAACGGTGCAGTTGCAGGGCATATGAACTACCATGCATACCTGCTTGTGGACCATGTCAAGTTGGGAATTGTGAGAATCACTATAATCAACCAATATGGGAGGAAGATTGTGATGACTATGGTAAATCTAGTGAAGGTCACAGTGCAAAAATAAAAAAAAAATAAACTAGAATAAGAGGAAACAAATTAAGAAAATAGAAAAAGATATGTATAAATAATAAAAGTTTTTTTTTTTAAATAAAAAAAATAATACAAGTGGTTAGCGGTACTGAGCCCTCACGTGGCAGCGCTTTGACTCATTTTACAGTACCACACAGTTTTAATGAATTCATCTTTTATTGGAATCAAAAGAATGGTTATGAACCACAGAAACCACCAACACAATACACTATGAGAAAGGAGAATAGGCTATGCAATTACTTAAGGGAAATTGTACTTATTTTATAACTAATTAATATAATTGTACTTGTAATCACTTATCTATCATGCAAATATGCTAATTAGAATATTCCAAGGCCAAAACATGTATCAGGCACCAGTATTCCTGATCTAGGAGGAATACAAAGGAGTAATGGTCATTTTAAGGACCTGACAGTCGCCATTTTGAAAATAGGGCCTTTCTTGCCCACATGAAAAAATACTATAGTATATTATAGTATAAAATTACAGTAAAATTACTCTAGTAAATAGTGTTTTTGAACCATACTATAGTAATGATACTACAGTATATTGTAGTATATTATAGTATTTACAACACTTTGTTTGAGTAATTTTACTATAATATAGGCCTACCTACTATAGTATTTTTTCATGTGGGTGGGGAGTCAAACTTTGGTAAATTTTAGTAGGCTATGTTTTAAGCACATCTGATACTACAGTAAACCACTGAGAAACCTTTTGTTAGATTTTTTGGGGTCAAGTCATATTTGCAGCTGACTAGTTTAACTTTTTCCATTGGTCAGAGTCATTGAGAAGTGTTGTGTCGTCAACATCACAGCACCTCCCAACGGCAAACAAACGGTTGACGATCAGAAAAGATCACTCACTATGTCTGAATGTTTTAATTCTGCTTTAAACGGAATTAATTACATAAAGACACAAAAGAGAAAGGTAAAACTGGAGTTTATCTACGTCATAAATGTTCAAATACAGTTTTAAAAAAAAAACTAGCCACGAAATAACGTTACAGTGACTTAAAACGGTCAAGACGCGATTCAGAGCATATCTTTACACCTTACAGCTCTAGCCTACATAATGGTACCCTTGTGTTTTTCTACACGCTCTTTAAGAAAAACATTCTGCAAATGATTGAAACCTCAAAGCTACAGACAAAGTAAAGACAGTTACAGAAAAAAAAATTGGATAAAGTTGAGATTGTAGTATCAGCAATCCACCACAAGAGGGAAGTATACATCTGACTAAACAACAGTGGACTCAAAAAAAGCTGCCCAGCTCGTGGACGTGCAACTGTTTCAGGTTTGAACTCTTCATTCCTCCACCATCGAAAATATCGATTATATCGTGTGTGTGTGTGTGTGTGTGTGTGTGTGTGTGTGTGTGTGTGTGTGTGTGTGTGTGTGTGTGCGCGCGTGTGCGCGTGCGTGCGTTTCACATGAGTTTTTTTTGAAAATGTAAAAATGCAGAGAGTCTTGTGTGATGGGTAGGTTTAGGTGGGGTAGGGATAGTGTAAGGGGACAGAATATACAGTTTGTACAGTATAAAAACCATGGAGACCCCACAAAGATAGTGAACCAGACGCAAAAGCAGATCAAAATGGGTAGGCCTACCTTGTGTACCATTACCATACTCAAAAACACAAAAGATGCAAAAATACTTGGCAACCCTCATGTCATTCCAAAACTGTACTACTTTCTTTTTTTTCCTGTAGAAAAGTTCAGCAGAATTTCTGATATGATCCTTTCCATATAATGAATGTAAATGAGAACGGGCCCTGTCAAGCTCCAACATTTATTTTGTTTATTTAATTTATTTTAATATATATATATTTTTTTAAATGTAGTTTAAATGTAGTTGGGCTATTTTAATAATTATTTTTTATTTATTTTAATTATTCTTTATTAAGCATTCCTTGTGTAATTTTTGGAGCGCAACATAATCATTTCACTTACATTGTATACATTAGAAATGATTTTCTCATTTTGTGTTCAGCAGAAGAATGAACATCATGAGTCAATCAATGAGTAAATATTGTCAGAACTGATTGATAACTAATTTCAAAACAAGTGAAGCCTCATTATTTACAAATGTTTGCCCAGATATTGGTCTGAAACATCACACTTTGACCAGTGTTAGTGCTTGTGACACTTGTGTATATTAGTTGTTGGAAGTGTTGGTTTTATCAGAGGATGCAGTGCCATGTCGGAAGGTTTTATCACTCTCGAGGCCTCGCGTGGTTGTTCAGTGAAGTGACCCGGATTCTGAAGCAAAGTGGTGGAGGTGTTGTTGAGTGGGAACGGGGGTGGGGGTGAGGGATTGTATGATGAGAGTGGATTAGAGATGGAGGGGGGGTATGGGTGATGCAGTTTTGCAGCTGTGCGTGTGCTTCTGTGTCTGTGTGTGATTACAGGGGGGGGCAGGAAAGGTTCAGAAGTGTTGGAGCAGAAAATCTCTCTTCTCTCTCCTCCTCCTCTTTCTCTTTCTGTCACCGGGCCAGACGTAAAGCAACAGCAATTTGTGCGATTTCACAGCTCACCGGATCCCAAAAAACTCTGACAACCTTATACTGAGAAAGGAAGAGAAGCGAGGAGAAATGGAAGGGTAGAATGATGTTATGAACTGAACAAGGGGAATTTGAAGGCCCAGCGAAAATAGAAATATGTGGGATGATGTGGAAAACTGTTACAGTGTCTTGTCGACTGGTTTTGCTTTAGAACCAAAGTGGCGACCTAAAACAGCACTGATATTAAAATGCTCTTAAAATCAAACATTGAAATGTATTAAAGAGAAAGTTCGCCCAAAAATGAAAATTCTGTCATCATTTACTTACCCTCAAGTTGTTCCAAACCTGTATGAGTTTCTTTCTTTTATGGATGTCAATGGCTACCATCAACAGTCTGGGTCCCAACATTCTTCAAAATATCTTCTTTTGTGTTCAACAGAAGAAACTCATACAGGTTTGAAACATCTTGAGGGTGAGTAAATGATGACAGAATGTTCATTTTTGGGTGAACTATCCCTTTAATATTAACTGCGTAACTACAAGCGTATTTAAATATTAAAGCAAAATATTAACATGACAAACTGAACAGTAAAACAGAAAAAGAACTGGTTAGCATCAATCATGTTTATCCTCACTGCAATTGGACCCTTATTTAATGTAGTCTGGGTGGTGTTTTCTTTTCCCTTGAGCAGTTTTTTATGGTTTGCAAGGACAAGGGCACATCACACAACCTGTCCGTGTTAATATCACGAATATAAGAGTTTAATTGAGCATATGGCTTTTGATGGTTCCAACAAAAAGATGGTTTGATGCATGTTTAGTGTGTCAGTCGAGAATCTCTGATCTATAGATAAATAACCCTTTAAAAAATATATATTTTACATGATTTAGGAAGCAAAGATCAAATATTTGGGGTCAGTTGGATTAAAGAAATAATAATACTTTTGTTCAGCAAAGAAAGACAGATCAAATTGATCAAAGGTTTAAACTTTGATTTAAACTTTCTATTCATCAAAGAATCTTGAAAAAATGCATCACAGGCAGCACGACTGTTTTCAGCATTGATAATAATAATAATAACGGAGTGTCTATTACACCATAGTGCTATTTACACTAGCTCCGCCCAACAATGCCTAGTTGTGCCCATAGACTGCAAAAAAAAATATGGATGTAGTGTCTGTAACGTCACCCTTAGGATTCTGAAGAGCAGTTTTGAAGCATAAAGTCGGCCGTTGCCATCTTGCCACCACGTTTCACTCTCGGATAACTGAAAATGGGCTGGAGCTGAGGTAACGTGATGACTAATGCTACTGCGAATAGAGCATCAGGAGCGAGTGATTTCAATGTTAAGTCAATGGAAAGGCGTGTTGACGCGCATCTGGAGCTCCTGCGGCGCGATTCCGCCTAATTCGCGCGTCCAGTTTGTGCGAATGATGCAAGCCTGTAGTGCTCCAGTCAGAAATTGAAGCTTTCGCGCCTCGATCGCCCCCCGGTGGCCGGTTCCCAGTATAGCTCCTAAACCCCGCCTCTCCATGTATTTGAATGGGCGCGAGACACACTAAACAATTTAATTACACTTCAAATTGTTTCCTAAAGATGGTTTCTGTCATTTTAGGCAGTTTTTATTACAATAATTTCATTTCAAGTGTTCGTTTTTTAAATAAGTTTAGTTTTAGTGAGTTATTTGATGCTATAAAAACGGGGGGTGTGACGTCATGATTGACAGCTGAGATTGACGGCTTCTCTGAGTGAACTTGTCACTGAGGCACTAACGGACTTTTTTCTGGATTTTTGGGAGGAGATTGGAGCTTTAGCTT
This sequence comes from Gobio gobio, assembly GCF_949357685.1. Lineage (NCBI taxonomy): Eukaryota > Metazoa > Chordata > Actinopteri > Cypriniformes > Gobionidae > Gobio > Gobio gobio. The sequence continues at coordinate 43,845,658 of NC_137108.1, read as the reverse complement.
TAATTTCTACACTTCCATAACTGTTTATTTCACACCAACATAATTAATTGTTCTGCATCTGCGAGAGTGTGGGCGGGCTTTTGATAATCGCGCCTCTACTTCCTGTTCTCTACTGCGCAACTCCGGTCCCGAGATCGCTACTGCGCAGACTCGGTCCCAAGATGTAAGATGAAAGCTTCAACTTTGGTCAGCGGAAGTCAATGAAGTCGCGTCGTCCATATTTTTTTACGGTCTATGGAATGATGCGAATTGGACGCGAATTGAGCGTCTTGCGCGATACGCGCGTTACACGCGAGTGGTGCTTTTTGTGCATTTTGTGCGTGTTTGAAGCAAATTCGCTTCTGACGCCCGAGTTGAAAAATTTGAACTTTGGCGTCAATTCGCGCCGCGTTAACCAATCAGGAGCCTGCTTGCTGCGGTCACGTGGTAAAGTGACGTGATGAGAAACCCTGCATAATTTAAAAATAGTACTGTTGTGTCACAAAATGAGGTTTTAAGACTCTTTCAGGTGAGAATGTAGTTGTTTAAAGAGCACCTATTATGGCATTTAAAATGTTCCAAATATTGTTTTAGAAGTCCCCAACAACAGTTTTGCATGCATGCATGCAATGACAAAAAAGACTTTAGTTTTCTTATAATATGCATTTATTTTTACCTGTTTTGACAGCGATTCTCAAATGATTCCTTTAGTGATTCACTTTTCAAAACCCCGCCTTTACGTGACGCTAATCTGCGGTGATTGGTCCGATGACCCAGTCAGTTGTGATTGGTTTAGTCTGTGCAGATATTTTCGGAAACGGAACGCCCATCAAAGTCTTATAGTGACAGTAATTTGTTAATATGTGTCAGGAGTTATGAATATGAAAACCGCGTCGGTACCGTTTGATTGTAATAAGAGCCTCAGCTGATCCCATTCATAAAAAAACTCCTCTATTCTCCTCACGAAGACTCGCGACAAATCAACATCCCTCAGGGCTTTTAGTTCAAAAGTGTGCAGATGAGGAGACATATTGATAGATTCTCATATGTCTGTGTCAAATTTCTAAACAGAGGAGTATTTTTTATTCAATACTTCCTCAAAATGCGCAGATATAGCCTAATCATGAGCGATTGAGTCTCTTATGTGTTGTTTTCAGTTCATACTGGCAGCCGGAGGGCGCTCTGTGCACATGTCGTCCATATAAGGTACAGACAGACGAAGAAGATACCATGTGCCATAATAGAAGTCCATAATAAAAGCTTCCTGGGATCGCGAAACATGCAAATAGAGACATTTGAAGACTAATAAACACTCAATCGCGACGATGTATGGTTTGTCTTCAAGCCACTTAGTCTTCAAATGCTCATCCTTGGGCAGATGAAAAAAGTTTGCTTTTGAGTCGAACTTCAGAACACAGCGTCTCGTCGCCATGATGTTTTCTAGTTTTCACTGGCGTCTTGGAGCGCAATAAGTGGGCGTATCGTATTCAAATAACTTGACAAGTTGACGTCATCTAGTCCGAGAAAAAGCTTCAGTCTTCTAACGATTCTTAAAAATGACTCAGAGTCGACTCTTACTTTTGAAAGAAAATAACTATATATACAGTGCACTGTCTTATTTCAAACTTTGCAGGATGTTTTTGTTCACTTAGATCTATGTTACACAATACATGAAAGGTAAATTCCAAAATTCCATGATAGGTGCTCTTTAAAGCTCAAATCTGTGGTTTATTTATAAAGAGATCGCCTATTTAAAAAAAAATAATCATGCATTTTTGTAGTTGTGAGATCCAGGCGATCAGCGGGCGCTCAGCACTCATTAACCCAGCGAGAGCAGCCTTTCCTCGGCCAGTCCTTCTGACGTTTGCCGCTGGCTCTGATGTCCTGTAGTGGTTCGTCTTGTGTGGATCTAACAGGCGATCTTTGGTGTCATGAATCTATAATTTGTTGTCTGCCAAACCGTTTTGACTGAGGGAAAAGAGAAGTTTCATAACTTTATTTTTTTAAGGATATTTAAATATACATGCAGTGAAGAGAATGTAGGAGTTGCCTGGACCACATTTCTGTGGCTATTAATGCTTAATATATATTTTTAATGAAAATGAAAAGAGCCAGAGTGGTGTTTTATGACATATTTCTCCTGGAGCGCCTTGAACGCGCGTCTATTTTGCTTCAAACGCTCAATTTATACGCTCGAACACTTCACTGTGGACACGCGAATGGATTCAAAATGTTCAAGCGTCCAACTAGACGCGGTAGACGCGATTTTAACGCTCTATTCGCGTTTGGTGTGAACGCAGCATAACAGACAGCAGATAAATGGCTATCCACCTGTCACTCAAAGTGGCCACGCCCTTAATTATGCAGAACTTTAAGGCTTTATATAATGTAAACAAATGAGTTATAAAAAAATTCACCCCCCTCACAGTTGTCATGAAGGGCAAAATTAGCCGTATAGACCAAAACCACAATTTGTACCAGGCTGTAAACATGTTTTTTCTTCTGTAAAGTTGGGCCTTTTAACATAGCGCTCAATGAGATTCTGCTCCCTTCTGGAGCCTGTCCCTATTGGCCAGTTGATGAATTGCAGTTTAAGCAGTTTAACAGTTTAACTGGGGGAGGTTGCCGCTTGGTTGGGCCACACAAAAAAGACGTATGCCTCTCATGTCTTCAGTGGCGTAGTCAGTAGAGCGTAAGGCTCATAGATGAAGGTTTTGACGCGATCGACCCGGTTTCTAATTTGCCTTTTGCCGAGCTCACTGTTTTTCCATCACATATCACATCGGAAAGGCATTTACTTTCAATAAAAATGAAGAAAATGCTCTAAAAGTGGAAACAAATTGGCTAATAATAATAAGAGTATTTATTGGGTAGGAGTAGGTAGGTGAAGGGAGGGCTTTTATTGTCCCATTAAGGCTGCATCCATTTAATAATTTTAATAAACATAATCATTTACACTCTGTTATTATTGCATCCTCTTAATGTACAACAATACTAAGGTGCAAATAGTATGTATCTGCCAAAATAAAGTATAAATAATTACAATTTACACATATTGCAAAGAACTACTACTTTTGCATGGTGTAAATAGAATATATCACTATTTTACTTAGTAAATAGCATCTATCGCTAAGAAAATATGCTATTTTCACCTAGTGCAAATAGCCAATGCCTAATAATAAATGTTTCTTGAGCAGCAAATCAGCATATTAGAATGAGATACACTAAAGACAAAACTTTAAATTGTAATAATACTTTACAATATTACTATTTTTACAGTATTTTAGATCGAACAAATGCAGCCTTGGTGAGCATTAGAGCATTCAAAAACATTTTTAAAAAATCATACGAACCCCAAACTTTTGAACAATAGCGTATCAGATGTCTAAAAAGATTCAGAAGATTTGTTCCTACATATTCATCTTTTGTGCCCTCCATTTGAGAGTCTTCTCCTGGCTTAAGGACTATACTATGAGCTCAGCATAAAATCTGGCCCTGAGGAGCACCTAATCCTCCAATCTCTTCATGAGCATTAACCGCTCTTTGAGGTTCCATTTGTGTGGCCTTTTCCTTTATCTAATATTCAGAGATGTGTCACTTTTAACCCCAGACAAACCTCTGAAGCCGTTCTGAATACATAATGCTCTCTCCTGGACAATTACGGTGTTTGCAGACAAGCGAGGGAGAAACTTGTGCAATAATTGAAAAGGCATTTGCCGGGATGACGGAGCACTTAAAAAACCTGCTTCTTTAGAAGAGGAGCTCAAGTGCCCTCAAGATAAGATATGTCACCTGAGTTCTTTGTCTCGAGGGCTGTAGGACATCTGGATTGGCTTTTAAGGTCAGTCATGGGACAGGAAGCCCCCTTAATCCCACCAGCTGTAAAATAAGGAGGATGTTCCTCGTGTTGCTGAACAGTAGCTCTCTACAGATCCGTCTAATCGCACCACATCACCTTAAAGACTTGGAATAGTTCACTTAAAATGTTAGATTATTTACTCACCCTTGTGTCGTTCCAAAGCCGCAGGAGTTTTTTTCTTCCATGGAAACCAAAGGTGACTCGACAATGAATAAAAGAATTCGACAATGAATAAAAAAGTTGACTGGGGGCTGTCAAGCTTCAAAAGTGACTCAAAAATAGCCATGAAATAATGAATATTATTCCATATGCTATAGACCTATTTTGTGTTTGCAAACAGCGATTATGTTTTTTTTTTTTTGTGGGCAGAGCCTACCTGTTGGAGAAAATGTGGAAAATCTGTGGAAGCCACGGAATAAAAGAATAAAAAAAGTTACTCACAATTCTGACTTTATTTTCTCGCAAATCAGAGTTCACATCACACAATTCTTAGAGATATACTCGTTATTTGGTGTTTATATCCCGCAATTCTGACTTTTTTTCCCCCTCAAAGTCCGAACTGGGAGATATAAACATGCAAATGCAAGAAAAAGAGTCAAGAATTGTGCAATAAAAATGTAGTTTAAAAATTATCTATGTAAAATGTTATAGGTTTAAATATTATTTCATGCTGTAACTGCTATGTAGATGTCCCCTAATAACTGCACATGATATGTGAATATTATGTAGACTTACTGTTTATATCAAATTCATGCTTTAATAGTAGACTAATCATTGCAGGTTTCATCAGTCCAGTCTGAGACTTGCAACATAAACGTCTGTGTTTAGCTTCAAAGGGTATCTTCAACTATTTTTTGCATTCTGATTCTGACACACAAAGCCACAACAAAAATTGTCCTCTTATTCTGTGGATTTTGCCCATTTTCCTCCACTTGTTACCGCTATTTTTCTGCCACCACTATGCGTGTGCAGCTGCAAGTGACGTAACTGTGACGTCTGCTACAAATTGGTCTATATTTCAAAATTTCTGAACCCAACCCATATGATAGCCTAATCAACAGACAGACAGAAATTGAATTAAGAATTGGATTGCTAAAGATGTGACCTCAAACGCCATTAAGCACTGTTGTAAATAATGCTCTGATAAATAAATAATGCAAATGAATTTGAGATAAAGGGCATATACTGTAAAAAAAAACTAAAACAAAACAAAAAAATCAATTTATCATTTACCGTGAAAATTCTTAAATCCTTGTTTGATGTTTTTTTCTTGTTTGTTTCTTATTTTTCTTATCAGTTATGCACATTAGGGTTTTGTGTCATATATTTCACAATTCTGAGAAAATAAGTTTCTGCGAAGATGTAAACTTGCAATTGCAAGAAAAATGTCAGAATTGTGAGATAAAAAGTCACAATCATCTTCCATAGTGTGCACCTTCTATATATTGGTATTTACCTCAGCTTGTGGAAGAGCTGAGCTTTGTTTCTACATGTGGCTTTCTCGTTACCACTAGTGTTTTTTTAGTACAAAATAGATGTAGGTTGGTATATTAACATTATATCAGTTAATGTAGCCTATATACTTTTTTTAACTGTAAGGTAAACCTGTAAAGCCTAAAATGTTGTCACTTTATTTTTTACGTTAAAGTTCAAGCAACCACAGCTGCCGTATTTTTACCATAAATTTCAGATTTTATGTAGCTAAATGTGTTATAGCCATCAAGGCACAGTAGCTAAGATTTTCTGATTAAAAATATAAAGTTATATACAGGGCCGTGCACAGACATTTTGAGGGGCAGTGGCCCAAACCCAAAAAAGGGGCACTGGGGTGGGGTGGGGTGGCAATGGGGGCGAATTGGGTGCTTGTCCATACAAATTATTCATCTTACACTTACTAGTCAGTCAAAACAGTTTTGATCTAATTTTGTGTCTATCGAAAATAGTGATATATGACATTGTATTATGTTGAATATCAGAGTTTTTGTGTCTATTTGTTAATGAGGGATTTGTGGACACAATGTTTTTGGCTTTGTGGAGTAAATGTTATAGCTTTTATTTTGAAGTAAAAAGATAAAGTTAGACTCTTGGGGTAAGATGACCCAGCCATATTTGGCACAGAAGGCCCCAAGTGGCATGTTGTTACTGGTGTAATTAACGGGGCTATTATTTAATATTTTCATGAATTAGATGTACATTTCAGGCATCTTCACTTTCATTCAAACCTATAGGTTAATTGAGAGAATTCTATTATTATGACAAAATCTATTATGCTTTTAAATTTTTTAGGACATATCTTCAATTATTATTATTTTTTTACCAAAATATGGCCAATTAAATAAGTAAATATTGATATGCTTGTACATAAGTCATAAAAAATTTAGCTTTAAGATTATTATTCAGATTTCAGTTATCAGTTATTCAATTATTCTACTAAATTGTCAAAATAAAATTTAAAGTAGAATATTTTATTTAGTATTATACATTAATGACACTTTAAAATATATATAAATCGTAATAAGAATTATATCAAAAGTACAGTTTATGGGTTATTATATGAAATTAGGCCTATATAGCCTATTCTACAAAGTGTGCCATCAACAGCAAAGTAGGTGTTATTTATATTAGACCAGATCGGGTACAAAAACTAGATTTTTGAGTAACTCTCACTCTGACTGGTCAGACACACCTATACGGACAGTAACGATGACCTCGGTTTTTTCATATCAGTTAGAGCGCGATCTCTCGTCCATTTGATTCACTGGATTCACAATGCATTGCAATGCAATGCAACACAAGCCAAACTCTTCCAGTCTCAGCTACGACTACAGTGTATCTGAAGGCGGATCAAAGTTGACGTTGTTCGCCAGAAGACCATAGGCTGGCATTATGCACATTTGTTATTTGCCGTGCGCTTTGATCTTTAAAAGTTTGACATTTTACATTCACAAGCAGCTATACACACTGCATGAAAGGTAATAATCAAATTAAAAATCTAAAAAGCTTAATAGGGGCAGGTATATAGATAAACACTGACTCTTTTAGACATGCTGTGCGGGCCCTGTTTTCTCACATGACCATGGAATGACTGTGTAGGGTGAGGGGTCAAGTGAAGGTGGCATCCCCAAGCAGCCAACGGGAAAGCTTTGAGTTCAAAGGTCATTGAGAATATGCTCGATTGGCTGACTTGTCATACAAATCAAATCAGCTGCTAGCTGTTCACTGTTTAAAATGACCTGGCCTATTAACAGAGCCGAGACGGCAGACAGCGAACCACTGCTTCTAGAATATCTGTATCTTCATTTTTTTTAACCTTCAGATATGGAGTAAATGTTATAATTCTACTCTGATTCTAGCTTAATTTTATATTCCCTCTGTGACTTTGACCTTGTCTTCCTCGCCACAAGCATTTGTAAGACCGTGATTTATCTGTCAGATTAATTTTGTTGGCTGCATTGAAATGTGTTTAAGATGGGGGTCACTCTTTGGGTCAAAGATGGCAGCCAATAAATTGAAGGGGAAGGGAGAGGGTGTTTAAAGCAAATTGTCAGAGGACAGAATAATTGAAAGTATTGCATCTGCACTAACATAATAGCATCGCTGAATTATTAAAAACTTTATGGGATTATCGGGGCCTATAATAGAGTTTACAATTAAATGTGTGTTAAACACAACAATCAATAATTTTGTTTCATAGTAAACATGCATTGCAGATATGCATTAACCTAGGACTGCTGTCGCAGAGGGAATGCATCTTTAGAATAGTGTGAATTTCAATAAAATCAATAAGTGTTTTCTTAAAGCTCTTAGCTGGCATTCAGTTTTGCGTGCCTTGCAACAGCTATATGAGATGTATTAATACTCAAAGTAAGCACATCTTTCATTAGAGCGACATCATGCATGCATATCAACACTTGACATTAGGTGCGACAAACACATATTGTACATTTTCTTTAAAATCAGTATTGATTTTGACCAAACCAACATTATTGCTGTTTTAATGCAAACTAAAATCTGTAAAAATGCTAAATAATCAAGGCATTGTTTCCATTGGCTGTTTTTCATTTAATAGTCACTAGACGTTCATATACATATATATTCATATTCATATACAGATACAGATAAACAAAATAGCAGAACATTTTACAAAATTCACTAAGATATTCAAATATCTTTTATTCAAAAATATTATTCTATTATATTTAGTGCTGTCAAATTTGTTAATAACTGTGCCAACTTGCTCAATTAACAAAAGCATAATAATATAATATAACATAGTGTAATATAATATATTAGTGCTGTCAAATCACATCTAACATAAATATTTGTTTATAAAATATATGTGTATACATATATATATATATGGGTAAATGACAAATAAGAAAAATTATATTTTTTTAAAGCGACCATATATTCATTTAAAATAATATACAATATACATATGAATCATTGTAAAATGCATATCACATGGTAAATTCCCTTTCCCTTTTCTATGTATTGCCCTTTTAGTCCAATTCATATAAACGGACACTTTTCTGTGTTCAGAACACAATTTTCCATAAGGAGTTTTTATGGGTTTTTATTGTTGTTGTTTTTTATTATTTGTATACATTATATAATGGTTTACATTTATATTTCTTACTTCATTTTGCAATTGCAGTGGGAATTGATACTTTTAAATGTAAATTTACTGGTCGCACCACCTGACATTTTAGGTCTTTGAAACACCAAAAAATTTTCAAAAAAATTTAATAAATATATAAAGTATGTACATGCATACACATATATATTATATTATTATGCTTTTGTTAATTGAGCAAGTTGGCACAGTTATTAAAGATAACAGCTGTTGTGATAAAACAATACATAATCATGAAAAGCAGTATTAACTTACCTATATTTATTGTACAACTTAAAATGGAATGTGTGTGTGTGTGTGTGTGTGTGTGTATTGTTTTGTGTGTGATGCATAAAAGTTGCTGAAAAATTGATTAAAACGTTTGTAAGAACAAATTCATGGAGATGAATCAGACTTTTGCTAATGAGATTTAAACCAAAGATCCTATTTGAAACAAATAAATCCCACTTAAACCACATTCAGATCACTGCCAACAAAATCATTGTGAAATTATCATTAAAAATGTTCTAAATATTGCCTAGTAAATAAATAACAGTAATTTTAAAGCAAAGGATCACGGAAAAAAGGATGCAACAACATCCCAATATGAAGAATACATTTAAGTCTTTTTTTTTCTTCAGTAACACTGTACAGTTTATCCAAGAGACTGTAAGAGCTCGATGGGCAAAGAAAAACTCTAGATGGAGGCCCATGTGGACGGAGGATCTTATAAGGCAGATGTTTATGACTCGTTATTTACAAGCTCTTTAATCTGGCCAATTTCCTTGCCCTTGGCAGTGGACGGGTCTGTGGGTCGCTCCGGCTGAACCCGTGCGCCGCTGGTCATTCATCTCCTCGCGGGCAGCTAATGTGGGGCAGTCGCTGGAGCGAAAAGCTGTCAGGGCTGTTTTTCATTCATCGGCCGTTTTCCCGCATACATTTCAATTAGAGGAGCTTCGGGATGCTACCGGTCCGTCAAGGGAAGGTCTGGCAAAGCCCTCGTTTAATACTCCCATCTGTAAGATAAATATTAGCCCCGTCGCTGCTCGTATCGATTTGCGCTAAGGTTAAAAGCTTCGAGGACCTTGGCTTGAATATGGGCTGCTCGACAACTTCCCTTCACCCCCGCGGTCAGATCGCACAGAGGTCTGACCCAGACAGTTGAATCCTGGTCCTTGATTTCTTCCCCCATTTGTGATTAAATGCTGCCTCCCTCCCCGTCACCCCAACCTTAACCCTGGACCTCTCGCTCCCAGGTCACTTAACCTTGAACCCAATTACAAGATAAGGTTACTTAAAGGTGACCCCCGCTTTGCTTTACTCAGCTAATAGGACGGTCGAGAAAAGGCCGGCGCAGCTGATACGCTTCTAGCTAATTCACAGGGGTTGACAAAGGTCGCACTCAAGCCATAAAGAAGAGCTTCGATCTCGCACGCAAAATCAAACTCAGCAATACATGAAGACAGTCAGGCAGAGAGCCAGCAACGCAGTCTGCTATTCTAATAAGACATTTTTGATGCATTACAGTCAACTTGATGTGTTAACATTCATACACTGCCACAGTATTTACACTGTCAACCAATTATGGTTTTCTGGTACAGACTGGATTAAAAAAAAAAAACACACAAGAAAAAAAAAAAACCACGGCTGAGATTTCATTGCATCCAATTTGGTGCTCATTCAAAATACGACTTAAAAAGTTTAAATATCTTAATATTAACTAAAAAAAATGACAAAAGATATACACTACTGTTCAAAAGTTTTGGGTCAGTTCTTTTATGACACCAAAGCTGCATTTAATTTGATAAAAAAAATACTGTAAAAACAGTAATATTGTTAAATATTATTACTATTTAAAAAATAAATTGTGCCCTCAATCCAAGTATTTGAATATTTAGTATCTGCCGATACTTGTATTTTCCCTAGGTGCACATCTCAAAAACATTAAAGTTATTCAAATTAAAACATGTTAAAAAGGGGCTTCTTATCTAATATAACAATTACTACAGTAATTATATTTATTGGCCAAAAAGATATTGGTAGATGAAAAAAGAGAAAAAAGTGGATTTAAAGTTAGAAAGCATGAAGCTTGCGGGGTCAGAATGGCAGTCTGTCAGTCAAGTCCGAAGCAAGACACAACCCATAGCAACGCAGCATGGCAAAGTCATCTCAGATAGTCTGACGGCAGATACAAATAAACAGTAAATAAATCGCTGCGTACAAAATCAAATACTTTCCTACTATATAGCATGCTAAAAATATTACACCAACAGAGTAGTCTGTCCAAATGCATAGTATAAAAAAGTCCCCGGACTACTTCCTCTGAGATTCTGAAGTGTGCATTCGCTGGACACTTTATTATCCCATGAGGCCACGGGAGAGGATTTATGAATGCCAGTGAAGCGACGCAACTAACATTGGTTAGACATGACAGTAACAACATAGCGGATGTAGTATATCCGAATTTTATTCTTACTAACCATATTCATACTATATAGAACATACAGTCGCAAAGAAATTGAAATGTAGTGCGCGATTTTAGATGCATTGAATGACTTTCAAGTGATTCCTTACAAAGGGAAAAATGTAGCCCGACGTCGTCATACTCAATTCTAGTCAGAATTTGAGTCTGATACTGCTCCGTTTGGCTGTGATTATGGGGCGTGTTTCAACCGAACCAGGAAAGACCTCAATTGGATAGACCTACAACCAATCAGAGCAACGGCCCGACGCATAACGTTAGTTGTCAAAAGAACTCAACTGCACGCACGCTCGAAGAAGTAGAAGAAGAAGATGAGTGTAAACTATCTTAGCCTGTGTTGTTAAAAAGAATCGGATCAAAACAGGGCAAATACATTAAAGATAATTAGCAAATATGACTATACGTCCAGGTGGAAACTGTCAAAACGACAATCCCTCAGAAAAACACATGCATCATTTTCAATGTCAACAGTAAGAATAAGATAATTTATGTGCAAAAAGTGCCCAATATAAGAGATCGGAAGAATCAATGTAAATAATAGTATAAATAGTAAAGGTGAATGCATACAAAAGTTTTCTGTTTAGGATTAGAACAAATTGAACCCAAGCGCTCTTTGGTGACAATTACCTATTAAAATAACCCTCCTCATAGTCTTGCAACCTGTTTTTACATTTATTTATGAGCTGTATGGGAAGGTAAACTGTCCAAACGAGCGATGGAACGGCCCTCCTTGACTGGATCTTGCAGCTCGCAAGACACGTTTTCTGCGTGAACATTGTGATATTTCATATAAATGAAGACCCCACCTTCTCATCTGTTGATATATTTTCCCTTTAGTTGAAGCAAATGAATCGTTGATCCTTTATATTTACTTGTCACTTGTCATTTAGCAGATACTCTACATTCAAAGCAATCCGCAGTGCACTAATTGCAGAGACCCTCCCCTCGAGCCGCCTGAGGTTAAGTGCTGTGCTAAAGGGCAGGGCTGGGAGAGCAAGACTGTGATCGTGATAAGCCTCTGGTTGCAGGGTCACACTTGTTTGGAACAGAACCTTCAGCCTTTGTGTCAGCAGTCCAGATCAATTAACATTACATCACCATCAACTCATAACTCACTGATAGAATTTTTATATATCAAAAATTTGTTTAGCGATAAGAAACTATTTGCAAGTTAAAGTCATCTGAATTGTAAGAAATCCATCTGAATAAAACAACCTCTGAACATGATTTTATTATAGGATAGGGTTTTATGGTGCAATATGTCAATGTATATTCACTATTAAAGGTATACTTTGTGAAATTTCTGTCATTATCTACTCACCCTCACGTCTTTCCATACCTGTATCCAAACATAAACTACAGTATATTATATATTACTGTATATGTAATATATTTATATATGTTTTTCTTTTTTATATAAATTTGGTAGCACTTTTTTTGTACATTCCTGTTTATTACAATAATTACAATAACTGGGTTATAACTAGGTACTAATCCTGAACCCACACCTAAACCTAACCTTAACCCCTGTAGTTACCTTAAATTAGCAGTATTTTCTTAGGTAAGTACATGTAAAGGCCAAAGTATACTTCACCTTTTCGTCATCAGAAGAGTACGCTCTTAGTACATTTAATTTTTTGCAATATTTACATGGGTTATAACTCGTAGCGAGAGATAGCTCAATTTGCAGAGATTTGACTGTGTGCATACGCTTGCGTACGCGTAAAAAAAAAATTATACTTTCGGCTTAAGTACACCCTACTGTAAAATAAAGTCCAACCATAAATTTGTATAATAATAACAGCAACAATAATAATTTTTATTATATTTTTTGGCCAATAAATTTTCTCACTTCACTGGCCATTCACTCAGGTTGTGTGCATCCCAGTTTCAGTTCTAAGATTAAAATGAGAACTAACGTGATTTTCTAATTTGTTATTCATTGCTTAAAGAGTTTTACTCACCCTTTTCATCATATGAAAGATAGGGGCTGCAGCTGACGAGCTTAAACGTATCAGTTCATTTTTTTGTAAGTTAAGCCTTTGAAATAGGTCATTGCATTTGGGTGAGAGACAAATGGACTGTAAAATTGCACAGCAATGCCAGACCAGTATGCTCAAAAGGTCTGTCTGCCTGCAAGGAGCATTTAAATGATACATAAAACAGCCAAAACATACATCCGTGAAGGCAAACATTCGGCTCAAGCAGAACAAAGCACCTGAAACAAGCCGTGTTACTGGTATTTTGACAATGAAGGTAAAAACAAGCCAGATTCAGTGTTTAATGCGTACAGTAGTTAGTGTTGCCTGATTGCTTACTGCTAGAAAAGGGCCAGAGAGGGAGGGAGAGACGGAGTGAGAAAGCGCGAGAGTGCCCTGGTATACAGAATAGCCTGTTGACCGCTGGGTGAACCATCCTGTGAACTGAGGATGAACCTTCAACTTGAGGAGCGTCGGTCACAGATCTCCCTGGGAGCTACAAACAGGGGCAGCCAACCCTGAGACCGACACACCAGCACTTAATACGCACATCTTGCACTATTCACCCCTGCGTACACACATTTTTCGCTTTCTCACACCTTCGACACAGCCATATGCAAAACGGCCGAGCTGAAAATCAACAATAGCCGCTTTTTTAGCAAGCGGCATCCAGATGGATGCATTGCTTTGAATTTCCTTGAAACACTGCAATAGTGCACATGCACACCAGCAACTAACGCTTTATCAAGCACATACGCAACAGCGCTGTAACTATCCTAACATGACACGCCCAGCGGGGCGATTGCAAAATGCGGTGCAGGGGTCATGGACGGGTCAGTGTCGAACATACCATTCCTGTCTCTGTGTTTGGCATTCTGTTGCAAATGTCACAAGGGAGGGGACTACAGCGGTGCTAGGCAGTGTAAACTCGACTTTCCGAGATGAAAGCTGAATTACTTTTAAGAGTCCCATTAACAACTGCATTGTGTTGTGAAGTGGGGCAAATGTGAGCCAGAGGGTGTCAAACCGGGGGGAATGGAGATCTGAACCTATAGGAAATGTACAGTGTGTTAGGGCTGTGCAATTAATCGAATTTCGATTTCGATTTTGCCTCCCAACGATCACCAAAATAGTACAATCGAGAAAAAACGATTATTTTGCCTTGCGTTCTGAATGAAACGCGCATGCGCTCATCCGCCCCTCCCGAATTAAGCCACAATCTCTCTCACCCAGTTCGTGAGTCTCGTGTGCATATCATCCGCTGGAATTTAAAAACTCGGCGCGAGTAAAGATGGCAGAAGGAGGGCAGTTACAGCAGCGTTTGGTGAGCAAAAAAGGCAAAACCAACTCCGTTGTCTGGGAACAGTTTGGCTTCGAGGAATCAGACGACGAGCAAAAACATGTTACGTGCAAGATTTGCTACATGGCAGTGGCTGCAACGCAAGGGAACACCGCGAATTTGTTTAACCACTTGAAAATTAAACAGAGTGACCTATGACAATCTAATAAAGAAACAAAAACTGAAGAGAGCAGGGGTGCTGTGTAAACGTCCTTTTTTCCCCTCATATTTTTCAAATAATTCTCTCTTTGTAAACTTTGTTCAATGCATGCGAGTGCTGCCGTATGTTTGAATATGACCAGTCGTTTTCACCGTCGTCACCCGGGTTTAGTGCCAGAAGACGCGAATGAGAAGCCGCGCGCGCTGTGAGGAAATGTATCTGTATCTGATAATGTATCATCCGAGAGCGCGCACACGTCTCTCAGCGCGCAAATATTGAGTTCTCTTTCAAGTCTTGCTCTTGAACGGACAAACTCACACAAAACGTATGTCAACATGTCCATCTTGATGAGTATCCTAGCAGACATAGTCTGTATATGCCTTAAGTGAACTTTATACAGTCGAAAAAGACGACGCATATCCGATCCGGATTGAATAGCTTTTGTAAGTTTAATAGGATTCATCTTTAATTTATGCACTCAAATATGCAATGTTATTTTACACTTGAGACATTTCTGTACCTGAAAACTAATGTTAGACGTACCTGAAAAGCATATCTAGCCGAACCATATTGTTTATCTTATTTATTTTAATAGTTCAAAAAGTACAACAAATGTTACAATTTCAATTGAATTGTTGAAAGGTGTATTTTTAATAAATACAACACATTCCCAAAGTCATGTGAAATAATCGTGTTACATAATCGTGATTTCAATATTGACCAAAATAATCGTGATTATGATTTTTTCCATAATCGAGCAGCCCTACAGTGTGTGCTGGACTACAAGAGTACTGACAGCGTGCTAGATGTAGAAAGCACATAACCTGACCTATGCCTCGTTCAAAAAATGAGATTAAAACAATTATTCATTTACTTTTCAGAATAAATATCTTACTGAATATCAACAAAGCAAAGTGAAAAAAATAATTATATATATATATATATATATATATATATATACACACACACACTACTGTTCAAAAGTTTAGGGTCAGTAAGATTTTTTTATGCTTTTGACTATTATTACAAATTAAAATAAAAAAATACAAAATCTATTTAAATATGTTCAAATGTAATTTATTCCAGTGATTTCAACATTACTCACAATCATTACCTAAATTAACATTTCTTATTATTATCAATGTTGAAAACACAATATTTTTGTGGAAACTATGATACTTTTGTAACATTATAAATGTCTTTACTGTCAATTTTGATCAATTGAACGCATCTTTGCTGAATAAAAGTATTAATTTCTTACAAAAAAAATCTAAATGGTAGCTGTATTTTGTTTTGAATAGTTGTAATCATTATTTAATAATTTAATGATTGCAACACAAATTATTGATTTCAAATCAAAGCCAATTTAATTTATATAGCCCAATAAAAACAACAGTAGTTGACCATTGTGCTGTACAAAAAAAAAAAAAAAAAAAATATATATATATATATATATATATATATATATATATATATATATATATATATATATATATATATATATATATATATATATATATATATATATATATATAAATATTTAAAAAGGACAGATAAGATAATAAAAAGACTTGCAAAACAATGATAAAGGGAGTTTACATCAAAAACACCAAACAGAAAAATTCAACCTTAAAATTGTAGGCCTTTATTGATTAAGTTATAAAAAAATATGTATTGGCCTTTTTCTTTAAGCTTCCTTGGACAAATGTTGTATTCATGTCAGGAAATCTTTTCGGGTATGTATTGTAATGAATTTCCAATTTCATTATCTTTGACTAGATAATGATATTTGAATCCCTTTTTATATAAATTGTACAAAAAAAAAGAAAAAAAAAAGAAAAATAACTACTTCAGAATTTTATTTTCCTAAAAATTAATATAGCAATTTTGGTAGCACTTTATTTCACAGTCCTGTTTCGCACGTACATACTATGCACTTATTGTAGTAATTATACTAACTGGGTAATAACTAGGTAACCATGAACCTACCGTTAAACCTTAACCATTACTCAGTACTTTCATGGGTAAGTACATTGAACAAGGTACAAGGCACAATATGTAATTTTCACCACTAGAAGGCGCTTATTCAAAACAAAGTCATAGCTTGATGACGCCTTGATTTCGCCATTGTAGAGGTGAAAATAACAACTCCCATGATTCCGCGAAATCAAGGCGTCATCAAGCTACAACTTTGTTTTGAATAAGCGACGGGACTCGGGCAGAATTCATATTCATGAATGAGCTAATGTATTAAAGATTTATTAACGTTACTTAGTATGAAGCAGGGTGGGAGCGGAACGAGGTCGCTGGAGCGATTGCTAATGAGAGACGCGCGTGACACACGGCTCGAGAGCTTCTTTTATGCCACAGTCGTCGCTTCCACTTCTTCTGGTCAAGCTTATGAGGGGTAATGTATCAAATTAGATACATTTGAGTGTGTTGAAAGTTATGTTATAACGCTACTCTGTGCGTTCGCTCGGCGGCTACTATGAGACACTTGTTGCACACTGCAGTAAGCTAGATCGATATTAAGCATGGTACTCGCTACGGCTGGGCGATATATTGATATAAAAAATATATAGATATATTTTTAGACGCGATATGGAATTAGACCATATCGCATATATCGATATAGTTCAAATTTGCGCTGCTCCCCGCGCCACCCCCCCTCCTTTTCGGGCACAAAGCCACTCTTCAACAAACATGGAGGAAGCAACTACGTCTGCGGAGCGCGCGGAGGAATTGGTTAGTAAAAGAAAAAGCAGTGGCTCAGTAATTTGGAGATGGTTCGGATTCAAAGTATCAGATGAGCAACATCATCACGTTATTTGTAGGGAGTGCAATAAACAAGTTACAGCCAGGGGTGGAAGCACTACAAATCTTTTTCACCACCTAAAACAGTGGCACAAACTGCAGTACGAAGAGTCTTTGAAACTGCGCGCTGAAGAAGCCACAGCCGCAAGCCATCGACAACCCGAAAAAGCTCCAGCCCCGAAACAAAGCTCACTGCAAACTTCATTTTCCCGCAATGTGCCTTATGAAAAGAAAAGTGTCAAGTGGTGTACTATAACTAAAGCGGTATCCTATCACATTGCTAAAGATATGGTCCCCGTTGCAACTGTGGAACAAGTCGGATTCCAAAAGCTACTGAAAACTATGGACCCGAGATATGAGCAACTACTTTGCACGAGAAGCACTGCCACAAATGTACACTGAAATCAGACAGAGCCTTGCTGACCGGCTAGCTAACGTGACCCATTTTGCGTTGACCAGCGATATGTGGTCGAGCAGGACGTGTGAGCCTTACATGAGCGTGACAGTTCACTTCATTCAAGACTGGGAGATGAAAACAGCGTGTCTGTAACAGTAATGCTGCCCTTAAGTTACTAGGGTTTGTCATATTCTTTTGTAATGTTCGTTATTTGCATCTGTGGATTTGTTAGAAAGGAGAATAAAATCTGTTATTGGATTTTAATAAGCCATTTATAGTTGTAAAACTAAATTTTTTTGATATTGTACTTTTCTCATATAAATATATTTATTTCGGAAAAAGATTGGCCTATTTTATTTTATAGGCTATTTTTAAGATATTTTTTTATTTAAATGTGCACCTTATGGAGGTTTGATTTCAAAAAAGGTACTCCTGTCCTATTGTTATACAGTATTTTTTTTTTTTTTACATTTTATTGCTTATTGCACACGCTTTGGATAAAAGCGTCTGCTAAATGCATAAATGTAAATGTAAATGTAAATTGTTATTTGAACAGCTGAGCATTTAATTATGAACCAGGTGAAGAAACCTGTTTACTATTTATTCATTTGATTTTGCAACTGTTCACTGAAATGGCCGGTTTCAATAAAACTACTTGTGACGTCATATTTGGCTTTGACTTTGACTGAACATTTGGTCTCACTTTGCAGAAAAAATATCTATATATCTATATATCGATATATATCGTATAGCGATATTCAGCCTAAATATATCGGGATATGACTTTTTGTCCATATCGCCCAGCCCTAGTACTCGCGGTAAATCAAGAAAATGAGATTTAAACAATAAGACTAAATGTGTTGACCTATATAACAATGATTTCTGTCGATGAATCTAGCAAACAGTTGCTCACCTGTCTAATAAAACGCATAATATATTAAAGCATCTTTGGTGTTTCCATGGTTTCTTTAAAATAATCGAGGGTAATGTCATTGATAGGCGACGGTCCGTGTCCTGGTCAAAATTTCTTATTTCTCTGGATTTAAACATTCTTGGAAACATTTTGGGATAATGTAAGTACACAAGTCAACAAAATATATAACATTGTTCAAGTGGTTTTTGGACATTTGAATCCAAAAATCTTACATATTGTGCCTTTAAAAGTGCATGTACTGTAAAATAAAGTGCAACTGCAAGTTCCATGAGCTTTTAGGAGGACCTTTCCAGACTTGAAATTCACACTTTTGAAATTCCCTGATATTTATATTCATGTTTTTTTTACACATTACCATACACCAATGCTATTCATACAATGTATAGCTGCACAGTTCAAAATATATTACTGTAAAATGGCTGAAGTTCCAGTAGAGACATAAATAGTGACAATAAAATTTGCCTCGACTGCTTTACAACAAGTTGTACTAAATTTAGAAAAAAAAGTGCCAAATGTATTTAACAGTTTACCTGTGCAAAACTCTCCACTGCAATGGTGCGCCTGTGGTTGTCTGGGCATTGCTATGCAGTTTCATTTTCATGCTATGCAGATGTTGAATTTCCTGTAAAATAGAAATATATAACATTATATGAGTATAAAATGAATTATATATATTAAGAATGCTGTTTAGTGTTGAATAAAGTAAATATTTGAATAGTTTGTTGAAAACCATATGAGAAAACACATAAGGCAGATCATATTGGCCATGATAATCATTATGTTCTTACTGTATAGGAGCGCAGCTAAGATCCAAGGACACCTTGCCATAGCAAAAAAAACAAATGGAGAGACAACTGTCCCTGAGGTCAGAACAGGTGCTACGGGACCGGGCAGAGTCCGCAGGGACAGCTGTTCTATTCCTGTCCGGAACAGAGCCGGCTGACTGCGGATCCACTGAGAGTAAAGACAGATGGACAGGTGGGGGAGCCCTTGAACGGCCCGAAGGCCAAGAGGATGATGGAGAAACCTTTTACACAACATAGATACAATTGATGAAGTAATTGCTCATAACATTTTTAAATGTGTTAAATCAGCATGTGTTTTTATCTAATAGTGTTTTGTTGTCCTTTGGAAACAGATTTATTCACTCCGATGAGCAATTTCCACACACACAGACTCATGGAAAAACACGGCGAATCATGCAGCTGCAACACCCCGCGCCAATTAACATGACTGCGACCTCACACATCCGGGTCAGTGCATCCGACCAGGGGAACAAAGGCAGAGCTGGTCCCAGAATGCGAGGTCCCAATTACCCTTGAGTGAGATCCACAGAGCATAATGCTGCAGGTGAGAAGTTGGATGGGGCTTCTGTGAGAGGCTGGCAGAGACACAATGACCCTCTGTGGCACCGGCTTGAAATCGCTGCGTGTCTGCGATGAAAAATGCTGAGGGCACAAGACAAAACAGTACACAGACTAATGAATTCAGTGCATGTGTAATTTATGATGAGCAGACGGGCCCCTCGGTTCTCTTTGGTGTTAAACTGCATGCTACAATTGTGCAAAACGCGTCAAATTAATAGCGTATTTAAGAGCGAGTTATCAAGATGGACGGAGTGCTTAAAATGTCGTGTGAGGTCATTCTGTGTGAAATGTGAATATATATATAGTTATATATGCATAATAGTATCTTACAAGAACAGTTCACATACAAATTGACTTTCTTTAGTCATTACTAGTCGCCCTAATGTCATTTCAAACACATATGCAATAAATTTTTTTCCTGTGGTAGATGAAAGGAGATTTTAAAGCGCCTCTATTATGCTATTTTAAAGGTCCCTCATCTTGTTTTGAAGTCTTCTACAATAGGTTTACATGCATCCAAGGTCAAAAAACACTTGAATTTACATAATACACATTGTACATCATCTCATTTCTTAAAGAGTCAGAAAACAGTTAATTCGAAGATTTAGGGCCCTATCACACACCTGGCGCAGGCACAGCAGGCATGACGCAAGTGTTTTTTGATAGTTTTCGCCCCAGTTATCATTTTCACGTCCAGCGCCATGTTGTTTAAATTACAAATGCACTTGCGCCCATCTGTTAGCCCATGGGCGTGCAGGTCTGAAACAAGGTGTGTTTAGGCGTATTGTTAGCGTGTTACTATTTTGAGGCAACTGAAAACAACTGCGCCATTGACCAACAAAAACCTGTTCTAAAGTCAAAAGTGCAGTATGTTTTGTGTTATTTAAAGGTCCCATGGCATGACATTTTCATTTTATGAGGTTTTTTAACATTAATATGAGTTCCCCTAGCCTGTATGTGGTCCCCAAGTGGCTTGAAATTTTGAGGTGTCCTGCTCTGCCTTTGAGAAAATGAAAGCTCAGACGAGCCGATCTGGAATCTTCCCTGTATGTCGTCATACGGGGAACGGTTACCTCCCCTTCCTCTGCTTTGCCCGCCCAGAGAATTTGGAGAAAATGGATTCAGTTTATCAGTCACGATGTCAGCACAGGCTTTACAAACAGACTTTTACGGTATGGATTCGACAGCTCCGCCACAAACAGTGAGTAACAGTGTTCATTAATGCCTGTTCTGTGATCAGTGATTTCTGATGTGTAGCTAATCATTCGAGTTCACACAGACTTTCTTTCTAAATCGTTTAATAATGTCAGTCCCGCCGCTGGCCGTCTTGATGCCCTAAGCGTAATGCATCAGTGAATCAAGCCAGTGACTGAAACGATAAACTTCACATCGTTTCTGTTTGTAGCATGAAACAAATCCGTTATTTAAATGATTAAACTACAGAGAGTGATCAAAGAACACTGTCTTTATAATGTTCGGAGCAATCACACGTAGCGAGTGTATCTGCACACTTGTCCAAACTGTCGTTATAATGAATGACGCTGCACAACAAAGCTCTTACTGTATTCATATCGATGTTGTGTTTGCTGTTAGTTGTGGTGAAAGCATTTTGCGAGAGAAATAGCACTGCAATGACGAGATCACTGCATTCACTGCATTCACGCAACAGTCTGCCTGTGTACTCAATGCTCAATCCTTTCATGTGATGGGAAAAATCGAAAAATAAAGCTATAATCATCTCGACGGCTGTGATGGTAAAAAAAAAAGCGTAGCAAAAGTATTCGAGAGGGTTTCCACATGTTACAAAGTTCGTAGAATAAGAAGGAAGACCGGGACGTGTAACTGGGACTCGTGTTTATTCAGAACTCTCAGATACAAACAAAATAAACTCGCGCTCACAGCGCTCTCAACGACTCGGTACAATAAAACTTTCTCAGCTATCTTGTGTGCCCAGTCTGTCTCTTTCTGGACTGGCAATGCTTGCAGAGTCAGACGGTGCCTCGCTAAACCACATTGTTATTTCAGAACATTTAGATATGTATCGAACAGGAAAATACTTGTGAAAAGATGTCTTTCATTCAGTTAAATAGCACAGCAAATAGTGGAGCTCTGCAGCCATTTACTGGTAAAAGTCTTTAAAGTGTATTTTCCAAAAGATGGGCAAAAATCTTACACTAAACCATGTCAAATTATCCATGTTATCCCCACGAATGAAAGTTAGAAATTTGTGTCTTTTATAAAGTGAATTTTAGATTAAAAAAATAGTGCTGGGAATCGATTAAACATTTTTTACTAATTAATCACATTTTTTTCTGTAATTAATCGCGATTAATCGCAAGTTTTTAATATTTTACGTTTTTATTATTTTGATATTGTAATAATTTCATTTACTCTCCAAATTAATGTAGAAACAATGTAAAAACAGTATATTTTAAATATGTGTTGTAATGGCATATTTTTATGAATGAAGGCCAGTGTCACTGATACTAATGTCTCTATGAAACATTAATGACGTTACATTACAGTATAACTGAAAGCTCCCAATTTCAACATTTATTAGGCTTTAAAAAAACAACAATTTAATTTAAGTGAACTTAAAACAATCTTTACATAAACCCATTATAATAAATGTTATATTTACCCATGGCCTTCCCTGTTAGACATATACAGAAATGTAATAGTTATCAAACAAACACCTTTCTTAACTGCATAAATAATAAATTAAATATAGATTAATCATCATTAAAGCTACAATTTTATCTGTTCCCGTTGTTCTGTGATGAACATTAATGACAGGCATCATCAGTGCTCCTGTCACTTTAAGAACGGCCACTGACGAACATGACGCGGATCTCACGCATCTAATTTCCTCACAACTCTTTAAATTAATTTAAGACATTATTTAACTAATTTAAGACTCCTAATATGAGAATACTCAAATTGCTCTGTGTTGTTGTTATTGTTTGTTCAAGAGCAAAAGAGAACTCGATGTGAGCAGGAGACTGACGCGATTCTGTCTTTGCGTCGAGTGTATGTGTGTGTGTCAGAGTGTCCCTCCATTAGCTGACATGAGACGCAGCCACACAGACAGGACATTGGCATACAGCGCGTTCTCTTGTGTCTTGTCGCGCTTGGAAGCATTTACAAGCATTTGAATAGGAGCGTGATCATGTAACACTAGGCAAAAATGGATACAAAAACGGACGCTGCGTTATTGGCGTTAAATATTTTTAATGCGTTAAGCTGAAAAAATTAATTGCCCGTGTTGATTTGCCCAGCCCTATAAAAAAAAGATTTTGTGTGAAAATCCATTAAAAGAATATTTTTTTATATAAATGTAAAAATTATTATAAATACTCCAAAAACTGCACAGATGTTGAGTAAAAACATTAATAAACAGAGTAAAATTACATTTGTTCTAAAAAAAAACATTTGTTTTGTTACAAAATTACATTTTGTTGCCTGGGGTCTGTAGAGACCCCAAAGACCCTGAGTGTAATTCCCAAACGAAGACCGTACAAGGGTTAACTGCAGTTGCTACTGCCCAACACTGGCGGGTACACAATGAGCATACACTCTGCTTATTACACACACAGGGACATGCAGCAGCACACAAAATTTTTTAAATATTACAAATAAAAGGATTCCTCTCTGGAGAAGTGGTCAGTCTTTCCGCCGCCCAAATTCCGCCATGTAAATAGCGAATTCACCATGGTGCAAGCGTAACTGGCTTTTAAGGGAATGAGAGATGAGACTCTGATTGGTTTACTGCACGTTACACCCAAAACACACCCATTACTCATTAAGAGACTAGAGACAACCCTTTTGGACAACCCTCATGTGCCTGGCGTGCTGACCATTTTTTTTGTCGTTAAACTAGGAAAAGTGGATTCGGACACTTCCTAAGTGCACCTGAGCCATGTGCTTCAGACCATGTGCTCAGATGGTTAAAATAGGGCCCTGGTCTCTCTAAACTCCTCCTTTCCGAGAGCCTACACTCTGCTCTGACTGGTCAGATGGGCTAGTCTGTTGTGATTGGTCTACCGCTTATAGCATGTGTCAGAAGCAAAACTCCCATTATCTTATATGGAGGCTTCATCAGTACTTGATACACAGTGACAATGGAGTCAGTTTTCAATTTGTCTCAATTCCAGCGCAAGTCCTCACTCTTTAGAAGTGCAAAGTGGATTTGTAGTGCAGAAAAATAGTGTCTTCTTGCCATGTCGACAACATGAACCAAACTCTTCCAGGCTTCAGCTACAACTACAGTGTTTGAGGGCCAAAGTAAACATTGTTCGCCAGCAGCCAATGAAGACCATATGCTGCCATTATGCAAAATTGTTATAAACTTACATAGACTGGAATTATTGATGACTGATTTATTTTGGGAGACAATAACTTTATTAATCTTAATCTCCAAAAAAAAAAAAGATCATTAAAGTAGTCAATAAAAATAAAAGTCATTTTGAAGTCGTACATTAACCGAGGAGTAGATAAAAAATGTAGTTACACATCAAACCTCTAAAATGTAATTCATGTTTGCATCAGATTCCAAAATGGTTAATTGGTGCATCCAAGTAGTCATTACCACCAAACACCATTGGTTTCACTGTGCTGTAGCACTCTGAAAATACTGGACTGATATCGCCTAAAATCCCCTAACATTGGGTGAAACATTCCTTTAAAAATCGGTTAGGCAAACATATTAATTGATCAAAACATGCAGATACTAACTGCTCAGGCAAACACTGCATATAGTGGCAGATGTGATCAATCGTCAGAGTGAAGTGTGGAGAACACATGATAGGAAATTTGCCTAAAGGCCACGAGGACCGAGCGCTGTATCTCATCTAAACTCGTTCCCCTTCTGTTAACAGTTCAATGGCATGTCATCTCTGCAACAGTTATCAATTAGCCTGCCCTTACTGTACCGAATGACTCGATAGAATTTGACTGTGATCTAATGTAGTAGATCCATCAGTGCTGGCATCACTGCAGCGCAGTTCACAAAGGGAGATCAGGAATCAATGTGCAGCTCTGCAGAGGGCAAATACAGTTTGTCCGTGAAGTACAGAACTATACACAATCTGTGCATGCAAAACTCAGCAAAAGTTAAGTAAAACTCAAACGACCATCGTTTACGAAGTTCTAAACATTCCCTCGGATAAGTCAACGGAGAACACATGTCAAATCTGTGATTCAGAGCCTAATTTAAAGAGAAAAATGTAAGATTTTGAAAAAATTGTAAACAAATAAATACTTTGACAAAATAAATAAGAAATAAAATTATTATTTATAATAAATAATAATTTATTAAATAATATACATTTGATAAAATAAATAAATACTAATATTATTTACAATGTAATATTTATTAATATTATTACTAATTTAGTACTTAATTATTTCGATTTAGTACCAAAACATTTTGGCATGAATAAGACATACAAATAATACATTTAAAATGTAATAATCATTTAGATCATTTTTTTGTAAAACAAGGAAACTAGTAGGCCATTAGTATTTATTTTAATTGGTATTAATAGTAGTACTACATTTATTTAATTTACTAAATTATTTAGATTTACTAAATCTACTACATTTAATAATAATTTATATAATGTATTCAATATACATTTTAAAAAGATAAAATAATATTAGTATTTATTTTAATTAGTATATTTAATTAAATTCAATTAGTTTATTAATTACTAGTTTATTAATTTATTTGAATATAATAACAATTTATTTACAGTATTAATATTTACCATATTTATTTAATATAAAATCCCATAACAATATTGATAATTTATTTAATATAAATTTGATATAATATAAATTAAATATTCATTTAAAACAAAGAAACCAGTAGGCAATTAGTATTTCTTTTAATTTGTATTACTAGTAGTACTAAATTAGTATTTATTAAAAAAGAATTTGTAATAGTTTATTTTAACGTAATAATAAAAATATTTATTTATTTATATTTACCATATTTATTTAATATAAAATTTTAATATTATCGTAGATAATTCCTGCAACATAGGTACATCATTTAAATGTATTAATGAATAATTAATGTATAATATAAATATATTATAATTGTATACAATGTTTTAGGTTACTAATGAAAAAAATTAAAGGTCCCGTTTTTCGTGTTTTTTTGAAGCTTTGATTGTGTTTACAGTGTGCAATATAACATGTGTTCATGTTTCGCGTGTAAAAAAACCAAAGTATTTTTCACACAATTTACTTATCTGTATACCGCTGTTTTCACTGTCCTCAAAACGGCTTGAAAGATTTCCCTGTTCTATGAAGTCCCTCCTTCAGAAACACGTAACGAGTTCTGATTGTGCCAGCGGTTCCCGTGTTGTGATTCGACAGCAGCTTAGCACACGCAGAGCGCACGTTACCGGAAAGGTCACGCCTCTCACCATAACGGAGATGCATGCGCTCAATGATCTCTAAGTACAGCGTCCCTGGGAAAGCCAAACAAAGGTGACTTGACTCCGGGATGAAAATAACAGCGTCTCGACGACATGGCAACAAACAAACTATACGAACGCAACCGAACGCAACACTTCCTATTCTCCACGCGGGAGCAACAAGACCACGCCCCCTTTTTCGCGTGTTCTTGTGGGCGGAGGTTAGTCGACATACTGACGTAATTAAAGCAGGAAATACCAGGATGTAGTCCTAACCAGCCGTTCGCTGTAGGCTTTGAAAGGGAACTTCTGTTAAATAAAATATCTCGCTTGGCATTGAACTTTGAGCTTTATAATTTTACAGGTATTATAAATGCTCTAACAGCAACATTACACACTAACTAAAGTTTGAAAAATGGGATCACGAAGAACAGGACCTTTAAAACTGTGGCAATGTTATCTCTTTGTACACGGATCATCAGGTTTTGTTCATGTCAGCTCGAGTGCTGCTGTCATTAAAGCAAAAAGGGGGACACATCAAATATTAATAAATAATGAATTTCATAAATTTTTCAGTTCAACTTCTTTATTTAAATTATGCTAATAATATGTTATGTAATTTTACAAAAAGTATTAAAAAAAGACAAATAAGTGTTTTAATGCGCAAATGAGGACTTTTGGACGCCACTACATACTAAGATGAAAACACTTATAACTTCACCACACCACTCAGCTTTCTGCTTATGGCACATACCGATTCTGGGTAACATTGACAGGCCTTAAGGCCATGTGATGATGACTTTCTAGGTCAAATGGTGCCCAAAGCCAAGACAGCCAGAAAGGAGGGGGGAAAGAGAGAGACTGAGGGGAAGCAAAACAGGGGGAGAGCAAGCATAAAGTGGAAACAGACGTGCCTAAAAATAAACCATCTGAAATATTTAACTTACTGACCCAGAAACTGCATCACTGTAATCATATCTGTGCTCCAGCAGAGGGGTAGGCAACAGTGAGAGTATGATATCATTAATGTGGAGTATGGAAATCATAATGAAACAGGAAGAAGAAACCCCCAGGGAAATTCGCCTGCAAACATGTAGCCAAGAAAAATCCTGTGAATCTGGGACGCTTTAATGGCTCTGTCCACTCGTATAGAATTGTCTTGAATCAGTGAACTTTTAACGCAATGTGTGTCACTGGGCATCAGTTCAGTGCGTGACTCATAGCCCTCGTGAACAGAAATAAACAACTGAGCTAATGGATGAACAAAAAACGCTGCCTTTCATGAAACTGTATTTTGTTTTTAGTTTTCAGTGAATAAATATGGCCCCACTTTATATTTGGTCGCCTTAACTACTATGTACTTACATCCAAAAATAAGTACAATGTACTTATTGTGTTCATATTGTATTGTAAAACACTTTTGCTGATATTGAGGTGGGATACGGGTAAAGTTAGGGACAGGTGTGGTGGTGTGGGTAAGTTTAAGGGTAGGGTCTGGTGTAAGGGAAGAGTCAACAGTGTATTGAAGATATACATATTAGAATGATTTCTGAAGGATTATGTGACACTGAAGACTAATGTGACACTGAAGGAGTAATGATGCTGAAAATTCAGCTTTACATCACAGGAATAAATTACATTTAAAATATATTAAAACAAAAAAACAGATATTTTAATTTGTAATAATATTTCACAATACTGTATTTTAGATCAAATAAATGTAGTCTTGGTGAGCCTAAGAGACTTCTTTCAAAAATCTTACTGATATATAAAAATATGCAGGCTATTTCAAACTCTAGTTTGTATTTTATGGTACATCAATAACCTAAAACAAAAATATTAACGTTCAACTAAAAACGAGAAGTAATTTACTTACTCTCATGTTGTTCCAAACTTGTATGACTTTCTTTCTTCTGTGGAACACAAAATGAAAAGTTGAGAAATGTATATTTAGTATATGTATATTCACAGACATCATTGATTTTTACCTTAAAACATTATGACCTGATTTCGCAGACAGGGCTTCGATTAAACCAGGATTAAGCGTTAGTTAAATTAGGGCATTTCACTTTTATAAATGTGCCTTAGAAAAAACATTACTGGTGTGCATCTTGAGAGAGAGAGAGAAAAAAAACATTGGCACTGACACATTCTAAGATCCTTTCAGTTAAAACAGCTCAAACATGCATTTTAGTCTGGAACTAGCCTTAAGCCTTGTCTGTAAAACCGGGCACTTATTAGAATTTTTGGGTGAACTGTTCCTTTAAAAGGAGTTTCACCCAAAAATGAAAATTCTGTTATTATTTACTCGTTCCAAACCCATAAGTCGTCCCAGCTCATATATACAATACAAACACAACAGCACATTTGAGCTTCAGCGAGAACCAATGAGGTTCATTCTCGTGTTACGCAGCACGTTTAAGCTTCAGCAAGAACCAATGAGGTTCATTCTTGTGTTACGCAGCACGTTTGAGCTTCAGCAAGAACCAATGAGGTTCATTCTCGTGTTACGCAGCACGTTTGAGCTTCAGCGAGAACCAATGAGGTTAATTTTCGTGTTACACAGCACGTTTGAGCTTCAGCGAGAACCAATGAGGTTCATTCTCGTGTTACACAGCACGTTTGAGCTTCAGCGAGAACCAATGAGGTTCATTCTTGTGTTACACAGCACGTTTGAGCTTCAGCGAGAACCAATGAGGTTCTTTCTCGTGTTACACAGCACGTTTGAGCTTCAGCGCGAACCAATGAGGTTCATTCTCGTGTTACACAGCACGTTTGAGCTTCAGCGCGAACCAATGAGGTTCATTCTCGTGTTACGCAGCACGTTTGAGCTTCAGCAAGAACCAATGAGGTTCATTCTCGTGTTACGCAGCACGTTTGAGCTTCAGCGAGAACCAATGAGGTTCATTCTTGTGTTACGCAGCACATTTGAGCTTCAGCGAGAACCAATGAGGTTCATTCTCATGTTACGCAGCACGTTTGAGCTTCAGGGAGAACTAATGAAGTTAATTCTCGTGTTACGCAGCACGTTAGAGCTTCAGCGAGAACCAATGAGGTTCATTTTCGTGTTACACAGCACGTTTGAGCTTCAGCGAGAACCAATGAGGTTCATTCTCGTGTTACACAGCACGTTAGAGCTTCAGCGAGAACCAATGAGGTTCATTCTCGTGTTACGCAGCACGTTTGAGCTTCAGCAAGAACCAATGAGGTTCATTCTCGTGTTACGCAGCACGTTTGAGCTTCAGCGAGAACCAATGAGGTTCATTCTCGTGTTACGCAGCACGTTTGAGCTTCAGCGAGAACCAATGAGGTTCATTCTCATGTACGCAGAAGTTTACGAAGAAGCTTGTGTTACGCAGAAGCTTCAGTGATTACACTGATCAATGTTTATGTGAATAAAAGCCTAAATTCAATCTGTTCATTCTATTTATGAACTTTCTGAAGCGTCAAAGTGGTAGTTGCGTAGCTGTCAATGGAGGGACAGAAAGCTCTTGGATTTCATCAAAAAGATCTTCATTTGTAGCCTGGATGCCAGCCGAACTTAGCCCCGCCCACAACATTTGAGGTCGGGAAGTTCGTCTGGACTTGATCTGTTGTGGAGCAACTATGTTCGAACCAGAGCTGCTCGGACCAATCAAATTATCAGGGCGGGCTTTATACGACGATGGACAGATGATAAACAGTAACCTAAGCATTCACGTCACCAAAGAGCGCTTGGTTGAATTCGTTCTAAACCTAAACGGAGAACTTGTTCGTATATATGCATTCACCTTCACTATTTCTCTCAAAAAGGATGATCGTTTTGGTAAGTACTCCGTGTATCCTTAAATATTTTTTTACAACACCGGCAAAGATAGTTTACACTCATCTTCTTCTTCTACTTCTTCCAGCGCGAATGCAATAAAGTTTGGTTGACAACTATGCGTCGCTCCATTGCTCTGATTGGTTGTAGGTCTATCCAATTGAGTGCAGAGGCATTTTCTTTCTTGGTTCGGTTGAAACACAGCCCAATTATCACAGCCCAATGGAGCCGTATCAGACTCATATTCTGACTAGAATCTGAGTATGATGACGTCAGCCTACTTCATTTGTGTTCTGAAGATGACCGAAGGTCTTACGGGTTTGGAATGACATGAGGGTGAGTAATTAATGACAGAATTTTCTATCCCTTAACTAACCCTTAAAGCGCAGCCTAGTTCTCACAGTCTAATAAAAATGTATTATACAGGCTATCATAGTTTTGATTCATTCACATATTGCACAAATAAGAGAATAAGAAACATACGGAGCACTCTTGAATCCCCATTTCAGAATCTAACATGTAAAGTTTGGGGGGAGATTTACAAATCTTTAAATTGAAGATTATGCTTGTCTCTATTTTGGGTGTGTAATAATGAAACTCTTGCACTTTGGTAATCACTATTTGAGAGTTGCCCTGGGGCAATTGGGAGGCAATGCAACGCCATCAATATTGATGCCCTGTGGCTTAACTGGGTTTTTGGAGGGACTTTCTCCCACATCAATATTGATGCCATTGCCACATATCCTCGTCAGGCCCTCTTTAAGGATTTATAACAGCTACAGAAAGGGTAGACGACTTTGTTCAAATGCGGTGGGAGTTTTGGTCCCAGTGACTGTGCTGGAAGAATTTCTTTTAGTCACAGTCATTAGTTTTATGGGATTGTGATTGCTTCCAGGAAGGGTGCTTTGGAAAACGAAATTGATTTCATTTTCAGATGAGTAAAACGCCTAAGTAAATGGGGTTTTGATTTCAGCACCCTTGATAAGCAATTGTCCCAAATTTCTCCAGCATGGCTTTGTGCGCTCCCTAAACAGCCACAGGGCAGGAGCTCCGCTTCAGCAGCTGGCTTCCTGACAGCGAGCCAAAAACGAGAGACCTCGTATGCACAAAGACTGACCTCAATTCAATTTGACGTCTCAACTATTGATCTGGCTGGCCAAACATCCCAGAGTCAGACCGCTTGCCCTTGTGACCAATGTTCAAGTTTAAGAGCTATAGCTGCGGGCGACTTCATTCTTAACATTCAATATGTGCGTTGCTATAGTTCATCCAGGCCTCTTGTTAAATTGAGATTGTCACATCAGTTAGAGGTTAAACGCGTGTGACTCGAGCACTTCTCAACAGCACCCCATTTGTTTGCTATAGTAGAGTTTGGAACAATCACTGTCACGTCTGAATGATTTATGGGGCATGACTTCAGATTTGTCATTTAAACCACAAGCTGAGGCATCGCATGACTATTAAAACATGTCAGGGTCCAAACAATGGTCAAATTGAAGCTGAATTTTTATCAGTCTGAAGATGTAAAATACAATAAGAATCCTTATAGTTGCTTGAAATATTTATGAGATGATAAAAACCAACATGCATCTACATTCAGACATTTAACTTACCCCCGGGGCACATGGTGCTGCAAATATATTTTATATTCACAGTGAGGTAATATTGCATGATGTTGAGGTGAAGAGGTCACCGTTGAGCTGGAGTGACAGTTCTGAAATGAAGGTATAAGTAATTTTCATACTAGCTGCTCTATTGCTGGAAGGGGTCTGGAGACCACAAGGCCACAATAAGCATGACTTATAACCCTTCCAACAGAGCTCTAAACATTATGCATTAATGAATATTTTCTAAAAGAAGAATTGTATGAAAAGAAATGTTCATACATAGAAAATCATCTTTATTTATAATATAATTATATAATATGAATAAATCATCTTAAATGTATTTATATTTATATCATATTTATTGCCCCCGAACTAAATTGGTTAACATATACAATTATCTTGAAAGATCACAATGGCTAAGTTTCAGTCACGCCCTAGAAATTAAAATAAAAAAAACAACGCACAGCTGCTCACTATATTCACTTACCGAAAATGAAATCCTGGGGCCTCATTTATAAACAGATTTGAACTAAGGCCCTGTTTACACCTGGTATTAAGATGTGTTTCAGACCACAAGTGGACGATAATTACAGGTGTAAACCAAGCAGCAACCTCCCGCAGTTTCTCTTGAAGCCAATACGGAAGTGACTTAAACTGCAATTCATCGACTGGCCAATAGGGACAGGCTCCAGAAGAGAGCAGAATCTCATTGAGCCCCATGTTAAAAAGGCCAACTTTACAGCAGAAAAAAAAACATGTTTACAGCCTGGTACAAATTGTGGTTTTGGTCTATAAATCAAATTTTGGCCTTCATGACAACAACTGAGAGGGGGTGAATTTTTTTTATAACTCATTCATTTACATTATATAAAGCCTTAAAGTTCTGCATAATTAAGGGCTTGGCCACTTTGAGTGACAGGTGGATGGCCATTTATCTGCTGTCAGTTACTCATCGCGTCACCTCAGCTCCACCCACGTCCCGCCTCTTTGCCCATTTTCTGTTATCCGGGAGTGACACACGGTGACGCGCTGCCAAGAGGGCAACGGCCAGCTCGACCCTACTTTACGCTTCAAAACTGCGCATCAGAATCCTATGGGTGACGTCACAGACACTACGTCCATATTTTTTTACAGTCTATGGTGTAAACGGGGTCTAAAATGTCCACTTTCGATCACTTCCAGACTCATTTGACCGGATTGCTTTCGTAGTGTAAACGCTCATGTGGTCGGACGAACAGCCACAAAAGGATTTGCCTACATTATGGGAAGTACGCTAGCCAGACGTTATTTAAACTTTGACGACTGAAGACCCAAGCATAATAGCGGCTTTTACACTGTGGGGCTGATAACGGCCACTCTTTGGAATGTAATTCAAACGCCTTGGTAACGCAAGTTTGTTTAAAGACAGTATAGCCGCTTTTCCATCGTCGGGCCGAACGGTTCTCATTGTGTAATCGTTCTATTCCAAGCCGATACAGGACAGCTGGTACGGTTCTGGTTTCATTTTCCACTGTGGGGATGATAACGGCTGCTCTCTGGAAGGTAATACAAATCGTCAGTCGTTGCCTTGGCAACTGTCACGAGGCGAGGCAACGAGTCAGCTGCCTAGGTTTTCGGACGCAGCCATTGTGTCTTCAGTCCTGTGCTGGTTCGTTGTCGTCGGTATGTCGGATGTATCCTGTTCCCTCTTTTGATTCATGTTCCCATTCCGGTATTTGGTTATGTTATGTTTTTTCCCCCTCGTGGGTAGTTTTGTTTGTGTTTGTTTTATGTTGTTACAATAAAAACCACCATCATTCCTGCACTTGAGTCCTCGCTCCCATTTCTCCATACTGATATGTGACAGTAACATAATGGTTTACTGATGAAATAAGATGTAAATAATGACCGCATTATGGAGGATGATCAGATATTTCTTTAAATTGTATTATTAATTTGTGTTTACGTCGCTCAAATAGCACACTTAGCCAGCTACAGAGAAACTGGTAGCCAGGCAACAGTCAAGTGACCAATCCTGAGTGGCGACATCACTTCACTGATTCTACCAACATGGTTAGTAGACAACCGTGCTGAGAATTCTGGGCCGAGAACGGTTTGTAATCGTGCCGTGCCGTACCAGGCTCAAGTGGAAACACAACTGGAACCGTATCTTACCATTCTAAGAACCGTTCAGCCTGACAGTGGAAAAGCAGCTTATGTAAATTGCGACCGCGTTATGGAGGGCAATCAGGTATTTCTTTTAATTGTATTATTAATCTGCATTTACGTTGCTCAAATAGCACACTGGTAGCCAGGCAAAAGACAAGTGACAAATCCTGAGTGGCGAAGTCACTACACGCCTTCTTCCAGCATTTAGCTAACCGTGCTTAGAATTCCAGCCCTTGAACAGTTTGTAATCGTGCCGTGCCTTACCAGGCTCAAGTGGAAACACAACTGGAACCGTTCCTTACTATTCTAAGAACCGTTCGGCCCGACGGTGGAAAAGCATCTAATGTTCTCTCACCATTCCTGATTTCTTACACACACTCGTTTGCCGTGGTCTTGCGGCTGTCAGAGCAGAAATGAAATACGCAAGCATATTTTGTCCATTAGATCGAAGATCTAAAAAAACATACATTTACCCACCTATAGACCCACCCCTTGAATAAATCAGGACAGAAGTGGTTGAAAGTGGACAAAAGAGACGGATTAAACACCAAGTTTAAGTGGGAATGTGTCTCCCTCATCTACTTGTGATCCGATTGACCAAAACACATCTTACTACCAGGTGTAAACAGGGCCTTGGAGTGTGTCATATTTATAAAACAGGTTTTTACATGGAAAAGTGCTTAGCGCCACATCAGGGTCTGAGCAGACGTACACACTTTTCCTTGTGGCAGAGAGTCAAAATACTGCAGGTTTTTGGAAATCCGAGCAATTCTTGCTGCTCGCCATTCTCAAGTAAAGGATTTGGATGTTGACTGGTGCTCTGTTATATGTTAAAGGGGGGGTGAAATGCTGTTTCATGCATACTGAGTTTTTTACACTGTTAAAGACTTGGATTCCCATGCTAAACATGGACAAAGTTTCAAAAATTAAGTTGGACGTTTGATGGAGTACTTCCGGTTTCTCACAAGTTTCGGAAAGTTTTTTTTGAGTATGGGCCTATGTGACGTCAAATGGGGCGGAATTTCCTTATACGGGTCCTAAGGGCACTTCTCCCGAAGACCAGAGCGAGAGAGCGAAAGCAGTACGTCCATCAACGCGTTTTGCTCAGCTGCGCTGCAGTCACAGGACTTCACCACATCAACAATGTCACCAAAGAAGTGTGTTTTTGGTTGTCAGGGCAAGACAACCCTGTACAGCTTCCCAAAGAACCCAGTGTTAATGGGACAATGGATGGAGTTTGTTTATCCCGAGCAGCCTCGGAGTTGTGCAAGTGTTTTGTTTGTTCCATGCATTTCGGCGACAATGGTTTTAACAGCAAGGCCCAGTTCGACGGCGGATTTGTAGCTCGTCTAATGCCGAAAGATGGAGCAGTCCCAGCGATTAAGGTTCACGGTCGTGACTCGTGTGTTGGAAGCAGGCGGTGAGTAAAACTGCTTTAAATGTCTTTGTGTTGTTAGCTATCGACTCGTTCATTCAAATATGTTACTATTCCATTGTTTTTCTATGTAAACACGCACTAGTCTGACGTGCAAAACCGTTCCGCTTGCTACTGCTAACATTAAATAACATAGTCCATAAACCAAATTATATCCTCATAAACCCTGAGTAAATGCACACAAATGTTGTAAAAGTCGCTAAGCAAGTATATAAGTTACAGTTACAGTACATACCATTGAGACGTCCTGCTGTAGTCGTCGTTGCTTCTTCTCCGGTTCAATTTCAGCCTCTAGATCTGATTCTGGATCATATATGTATGGCTAAATCTGATTGATCTCCATGGTTTATTTAGGATAATGTTTTTTTCCACGTTTAAGGATGTCACAGCTTTCAGCTCTCAACGCAATAGCTGCGCATGCTCGTGACTCTTTAGATCCGCCCACACGATACACCTCCATCCACTGTTTTTTTTTTCGGAAAGACTCGGTACAGCGTATCTTTATTAAATATGATAAAACTAAAGACTTTTCGGAGATATGAAGGATGCAATACTACTCTATAGGTACTCAAGATTGACATGAGATTGACTGAAACTGAGTGTTTCACCCACCCTTTAATGAAATTAATTAGGCAACATTTACAAATCGGTGTTTGGAAACCATTCAGCTGCGCACAATTTCAAGATCATTTGCTATTTATAAATTTCACTTCTGGAATAAAGGCGGTTTCTACGCAACATTTTATAAATGATGCCCCCTATGTTTAGTGGATCAAGGCTCTTGTGCCTGAAATGAATTCATGTTTTAGATGCACATTTCACATCACATGAAATAAGCCAATATGTTGAAGTCCTACTGTCAGGAAGACCAAACAAACTTCTAGAGAAAATAGCTGAAGAACATTTTGGGAAAAACAAAGTTTTTTTTTACAAAGTTGAAGACCATTGTGCCTATAAGCTCAGACTGAAATGGGGAAACCGACATATATATATAAAATTAAATCTACTTTTAAGAATGACCAACATAAAGTAATGCATTACAATGGCTAGTAGTCCTGGGACAAAACATGAAACATTTTGTGGTTTGATGTGATTAAAATTGACCTATTTGAGCTGATAGTGCAAACCAAATACAACCGAAGATCCTGGTAAAATGATTCTTTCTATCCATTGTGGTGGTGGGAACGTCTGCCAGATACACATGCATTTTGGGTTCAAATCCATTTATACTTGTGACAGTGCTCAAAACACATGCCTACATTAAATCTATAAACGAGTGGCTTAAAAAGTTATGGCCCAAACCAGAATAAACAAAATGCCAAAAACAACAGCAGCAATTCTGTGAATGACAGATTTTATTTCCTTAATTCATTTCTCCAAACCTAAAATACAGAAAAACATACTTTGATAGAAATATTCTGTGAACTAATACAACAGGTCCTGCTTTCAAAGGTCCCAATGGCTTTTATATCCAAATGCTGCCTTAAAAGCTGTAGTGCCATGTTAAAAAATGTGACAGCGGGGTTTAAACATATTCAGAGGAGCGAGAAAGTAACAAAAAACTTGATGAAACCTACAGTATGCTACACAAAATACCTGGTCATCAAAGGCAGACTATTGGCATAATTGAGGTCTTTGAGTTTATCGAGCGAATTAGGGTAAGCAGTGTCATTTTGTGCAGTTGCCTGTCACCTCAACACTCTACATGATCAAATGAGACTTTGCCATATTCTAGATGGGTTGTCTTGTGATAAAGTTAGCATAGACTTGGTTGGCTTGGACACATCAGAGCTTTCCTGACATTCCCCAATGTTTCAGAATACCCTATTTCACCCTAGTGTTTTTCTTGATGCTACAGGAGATAAACACCTGCATTTAACAAGACGCATGTTGTGCTTGATGCGGCAACATTCTGTCTGGATGTGCTGAATATTTGGATGTAGCTGAGGAAAGCACGAAAAGCGAGGGTTATCTGGCTGGTTTCAAGTGCCTCTTTCAAGTCCTTCCACTTCATCAGACCTAAATGCAAAAATCAACTAGACAAACGAAATTTCACCTCAGTCATCGGTTCCACAAAATGCTCCCGAGAGTTCAGATGCCTGTCCTACTTTGGCAATGGCTTTCTCTCCAACGAGTCCTGCAAGAGTCACATTTCTCTCCGTTTTACTGGGGATGTAATACAAATCTCGTCCACCCCAAATTCAGCTGCTGGGATCTTAGTTTCAGTTTTTACTTCACCACACACACACGGACAGAATCTTAACTCTCCCGTTAATACAAGTGGTGCAGTTTTCAAGGTCCGTCTACAGTTAATAGCTTCTCTGGTAAAGTTTTGGCATCAGCTTTAATGGCTTCTGGTTGAGTCAAAATCAGGAATGGACATTGCACTTTGAGCCAAACAGTCCTTGTTCATAGATAACCTCTGTGGGAAACAGTTCGGCGTCTGTATGAACGCTGTGGTCCATTCCCGTTGACAGAACAAACGGCTGGTGCTTCAGATAAGTGAGCGGTGATGATGTGGCAGAAAGGGGCGTGGCTTGCTGACAGATTCCCTGTATCGGCCGTGACCCCATGGTGGCGTGGGTGTGATATGGATTATGAGGGCGGGATCAGGGCCCGTTCTCGTTGTAATGGAGCGAGATGGGCCGGTCTCTCTGGACGGGCATGTAAGGCCAGTTGTAGCTGGAGCCAGAAAGCAGCATGTCCCGCAGCAGGGTCTCGATGGGTGTTTTACCAACCAGGCGCACAAAGAACAGCTGTTCGATAACAGGGGAAGAAACAATGCGCAGAGAGGGTAGCCGTAACAATAGGCGGCCAAAACGGTTGGGTTGATTGGGGTATTGGTTTCGCACGTACTCCTCAAGAGCACACTGGGACTTCTCCTGGATGCTCTCCACATGGGCCACATCAGACAAACCCATGGCATCTAAAGTAGAAAGTAAAAGCAGATTAAGGAATACTGTTGAACTGGAATTTGAATAAAAATGACAGGAAAAGGAGTTTTCAGAATTGCAGTTCAACACGGGTAATGCATTCCATCCATCCATCCAAATTTAAATTAAGCACAGCAGTAAGTGTATTAACTCCTGGTTAAACTGGATTATGGTTGAAAAGGACGCAGCTGATACACTCAAGCGTGTAGAATTGCAGGGTTTTAACCAATGACCTCTTTTGCCGTTCTCTCTGTTATGCTACTCATCACTGGTGTATGCGTACACTTGATCCTGCTGAGCTTCAGTTCTGATGACAAAAGATTAATTGCTTTATATTTCTATGAGGGCGAGGATTCCCGCTGAGCTGGACACAACCGCCACTTCTGTCTATGTCCCATGAGTCCAGATAAAGACATCTATAGTTACAGTAGGCAGCGCTTTGTAAGGGGGGCACTGATGTGTCAATCCCTGGCGTAATGTCAGCGCTGACAAGCCTTGCGTGATTCTGCGCCAGTCCCCCTTACACTGGCGTTACACGGCAAAGGCATCCCCCCTCTCTCTTTGTGTTTCACAGTGTGAACACACGCTGGGAGCTGCCACTGCACCGCGTCGGGCAATCAGGGCGACTGGCTGACATTAGAGGCCTGTCGGGCAATGTGAGGTGATAGGAGGTTTGGGCTGAGGTTACGGGCCACAAGAGTTTGTCTGTCCCTGTTAGCTCTTGCCGGCAGGTCTCGGCAGGGGGTGGAGGGGGCTTTGGCTGGAATTGCAGGATGGATCACATTGATGCCCTGGGCTACAGAGGTTATGTAGGTCACAGCCAGACTGAAGCGAATCCCTCTTTCCGTAACTCAGCATGCATAATTCAGCCATGTTGGTGGAGTTGAGTTGGGGCGGGGGGCTGCTTGCCTGGTTTCAATAATAGATGGAAGCGTGAAGGATTGAGTGATAAAAAAAAAAAACGAATCGAGAGCGGTAGGTTCAGTCATCCATTTGGAAAAGTGTAGGTTTGGGCTGGAAAAGGGTTTCTGACAGGTAGAGCAGGGAATCAGAAATAATCTAAACCAGTGGGCAAGACATCTCCGAATCTGAAGCTCTGTGCTCTGTTGGCACGTTTTTGTTTTTAGTGTGTAACGCTTTATATGTAGTGCATGTTATTAAATCAGGTTACTTTTCTATTTCTATTATTTATTTACCAACAAACACAATTGAAAGCCTCACGGAAAACCTCAAAATAGTCAGTACTGACATAAACAGATCAACAAAACTGATGTTTTTTTGTAAATTATATTATTGAGGTTAACTCTGTGCTCCTAAAATGTACTCAATTGACATATAATAAATACTAATCGAACCAAATAGTCTGAAAGTTAGTTATTCTTACCAGAAGTGAAGAGTACGATGGACTTCAGGCAGGAGTACTCGGCCGTGTCTACCTGAAGGGCTTTTAGTTTTTCCACCTGCTCTTGGAAGACGCGTATGTGGTCCATGAAGGCCACCACCCGCTCGGCTGACATGGGAGAGGCGTGTAGACCAGCAGCGGCCAGCAGGGGCGCAACATGCAGCGGCATAGAGCACTGAGCAGCATTCAGAACAAACAGCTCACTCCACGACATGCGTAAGAGCGCCACCTACACAAAAATGTAATCCAATTATTAATTATTTAACTTTGCTGTCTTTTATAACATTGCTCTCACTATTGTTATAGCAATAAACCAGTCAAGTCCGGCCCCCTGGAACGTGATTTCAACGTATGTATATGTATATAAATATATAGTGGTGGCCAAAATTATTAGAACACTTGGCATCTGGGAGTCGTCTTATTGGGCCTGGATTTATTTTCCAAGAGGACAATGACCCGAAACATTCTTCTAACTATTGCCGGAACTACCTGCGATGAAAAGACTCTGCTGGAACATTGAAAATGATGGACTGGCCCCTTCAAAGTCTGGACCTCAACCCCGGGGCGGGTTGGAAAATAAACTGGACAGATCTATTGTACATTCATAGGAAAGCCTTCAGTTGCAGAAATCAAGGGATAACATTAGTGTTGAAGTTCTCAGAGGAAATATATTGACACTATGCCAGAGAGATGTGCTGCTGTAATTGCTGCAAAAGGTGGACATACCAAATATTAAAGTTAAAAGTGGTTAAAAACAGTATGACTCACTACATCTGATATTTGATGGTCAGAGCAACCATCTGCATGTTTCATGAACATTATGAAAATCATGTTTTGGAGACAAAAAAGGTCAATATTTTCAGATCTGTCAGGTTTTCTAATAATTTTGGCCACCACTCCAAGCTTGAATATGTTAAGAGAGTTCTGACAAACTACCTGGTCCATGAGCTGTAGGTCAGGAAAGAAAGGGATGTTTTTCGCCCACTCCACGGCACTGAAGAGCAAACGGGCGGCCAATTCACAGATGTTCTCGATGCCCATTAGGTTGTTGGATTGCATACACTGGGCTCCATAGCGTGAGGTGGGGTATGGCTCGGCCCGTAGAAGCAGAGAGATGAAGCCCGAAAGGTACGGCTGCCCGTTGTATGGGTCACTCCCATTGCTCAGGTACTGTCCTGGACTGGACTGCGAGTTGGACATACGACCCCTTTGGACAGCTGAGGAAGAGATGATAAAAAACAAAGAGCCATTAGAAGTGGATATTAATGTGAATAGATCAAGCCAAGTCTTTCTGCTTTCTAACGTCTAAGTGAATGCAGTCATAGCATCTGTGAAACCCATCAGAGAGATGCCGACCCCTTTGCTATCCATCAATGAGTAATAAGTGAGTGAACACTATGGGTGAAATTAGGTTTTTCACACTTCCTCAAACAAATGGTTCAGCCAGAGGCGAAGGGCAAAACAGAGGCCATTCCTGCAACGACGCACCTCAGTGCCCATTTGGGAAACACCTGTTTAACTATCCTGCTGTCTGGCCAATCACTCCATTTACTATAAACCAGAGGGAGCATGAAATGAACACCGAATGAAAAAGAGAGAGAGAGAGAGTGACAAAACCCCAGAGGAAAATGTTATTGCTCAGAGGTTTCTTAGACATAATAGAGTTTCATTCAAGTATCAACTTTATCTTAGTTGTTTCTCTTAAATGACAGATCTGGACCTGGATGTATTATTATAGTTTTATTATAATCATTAGAGTAAAATATATGTTGTGATAGATTTTGAAATGCTTTTAAAGGGGTCATAGCATATATGTAAATCACAATAGACATTAAAAGGAAGGAACCGGTACAAACAATGCTCTCATTAGAGTTTCCTTCAGGAAGGAAGGAAGAGAAAGTGGAGAAACAGGAGGATTCAGAAACTTTTGTTATGGAAAATACAGCTACCTAATGAACGCTTCAATAATGTATATAATTTACAACTGAATGGCAGAGAGAATGTCCTATTCAAACGATTTTTTAAAAATGTTTTTGAAATAAGTCTGTTATGTTATTTGATCAACAATACAGTAAAAAACGTAATATAGTGAAATATTAGTACAGTTAAAAAACGGTTTCTGTTTTAATATATTTTAAATGTAATGTATTCCTGTGATCAAAGCTGAATTTTCGGCATCATTACTCCAGTCTTCAGTCACATGATCCTTCAGAAATCATTTTAATATGA
The DNA here is from genome assembly GCF_949357685.1 of Gobio gobio. Classification (NCBI taxonomy): domain Eukaryota; kingdom Metazoa; phylum Chordata; class Actinopteri; order Cypriniformes; family Gobionidae; genus Gobio; species Gobio gobio. The sequence goes on along the minus strand of NC_137108.1, from coordinate 43,803,752 downwards.
TGATTTGCTGCTTTTTATTATCAGTGTTTTTTTCAGGATTCTTTGAGGAATAGACAGTTCAAAGAACAGCATTTATTTCAAATATATATTTTTTATAACAATGTAAACGTCTTTAGTCACTTTTGGTCAATTCAACGTATCTTTGCTGAATAAACATGTTAATGTTTTTCCAAAAATATCTTACTGACCCCGGACTTTTACACAGTAGTATCTGAGGCAGAATTAAAATTTCTTATCAATTCCAGTTCAGATAAAAGCCAAACACCGTCATGTTAAGCTAAAGGTGAGGTGGGGTTTTTCTGCACCACTAGTGGCACCAAACAGAATTGCAATCAGTTTGTTTGAGCGGCCAGACTGAGTTTGATATAAAAAGAAATGAAGGGGATTTTGGAGGTTTGGGAATTTAAAATGGACCCTTTTCTCTCTCTGCATAAAACAGGAAAACTACAAAAAAAAAGAGCAAACTCGGGTACTCTAGCAGCGTACATTTAATCAGAGCCACAGTTGAACTGCATTCGGGCTCTGAAAAATCTAAATGGTGCTTCACATGTGTCATGGGATTAACCCCACTCACAATCAGAGGTCAAAAGTTACAGAAGCCGGACTTTCCAGTTCCTCGTTTGCTTTCTCTCACTGTTTGTGGTTCTCTCCTGAAACTGGTTGTGATGGAGCTCCGGCATGCCATAAGACGAGGAGGGCGGGGGCAGGTGCACAATATTTGCTGAGCAGAAATGTGTGACATTGAGGTGTTCGATCACATTTCAGCACAAACATTTAACTTCACTCAGGTGAGCAAATCCATTGCCTGAATCATTTTGAATTAGGAGCACGTCACACTTGAACAAGTAAAACACAGGCGCATGCTGTGACAGAATATGAACAGTGAATCTGAACAGTCCGAAGCCTGGATGCTATATTCAGGTTATGATTCATTTGAATGCATTCTTAAACTTACATTTCAGTAATGTTATCAGCAGTGTCATTTTAGTACTATTTATATATTATCATAGTGTTTATTAGTATTTTGAATTAGCTTTCATTTTTATATTTTCATGTTTCATTAAGTTTTTTAAATACTTCTATAGCTTAAATTAATTTTCATTTCATTTGTTCGTTTTTGTCATTTTAGTACTTGCCAAGGAAACCTTTTTTAAGTTTAATTTGTCCATCTAATCCTTTTATTTAACTTTGTTTCAGCTTCATTTCAATCAATAAACCTTTTTTATAGTTTTAGTTAACAATAACAAAACTGATTATCAGCATAGCAACAGAGTAAAAATATTTTTTGAATTGGATATAGGGCAAAATCTTAAAGATCATAACATTTCCTTGTTTTACAGTTTTTCAAAATCCTAAAACTTTGTTTAAAGCCATTCAAAAAGAAAGAAAGAAAAAATCTAGGCCTCTGAGACTTTTCGACTGTATTTGAAGAATCATTATGTTACACAGCAAATCAGAGTCTCCTCTGCCAGAGGTCACCTGTTCAAATGGGTTGAACAGCAGGATTAGCCAATCGACCAGGTGGCAGGGTGATATTTACCCAAACCCCACAGAGAGCCGTCACATTTGGACTTTGCTATGATCCTGTCTATTATTAATGTTTACTTTCCATTGACCTATATTTCACCCTGCACATGGGAAGCAAGTGACTTACAGGTCATGGGATGAAGTCACAGTTTCAGCACGTTTCCCGAGACGCTCTGCAACGGCAGCACATGGCGGACATGCGCTGTTAACGGCATCTGCATGCATGCTGCCAACATCCAATCCTGTTACAATGTGACGTTTTCACATTCCAGGCTATTCTGCATGACATTTCTGGGTGGTTAGGCGGCTGCTTACCAGTGGTATTTCATTGAGATACTATTATAGTTTTTATTATTAATAGTAAGAATTTTTCATTTAAATTTTTGTAATTATGTTTTGTTTTTTTAAGTGCCCCTATTATGCTATTTTAAACGTTCCTAATTTTGTTTTGGAGGCCTCCTACAATAGATTTACATTCTTAGAAGGTCAAAAAACACTTGAATTTACTCATAATATACATTGCACATCACATCACCTCTTTTCTCAGTGTCTGAAACGGTTTCTGTCTCTCTAAACCCCTCTTTTCCTAGAGCCTATACTCTGCTCTGATTGGTCAGATGGCTCGGTTTATTGTGATTGGTCGACTGCTTACAGCGTGTGTCGGAAACGAAACGGCCATTACCAAATCTGAATTTCAGCACTGGATGCTTCACGGCTTGATACACAGTGATACGAACAGTAACAATAGCGTCGGTTTTACAGTCTCAATTATAGCGCGAGTCTTCATCCTTTTGTGGTCCATTCAAAGTGGATTCGCAGCTCAAAAACAGCGACTTCTCCACATGTTGACAACACGAACCAAACTCTTCCAGGCCTCAGCTACAAGTGTTTGAGAGTGGGTCCAAGTAAACAGTGTTTACGGGCAGCCAATGAAGACCACAGGCTGCCATTATGCAAATTTGTTCCAATCCTACATAACAGAAAGTGAGACTGGAATTGCTGAAGACTCGAGATGATTCGGGAGTTCAGAATTGATTAATTAATTTAGGAGACAACAGGAGAAAGACATTTTTCATAAACAATATGAAAGGTAATATTTGAAAACGGGACTTTTAATATGTCTATATAGTGTTCATTCATTTTTATTTTAGTTTTACTTATTTTAATAGTTAAACTCTTTGGCAACTATAGCTGAAATAAAATGTTTAATGTTTTTAAAATATATATATATATATATATATATATATATATATATATATATATATATATATATATATATATATATATATATATATATATGTATGTGTGTGTGTGTGTGTGTGTGTGTGTGTGTGTGTGTGTGTGTGTGTGTGTGTGTGTATGTATGTATGTATGTATGTATGTATGTATGTATGTATGTATGTATGTATGTATGTATGTATATATATATATATATATATATATATATATATATATATATATATATATATATATATATATATATATATATATATATATATATATACATATACATACATACATACATACATACATACATACATACATATATATATATATATATATATACATACATATATATATATATATATATATATATATTATGCATCCAGTCAAACCAAAAATTATTCAGACACCAGGTATAATTTTTTACTAGTGGGTGCAGGACACTAATAGTTCATTTAAGTAAGTGAGGGTAGCAAAATAAAGTAAACTGACATATTATACCCAACATTCTTTATACAGTGGACTTACAATAAAATTAATAAAACATTTGGGACCAAAATTATCCAGACACTTTGACCTGACCATGTTTTGCTTCAGTGTTTTTTATTTAATTGCTAATGTGACCTTTTACACCACAAACTGAACAAAATGAAGCATTGCTTGGTCATTGGTTGACCTAAATTGGTATTATCTAATTGTGTACTTAAATTTAACAGCTGACAGCTGATTGGTTGATCCATTACATACCTTTCTTTCAAAGTTATCTGACATTATCGAGATGAATTTGTTCTGACAGTTTAACTCTGAGTTCAGAAAATGTTGAAGATGTCTGAATACATTTTGGTTTGACTGTATATATTACATCAGTTAACGTGTTGTATTATTATTATTATTATTATTAATGGTTCTACTTTAATCATAATAATTACAAAAGAGCTCAAGTCTCTGTATATTTGCTGGTCTCTAGATGTGACTCAAGTTCTTCATTAAATGTAAGTCTATGAGATTTTGTTCGCTAGCCTTTCTACGTGTGAGTGTCAGACTTTCCGTGGTCGTTTTCTAGCTTTGACAAAGGTCATGGCCCTGCACAAGTAACATTCCAGCAGATGCACGTACTTGCAGAAGCCTGTGGAACTGACAAGGCAATCAAGCTGCTTTCTTTCAATCAGAGGCGCCCTTTGTCAGGCTGGAATGTCAGTCATGTCAAGAGCAGCCGTAAGGTGTAAAAACAGGTAGAGCGATCGAAGAAGAGGAGCGCTAAGAGGAAGACCATCTCTGAGTTTAAGACATGAATGCGCTAGCTGAATCCTTCTTAGGTTGCTATGGGTTCTTCAGATCAATGTGCTGGTGCAAGGTAAAAGGATTCTGTTATTCACAATTGCGTTTCGAACCCATACTCTTATGGAATTTTCAGAAATGTTCCTTTGTGTTGCTCAGAAATGGGTTTGAACCTAGATAATGATGAAAGAAATGTCGCATCAAAATGTATGCACTTCCGGGTTCTTTGAAAGTTCTACCGAACAACCCCAGAAGGTACATCTATTTTTAATAGGGAGAAGGTCACATTCTGTTGTCTGAAATCTCCACTAAAAAGTACATGCTTATGTGAGGGTCTCAGTGGAAACAGCAGCGTGATTCTGCCCCATTCATTACCAAATGCACGTGATGAACTCGTAGGAGGAGAGAGTGGGATTTCTGAGAGCTGCGGAAAACAAAGAACCTTAGAGCGAAATGCGTATGACCTCATCCATAACAAGCATAAGTTGTGCAAAAGTTCAAGAGTTTCAAGGCTACCAATGATCTATCAAAGGCATTATCTGACTGATACCTGAACCATTTACTTTTTATGGAAGCTTGTTTCCACCACAGAATACAACATTTAAAAAATGTTAACTGCGACTCTCTTTTTTTCTGACAATTGCGAGTCTCACACTTCTGACTTTTTTCTCAGAATCGTGATATGAACTTGCTATTGCGAGTTATAAAGTCTGATGAAGGTCATGGGACCGAAGCGTTGTGAATAAAGCTATTTTTGATACGTATGCAGTACCGATAGTGTGCAAGATCTCTTTGTTTTTGAGTAGTAAAGTCAGAATTGTGATATAAATTAGATTTTTTTCCCTAAGAATTGGACTTTATAACTCGCAAATGCAAGTTTATAATCACACTGATCTGAGAAAAAAGTCAGAATTGCGCGATGTAAACTCGCAATTGTGAGAAAAAAACCTTTTTTTATTCAGTGGTGTAAAAAAGCTTCCATACATTTTTAAGAATGATGATTAAAAAGTTCTAAACATAAGTCAGATTAGCTCATCTAATCCTGTCAGTCATATTTCAAAGATATATAAGCATCTGCGGTTTAACAGTATCATTGTTACATATATTACATGTAGTTACTATAGTAATTATGCATAATTACATGCAACTAACCCTATAGTATTTACATGTAGTTACTTAATATTACTCAGTACTTAAATGTATGATTACGGTGTAAAAAGACACCTTAAAATAAAGTTTAACCGCATCTACTTACCTCACTCCTATTACAATTCTTCCTTCATCCTTCCCAATTTATTCCTAATCCTAATACACATATAGTCTGTTAACTTCTCTATGCAATAATACGGCTATCTTTCTTTAATCAAGTAATGCAGGGAGGAACAGTATCTTCGAGCTCAAGTCCTTTGCTTGAGCCCTTCTATCATGGACAGCACGCCAGATCCGTCTATCTACATCACACTCACAGATTACATGATCTAGTGAATTTGTGATAGACAAATTATTAGCAGGATTACATGGACCTGTAATGACCAGGAGCCCACCAATACAAAGAAAGCCGGCTCTGAACTGCTAAAAGAATACTTTTTTTTGTTGTTGAAATTTCATGTAAAATACAATGTTGAGCGTCCAAGAGGTGACACTAAATCACAAACATGAATATATAACATACAGTTTATTCATTTATCTACATATTTAACAAAGACTGTGAGCGCCTCAAAGATCTAATGTAATCTGTAAGATGTGCTACAAGATATTGTTCACAACAGGTCATATAGATACGTGAATCATAAAGCTCATGCATAAGGACCAAGGTATATGAGCCAAGTGTTTTGTTTGTTTGGCTCAAACTGTGTTATGACTGCAGAATTTCTGTAATGGCTCAGTACAAGGTGCTTCTCTTTGCGAGTGATTGAATTGCATAATTCAGAGGAGATATCATTTATGAATGAAAAGAAGCAGCGAGGCTGCATGTGTTCTTGTCTATATCTATTTTGTAGGTGCAAATGCAACACACACACACTGTCAAGTATCTTTAGAAGTTGTAAATAAAACAAAGATTATTTGGAGTACAAGAAAATAGCATTTCAGTTTTTCTACTACTAGCAATTTTTGAGTGGAAATAATTTCTATACCATTTTTTTTTTCAGTGCAACCTGATGGAAAAAAAAGTGTATTATTGATTTAAGTGAATGCATGCAGACAGGTAAAGCAAGCCAATGTCTTAACATGTTTTAACGGCTGAGGCGGCTGATGTTTTCACAGTTTACTACACGAAGGCACTGTCATTCCAAAGGATTTCAATGCTTTTATGTTGTTTTAAATCGATGTATCACACTGTATGGGGCAAGTTGTCACAATGGAATCTGCTATCATAGGCTGTTCATTAACATTAAACAGTAACACAATTATGAGAGACAAAGCAACAAAACAATAAGTTATTATATAAATGTTGAAACCAACAAATAAAACCACTGGGGAACTTGTATTTTGACTCGTGTGACAACTTTCCTTTGTGACAACTAGCCCCGGTCTCCTCTACGCATTAGAAAACTCAACAGGCAACTAAAGATGATCGGAAAATCCATGAAAGAGCCAATACAATAATGACTGAGTTGAGGTGTTAGAGATGTTAGTGTCTACTTTGACAGAAATGCAGTATTATAACAGGCTACAGAATCATTCTAGACTTCTTATACACAGATAGCTCATATTCACATCAAAGGTCAACAGAGAATCAGGAGACTGAATGTTCTTTCAGTCTGAAGGCATGACTAGATGAATTTCCCTGCAGTGATTTTCATAACTCAAACGAATTAGGAACTCTGCTGAGTTTTCATAATCATCTGCAAAGTGGACGACTTATCCACCGCAACTATGTAAATAACACTAGTATTTTGAACTGCATTCGAAATGGACCATAACTTTGCAAACTGATCGTGCCACAAATTACTATTTAGACTCCAGAGGTCTCATCTTAATCTGAAAACAAGGAAATGTATGTTGGATTTGTGAAAATGATTTTCTTTCTCTTGCTGTTGAATGTTATTTGCGCAATTAAACAGGGAAATAGTCAAGATTAGTCTGAATTATACTATCAAACAAACAAACAATTAAATATATAATTAAAATAAATTGTTGCTGAAATGAGCTTTTAAACACAGTGGCTGAAAGAAAAAAGCCATCACTGGTAAATTCTACACTCATTAAATAAAAGCTGATGGTTCTTCATGTTCATCATTCACATGAAGAACCTTTTTTTGTTGTTGCTATTGTGGTTTTTGGAGATTATTCAGATTAGAATATGTTTTGGGCTTTTTTTTTAAGCATCAGTAGATATTTTACTGTAGAATAAAAAGTTATTTGAGGAATCTAGTCCTCAAACCACTTAATGTTTCTAAGGTGAAACTTGCGTTTGACAGCAGAATAGCCATTGCACAATAATTTCTGCAAGATTTTTGTGAGTTTTGATCAGTTTTCAGAGTTTCAAATAACATTTCTTGCTCAGTATGAAGTTGAAAATCACTTTTTATAAGCAGCACTTAAACTTAAAAATATATATTTTCAATTCTAGTGGAAATTCTACTGTAAAAAAAGGTCACTTGTACAAAAAAATATCAGTTATAACATTTGTTGTTAACAAAAACAACAGGTAACATGATATCTGTCACCTCAGATGTGTTTAAAATATTCTGTTTGAAAGACATCTCTTTGATTTATAGTCTATATCATTTTACAGTAGTAACAATAATTGTAGCAAAAAAACTTTTCCATTTAGAACCAAAATTACTAATATGATGGGGTTGTTTTAAGTTCATTGGAAAACCATCTATGTACTGGTGCTTTAATGAACCCATGGACAAAACTGATCTGAAGAATCTGCAATGTCAAATAATATCAACTTTCTGTAATCAAGAACTTTTTAGATCTCCAAAGAAATGTATAAATGATATTGATTAGAAGATTTGAACATACCACCATGAACCATTATTTCTAAGTACTATGGATTTGTTTTAAATATATTTTTCCTAATGTCTCCCAGTTTCAATTATAGCATTTGAATCATTTATCACTAAAAGGTTTCATTAGTTAACATGAACTCATAATGAACTGCACAGCATTTGTTAATCTTAATTTCAACATTTACTAACATTATTAAAATCAAAAGTTGTATTTGATAACATTAGTTAATGCTCTGTGAACTAACATAAACATCTGTATTTGTATTAACAAATAGGCAAGAGTAACAAATCTATTGCTCATGGTTAGTTCGTGTTAGTTAATACATTAACTAATGTTAACAAATGAGACCTTGTTGTAAAGTGCTACCTTTTACATTTCCGATCGGGTTTGTCTTATTACATCTTTTAGGCTACATTTGTAGGCTATTTGTAAATTGCATGCAGCAGTTAAACACTCAGATCTTACCCTCTCTCCTCATTCCGACTTTCAAGCACTTCTTCAGCCGGCAATACTGGCACTGGTTCCGATGGTGCTGGTCAATGGGACAGTCGCGGTTCCCCCGGCAGGTGTAACTCAGATTCCGTCTCACCGAGCGCTTGAAGAAGCTCTTGCACCCCTCGCACGTAAACTGGCCGTAGTGTTTGCCGCTGGACTTGTCCCCGCAAACCATGCAGTCCACGTTGGGGATTTTGTCCCCGGAGAGCGCGTCGTTGCCCGGGGTTGAACCCGAGGGAGTCCCCGGTGTCCCGCCGGGCTCCTGGCTGCACATTTGCAGCTGGGAGCCGGGATCAGCCGAAATGTTCTCTTGCCACTGGTTTACTACCATTGCCATGCTATCCCGCAACACTTTCTGTGGTAACGACCGATACAATGCGACTCCTTTCAAGCGGGGAGGAGAGTTCAAACGATCCTGAATGACGCTCGATGAGATCTAGACGAGGCGCGCGGCGCTTCCCACCTCAGAGATCTTCCTACGACAAAAAAAAACTTTACTTCTCTACTCAGAACAGGTCTTGGGATATTTACAAAGTAAACGAGAAGGTGGCATAATTATTGCGTGAGAAATCCCCAAAACATGTTCAAGTTTCAGTCGCTCCGTACACTGTCAATTATGCGCGAGAACGTCCGAGCGATAACACGCGCACGTCGCGAGACGACCATCCGTGTTTGAAACTTAACGATCTTCTCCAAATCCCACGTTTGACGTTTGTTGTGAGATAGACCGCGGATGTGCGTATTGTTATTATTAGGTGGCCTATTTAATGGAAACTATAAAAGAAAGAGCGTTTTCCAATAATCACACTGACATGATACCTAATCATACTCTTCGTCTAAACAAAACCGCATGCGAAATGTTATTGAGGAAAAATGTCAATAAAATGAAAATGAAAAAAACGCTAAAAGTTCTTTCCGTATGACTCAATTCTTTGTACCAGGAGAGTTCCTAAATAATCCGTCAAAACTTGTAGGTTCTGTTTACAAGAGGAGATTCACTGTGTTTCACCCGCCAGCTGTCCGATTCATCTCTGAGAAACCGTAGTTAAGAATTCGGTGAAAGTGACACTAAACAGCCGTGGTTACTGAAGCCCCGCCCATTACCTTCCATATAAGGGCATACTGACCATATTAGTGTGTGACGCCTTCACGAGGGGCGGGGCTTGGATACTCTAAGCTCCTCAACTGGTCAGTGGAGGTGCTAGAAAAAAAAGTCTTTGTCCAATTGGACAAAGGCGCTGCTCTTGCACAATTAATGTGAATTGTTTAACAATCTCAAGCAGAGAATCTCAAGAGATCTTGACAAAAAGATATTAACACTGATTATTTTTGCATTGTCATTATTTGCCAGGACGGGGGAGAAAAGTACTGAAAGTGGCAAAAAATTTGCTCCCTGAAGAATTTTAATGTTATCTAATAATATTTTCTAGATTAAACTGTTCATTTAGACAGGACTATATGTTACATAAAGAAACCGTTTTATATTTTAAAAAGCAGATTTTAAACAAAGTTTTACTTTCATCAGAACAGTTCATCAACCAAAGTATACTTTTAGAAAACAGGTATCATTTTGATGTTACATTTCAATAATAATATTAACAAATTGTGTGCGTTCAGTTTCATACATCATAACAGATTTAAATTCAATCCAATTCATAAATACGTTTGCTTTGTGCACTTTTAATTCCACACTTTCAGGCATGAAATGTATAAACAAGCAAATAAACAAACAAAAATAATTGTACATTGATGTCTACTTAAGAGAGAAAAATGATGGGATTGCTAGGCATGCTAGTTACCTTGTTTTTATTAGCGTGTCGTTGAGGTGTTGGAGTTTACACCATTTGACAAAGGCTCCTCGCAGGAGGCTTCACTTCTGTTAGTTTAGTCTGTAATGAGCATATTGGGAATGTGTTAAAGCACAAAAGGCCACGCTGTAAATTACAGTGACATGCACTGGGTTTACCATTACACCTAAAAGCTGTGAGGAAGTGTAAATGTTAAATACATTGAACTAACTAACTGATGTCATATTCTAAGCCTTGTTTATGCACGTTACTGCGCATCTGTTGCAAATGATTCAGTGATACTTCAAAAAGAATATATTGGGACTGTCTTCAAAATTAGATCAATGTGGACTGGATTTATTGCAGAATTATTTTAGGAATCTGCAATTCCTCCTTATTGTAATGCACTTTAGATCAAGTGTAGTAAAAGTACTCGATAAATAAAGTTTGACTTGACTTTGCTTAATTGATTAAAATACTGCTTTTGCGTTTTACAAGGTACAACCTTTTTTATTAGTGTTTTTAATGAATCCAACTATTTTCAGACAGCAAAGGTTAACTGCTCTACTTTTTGCCAACATTCGTGGAATATCATGGAAATTATATTTATGAGGAAACACATACACACTTGCAAATAAAATGGTAACACTTTGCAATAAGGTTGTATTAGTTAACATTAGTTAATGCATTAGTTAACATGGACTACCATGAACAACACCTCTGTTCAGCATTAGTTAATCTTTGTTAATGTTAGTTAATAAAAATCCAGCTGTTCATGTTAGTTCACAGTGCATTAACTAATGTTAACAAGATTTTAATAATGCATTAGTTAGTGTTGAAATTAAATAAATGCATTATAAGTGCAGTTCATTTTAATTCATGTTAAATAACTAATGTTAACTAATGAACCTTACTGTAAAGTATTACCTTCACAGTGATGCCATAAGAACCATTTTGGGTTCCCCAAAGAAACGTCCAGTTCTTAAAAAACACATTTTATTTCTTAGTGTGAAGAACATTTTAATAATATAAAAAACTTTTGTGCAATGGAAAGGTTTCATCGATTTTAAAGATTCTTCATGGAACCATATAACCAATAAAGAGCCTTTATCTTAAGAGTATAAGTAGAAAAACATTTGTTAACTTCTTTTTTCGTTTGGACTGAGACGTGTAACTAAGATAAACTGTACAACTGAATACAGTGGACATGATTAGGATAACCAAATTAAGAGGTCAAATCGAGGTAACTCAAATGTTTAAAGTATGCAACAAGCACTAAATAAGACTGCTTTGTTAGCGGGACCTATTGTTTTAATATGTCCATTGTTGTGGATAATGCATTACAAGTAATGCAAGTTATGTAATCAGATTACTTTTTTCAAGTAAATAGTAAAGTAATGCATTACGTTTAAATTTACAACAAAATATTTGAGTTACCCTGTACACCTTAACGCTCAAAATAATTATTTGGTTTGAGTAGAGCCAACTCAAATTATACAAATTAGTTCAATCAAATTAACTTGTATGAGTATTTAGTTCTCAAAACTGACACATTTTAAGTAATTAGAATTGTTTCATTGTTTTGAGTTTTATTAACTTGTTTCTTTTGATTTAGACAAACTTAAATGTAAACTGGGCCTTCTATTTCCCAGCATGCTTTGCCATGACACTCAAAAAGACGGTAAATGCCAAAATTAAGTGTTATATTATGTTTTTTTTTTTTGTGCAAGATTAATGTTTAGTGGGAGATTTAGTAGTGTTTAATGTTTGGTATGCTAGTTTAGAAGGGTTTCTCTTGTTGGGGTTTTTTGTAGGGTTACTATCATGGTGACGAGTGGAGCATGAGCTTAGTTTGAGAACAGATATATGTTAAATGCTTTTTCAGAAAGTGCTATGCTATGATAATGCTACAAAAGCATTGTGTAACCAATTAGCAGTGTGGCATTTATTGAATTAGCTAGTTCAAGCTAGACAAGTTTCCACTACTTAAAATTTGAGATTATATTATATTTTTAAGTTAAATGTATGAATGAGCTTATTCAAATATTCAGAGCAATTAAAATGTATTATTTACAAAATAAAAATCTGCGAGCTTACTTAAACTTAAAAAAATTGAGGCAACTGACCGCCAACTTTTTCGGGTTTACAGTGCACTTTCTCAAATAACTAATTCAAGTTACTTTGTTTTCCCATTTATGGACTGACAGCTGCTGTCCAGATATTGAGAGAAATCGGGAGTAAGTGCTGTGTTGTGTGCGCTGTGTAAACATGATATTTATTGAGACCAGTTATTCTAGACCAGGGGTGTCCAATCCTGCTCCTGGAAGGCCACTGTCCTGCAAAGTTCAGCTTCAACCCCAAATAAACACACCTGAACCAGCTAATCAAGGTCTTAGGCATTCTAGAAACTTCCAGACAGGTGTGTCGAGCCAAGTTGGAGCCAAACTCTGCAGGACAGTGGCCCTCTGGACCGAGTTTGGACACCCCTGTTCTAGATTAAATGTCTGTGAGCATGCATTTACTCATCTCACTTGCACAAAAACAGATTCAGTGATCCACGAAAAAAACGAAAAGAGTGAAATGCAAATTCAGAATATGACGCAAACCTGCAATAATTGTAAAATAGTACAAAATACACTTTATGTATTTAATCTCCCTTTATTAACCAATGTCTTTGCTGCTGACCTATGATGATCCATTTCAACCATACAAATGAGCAAAAATGACTTTAGATAAACATCACGTTTCATTTTTTTCCCTTGTTTTTATTGCTTAAAGGGACAGTTCACCCAAAAATGAAAATTACCCCATGATGTATATGATTTTCTTCTTTCTGATGAATAATCTGAGTAAATGTCCTGGTTAATCCAAGCTTTATAATGACAGTGAACGGGAGCCCAAAATTTGAAGCCCAAAAAAGTGCATCCATCCATTATAAAAGTAATCCACCCGGCTCAAAAATATCCATATTTAAGACGTTATAAAGTAAAATATCTAGCTTCCGCCAGACCGCCTTCTGTATTCAATTTAGGGGAAAAGCGTAACTGGCGCAACGAAGATGTCGGACGTGAGCATTTTGAACTGCAAGAGGCGTTACACTTTCTTTGTAAGTTGAATACGGAAAGCGGTCCTCCGGAGGCTAGATATTTTACTTTATAAAGTTGTAAATACAAATATGTTTCTTACACAAACGCATCGCTTCACTTTAATAACCCCCTGAGCCGTGTGGATTACTTCATAGAATGGATGGATGCACTTTTTTGAGCTTCAAACTTTGGGCTCCCATTCACTGCCATTATAAAGCTTGGAAGAGCCAGGATATTTTTAATATAACGCTGATTGTATTCGTCTGAAAGAAGAATGTCATATACACCTATGGCTTGAGGGTGAGTAAATCATGGGCTAATTTTCATTTTTGGGTGAACTATCCCTTTAAGTGAGAGTGTTGAACTTCTCCTGTGTCCTATTCTTCTGCAATCCAGAATGGAAAGTTTATACACATTACGCAACGCTTTACTTTCCAGAAAAAGTAATGCAATTAGTTACTTTTTTAGGGCGTAATGCAATACTGTAGCACATTACTTTGAACTTTCTCCAACACTGTATATGTCTATAAAACCGTTAAAGAGCACATCAACAGCATTGAGAAACATTAATATTTTCCCACCTCCGTCAAAATCTTCAAAAGTCACTGTGGGACATTTCCTCCATTGAGTAAGTGCAGGTTTCCATTAACCAGTTTAAACAGTTATGCCTCCCTCTCTGTGCAACGTTACATGCAAAGTAAACATTCATCTTTGTGTTGATGCCTTAGCAAAACAATGGCATTAAAACAATCAAAACACTGCCAGCATAATTTACAATGAATTAAAACAAGTTTAAATATGACGCGTATAGTAAATAAATGTAAATGCGAGAAAATAAATTATTTAGATATGCTCACGAAACATATGGTTCCCAATTTTGCAGCATGCAAAGAAAAGAACTTGATGTTATTGTTGTCCCTGTTTAGCACAGCACTTCTAGCGCTAGAGGCCATAAAGTTGGCCTTTAGCTTAGCTTAATTGTTGTCACATGTAACCCTACCTGTCCCCCAATTAGCCTTTTGACTGGCTATTAGATCATTCTGTGGCATACTGACCAAGGGCGTTATTCGGTAGGGATGGTGATTATGTGTAATTCTATACAGTGATGGCATTTAAAAATGTCCAAATGAAATTAATAGTTTTCTAATATAATTCAACTAAATTAGAGGTTCAACTTTTAAAGTAAAAAAAACAAAAAAACATTCTGTAACTTCACTCACCCTCATGTTGTTTCAAACCTATATGCTGTTATTTTTTCCGTGAAACAAAAAGGGAGGATTTCTGAAGGATCATCATGCATTCCACATAAGGATAGTTTATGGACATAATTTCTGTCAAGCTCCAAAAGGACAAAAAAACACCACAAATGTAGTCATGCATTCATCAACTTGTGTCTTATGTGGTCATAAAATAGCTTTAACAGACCAAAAGTAAAAAATGCCGTGATCTTGACATGACATAAGGGAAAACCTAAATCTGAATAAATAACAACATAAGGTTGAGTAAATAGTGAAAAATTCCCTTTAATGAGCAATACTGAATCTGTAAACGTGCCACCAGATTTCTCTTGTATTGAACAGAGCTATATAGAATTGTATGATCATCATGAGAACAAACATTCATGTGTCAGAAGCATCTCTGACTTTGACTGATTGTGAAGATAAATGCACAGGGAGCTCAGGCCTAGTGTGAGGTGACGGATGAGTGCAGCAACTGGCACAGTGACTCCCAGATTGAGGTCAGGGAGTAAACATGACCACATAGCATGGCCTAGGAAATGCAAAGGCCACTGGTTTGCAGGTTAATTTATGGAAGCTCTGACAGTTTGTGACCCATGATTCAGTGCTCCTGTTTCTGACGTGAAAGACAGCCCAGTCCAAAAATGTACCCATAAACAATCACTTAGGTAACCTGAGTATGAAGCAAAATATGGTCTGGAAGGTCCACTTTCCAAAGTCGTGAATGGTCAGTTGTCACCTATTCACCGATTCATAGACCAATTAAAAGCTCTGAACCAAACACAAACATTGTTTTGAAACTCGAAAGTATCAACCATAATCGATAGATTAGATGGATGGATGGATGGATGGTGTAAACATAATTCCCATATAATCTAGCTGATTCGAAACTTTTGGATGATTTGAACTGTTTTGAAACTCATAATCTTAAAATCTAAGTTTTAGCTATAAAAGTTTGCCAAAAAACCATATATAAATGTTCATACATATTCCCATATATATTCCCATATATATATATATATATATATTAGTGGTGGGCATAGATACATTTTTTTAATATAGATTAATCTATATTAAAATGGCTAATTTGAATTCTGCCAAAGGCATTCAGAATATGTGTGCTTGTAAGTGATCGTTTGTCTTTTTGTAGTTTGAATAATAAATAACTTCTGTCCCTTTAAAGGGGTGGTAAACCACGATTTCACTATTCTAACTTTAGCTAGCGTGTAATGTTGCTGCTTGAGCATAAACAACATCTGCAAAGTTACAACGTTCAAAGTTTAAAGCAAAGGGAGATATTTGCTTTTAAAGAAATCAGTTTCTAAGAACTACAGCAAACGGCCAGTAGGCGACTACACACATTCCTCCAGGGCTTGCTGACATCACCAGGCCCAATATTTACATAAACCCCTCCTCCGAGAATATTAAATAAGGGGGGTGAGGCCATTTTGTATCGCGGCGCTGTTGTGGTATAGTAGGCTGGAGTGTTGTTGCCGCGATGCCGAGGAAACGCTGTTATTTTCATCCGGATTGCAGGTCTGGGGTACTTGCTCTGTTCAGCCTTCATAGGGACGGGGGTGCGTTGCAGAGCGTTTAACATACAGCATGTTATATGCACGTGTGTTTGAGTCAGCGGGGAATCAGGCGCGCGCAGGGCTCCCTGCAGAGGAGATCTAACATCTAAGCACATCTAACAGAGGAAAACATCCACCGTCTTCGCGATTTCAATGCCAGATTTGCACAACGTCAGCTGCGTGAAAAAAACACTGCCGGTGCGTGGATGCAGGACGCGCGCGCTGCACATTTCACGGAGGACAACACAAACTTCCACAAACTTCGCGAGTTCAATACAGGATATGCACAACGGCTTGTCCTGAAAGCTGGATTTACAAACAGAAGCTGTTCACGGGCCACAACCTGTAAGTCTGATTTATTTTTCATCGATGTGTTTTCCTGTAATAGGTTGTAGCAAGGAAGTAAACAGATGACAACGCTGTTCTACAAACCAGTCTGTTAAATGCTTATTCATACTTAACGATATCCGACGAACATCTAACGTTACAAACATTAACGTTAAAATCTCAACAGCGAACCTGGCATTAGTGTAAATGATTCTTTGATTAGAGCTTTTATGTATTGTTTATCTTCAGGCATGCTAAACATGGTTCTGTGTGTGATTTGGCTAACTTACTAAAGTCAGTGCTTAGTGTTCGTTTTGGGTTAACGTTAGTTCTTGCGACAGATATTTGGCTATAATCGTTCTAAAAATACAAAAGTTAAAGTGCCATTCAGTAGCGATCATTATAGATCCGCAGTCTTTACTCTCGAGGACTGAACAGGTTCTGCTCGATCATCTTCACTCAAATGTTCTGGGTCTGATTCGAGCTCATATGGTTTTATTGACGCCGTTGTTTCTAACACTGAACAGCCTCCGGTAAGGGGCGTGACGTTTCCGACGTGCACTGCGGTTAGCGAATCAGAACACACTGGGCCAGCTAACCAATCAGAGCCCACTGCGTATTTTTGAGGGACTGGCTTCATACAACCCGGAAAGCATCAGACCGTTTTACAAGGAGGGACAGAGCAGTGTAGAATAAAGGTCAAATATATGACAAATAAGGCAATTTTTTTTAAAACGAAGCATGAACACATGTTACAGTGCACCCCACAAACACAGCCAAACCTTCAAAAGAATGTGTTTTACCACCCCTTTAAGACCTGACGCACACATGGATCCCAAACATTGTTCCTGTGAGTTGGTTACGACTGTGTTTACGTTAAAACTGACCAAAATGGGCATTGAGACATTTTTGAGTGTATTTGACCATTAATATGTTGGAAAAAGGAGCTAATTTTTGCACTTGTATGTCAGAGGCGGCTTTATTACGGTATGTGTGAAATCTGCGGGAATTAGTAGAATTAACGTTATGTTAACCCCGCGCGAAATTCAGACCGGTCACACCAATACTAACACGCTGTCATGAGGAAAAATCCAGCAGAACACTCATTCGACATGTTCAGAGGGTTAACTGGACTGAATGAGAGGAGGTGGCGCTGTCGATCAGAGAGGAGAGCGCAGCTGATATCGACACTGTAGAAAATGAGTATCGTATCGTTTCAGATATTTCAGTATCGATACATATCGAAATATGGATATTTTTGACAACACTAGTAGGCATACACACAGGTTCGAAGACTCGTTCTCTCGCCCCTACAGTGCAATTCGGTTAGGTATACATGCGCGCTAAAATATCAAGGTGAAAGTCATCATAGCTTGCGTAGTATAGACCCAGCTCCCAACTCAATTTTGAGAATAGATTAACGGCAATATTTTTTTTATCGCCCGATAAGAGTCTCAAGTTAACACAGCACGTTAACGCCAATAACGGCCCACCACTAATATATATAATAATAATATATATATTAGTATATATATTATACCACTAATATATATATATTATACCACTAATATATATATAATGATTCTAGCTCTTTGCTCAGTTTATTTAAATAAAATAAGCTGAAACAACACAAATCTTTAGTTTTTTTTTACTTAATTGCCATTTGCACTCAATTTTATTACGTTAAATGAAATGAAATTTGTAAAATGTTAAGTTAACCTAAACCATTTGTGTTGGGACTGCATGAATAATTTCTGTTACGCTGACTGAAACTGGGCAGTGTATTTCTAGTTCCCAGCATGCTTTGCATAGGGATGGATCAGGAGAGTAAAGCTGCGTCCGAAATCGAATACTTCTCTACTATATAGCATGCGAAAAACAGTACGCCAACAGAGTAGAATGTCCGAATTCATAGTATTTCGAAAAACAGTAGGCGAAAAGTACCAGGATGACCTACTACTTCCGGTGATATTCTGAAGTGTGCATACTATGGACACTTTACTATCCCATGAGGCCACAGGAGACGATTTATGAATGGAGGTGAAGGGACGTAACTGATGCTGTTAGGTCACATGATAACGACAACATGGCGGATGTATATGTCCGGATTACATTCATACTATATAGAACATACTTTTTTAACGGTCGCGAAGCTTACTATACATAAGTACCTACTTATACATATACATATACCTACTTATACATAGTACGCGATTTCGGACGCAGCCTTAATGTTTTGAAAGTTTAATGTGTTGTTTAGTAAAGGGAAAGACCTATAATATTTTCATGTTCAGATATATTTGACATTTAAACACGTTTGTGTTCTGCCGATTTTTGAGGTTACCATTATGCTGAAGTGTAGACCTTGTGGTTAGGCTGTGGGTGGCAACGTAAAAATAAACCTATGCTGTTCTCAATGAGCTAGAACTGCGCTAATGCCAGTGATAAGACATGTTTTACTTGATCATTACTTGCTTTGCATGCTACAAATGTTACACTTAGCATGTGAACAAGTGTTGCATTGACTATTAGTTTTTATTGAAATAAATAAAATAAATGAGTTTGATAGTGCCCACACTACACATGTTCATCAGGTCTACCGCTTTATCTAGTAGGAATTACAATTTTTTTTTTGTAGTCTTTGACTTAAGTTCATACAACAAGATTACAAGAAATAATTTCAAACAAATTCGATTTTGTCGGAAAAATGTAATTAAATTTAGTGGAAAAGTTTTCCTTAATTTAACGAAGTACGTTTAACAGAGTGTAGGCATTTGTCTAAAAAAAACAGCCAATTTATAATAGGACGTTCTTGTAAGGACATATTTAACTTTTGGATGAGTGCCTTTACATTTGTGCTTCATATTGCGGTTTGTTAGGACAGTGTCCTCTTTCCTCTGTCCGATTAGAGTTGATTAAGCGGTTAGACGTTGTGAAGCATGGCGTCTTTAACTGAGATTTATCTGTTCCTGTACTGACCCGTATGGGGTTGCCTGCCCTCACCCCAATGTCCTCTAGATTTATTCGGTTATTTGTTTATCTATTCTGAGGAGTCTTGCATGTCTCCCGAATTTTTTTTCCTGTTTATGCATCCAAGCCTCATTTTTCACAGTGGTAGCAATATGAAGCTCTTGCCATTTGCTGATACAGTCAAAATACGGGCAAAGGCACTGATGACCCTCATGACCCCGGACACCCGCCTGAAGCACAACCCACAACGTTCTGCATTGTAGTGACTCAACCGACATCTACTAAGACATAACCTCCAGGTTTTAAACAGGTTTGAAATATTTGAGTTATTTTCCTTTGAGCATGATATCACACCATATTTCCATTCAAGAACGGCTTGAGAACAAAATGAAAGTTTCTGGGTTCTTAATTTCTGGGTTTGATAAGTAAAAAGTAGTTCTGACTTTCAAAACAGGCACTTGTATACTCACACATTTCTTGTTAGGAGTTTTCTGGGCTAAACGGGGAGAGCAACAGTATGTGGCTAGCATGACCTGACATGCCTCTGAAGCTGGAGGGGGTCTTGACCTTTGCTCCCAGGCTTCAAACCTAGGAAGATGAAAAAAGGGATTGGTTAGGAGGGTGACTCCTTAAACAAGAGCTTCTGTTTTAGACAGGAATGTCAGTTCCATAAAAAGATGCCTATAGAGAAGGAAAAAGCAACCAAAAGTGAACAGAGAGATAATTAAGATATATAAAAGAGCGTGTGTGTAGACTGTGAACGGGAGACCGGGGCTAGTTGTCATGCAGGGAGATTGTCATAAGTGCTCAGTTTCAGTAACTATGAGGGTTTTTTCAGCAGTGGTTTTATGTTTGTTTCAATAATCTATTTTTTTTTTCATTATTATTATTCTGTCCGCAAACTAACATTCCAATAAATCATAATACTTTTGTAATAGTTACTGGAGTGAACAAGACAACACAATAAAAGGTAATATATAGATAGATACATTTGAATTTAAAGGTTAAACTGACAAGGGTATTTTTCATATGTTCATAGGTTGCAATTAAAATGCTATTTCTTTTAAATGAAATATCTTTGAATGAACATTCATTTAAACATTTAAAGTGGAAGCAATATTAGTTGTAACACTTTACAATAAGGTTTCATTTGTTAAAATTAATAGAAGCTTTTTTTGTCATTGCAGTACATGCCCCATCTGATCAGTGGCAAAAAAAACGAACAAAAAAACACACATAAAATTAAAAATTAAATAAATAACACTAAATTAATAATAAATCTAAAAGCAGTCACATTATATGTTAAAAGGTATATTGCACCTTAAAATGTTATTGCATGTTAAAACAGAATAGAATATATTAAGTCCACATTCAGAGTCCTTATAGCCCATGGATAAAAACAGTTTTTTAGTCTGTTTGTCTTGCTTTTAAGACTCCTGTATCGCCTCCCAGAAGGCAGGAGGCTGAACAGTCCATGCCCAGGGTGGGTGTTATCCTTTATTATGTTGCGGGCTAGTATTAGTTAACTACTAAAGTACTAACAATGAACAACGTTTCTACAGCATTTATTAATCACAGTTAATGTTAATGTCAACATTTACTAATACATTTATAAGATCAAAAGTTTTGTCTGTTAAAGGGTACATAGCACACAAAGTATCTGCCAATTTCATGTTAATCTTGAGTACCTAGTATTGCATCCTTTGAATCTTTAGTTTTATCATATTTATAAAAGACAGATACGCTGTACCGATTCCTTACGAAAACAGCCAAACTCGTGGAGGCGTGCAGTGGGCGGAGCACATACTCACACACACACACCCACACAAAATACATCATGGCATTATCCCTGGATACCTTTCGATTCACTATACGTTTGTGTTGTTTACATTATATGCACTTACGCGCCGATTGCCAACAAAACACAAAAGACATTTGATGCAGTTTCATTCACCGCCTGCGGTTTCGACTCATGACCGAACACACTTGCAGAACTCTGTTACTGCTCCGGAAAAACAAACTGCATCCACTGTTTCCTTAACGCTGGGTTATTTGGGAAATGTATCTTTCCCTCACAACCATAAACACACTTCTTTAGTGAAATTGTTGAACAATTTCAGAACGAAGCTCATTGATGGACGCGCTCTTGCTCTCGTTCTGGTTGATGGGCGCATGCGCTCATCCGGGAGAAGTGCCCATAGAAGAAATTACGCCCGTTATGATGTCATACAGGGCCATACTCAAAATTACTTTCTGAAACTGGTTCGAATCCCGAAGGAGTTCATTTGGCACAGAAATTTTCGGGTTTCAGGGCCGGGGGAGGGTAGGGAACAGCCCTAGAGCATATGTCCAACTCGATTTTTGAAATTGTATCTGTTTAGCATGAGAATCAAACTCTTTAACAGTGTGAATAAGTCAGAATGTATGAAATAGCATTAGACCCCCCCCCCCCCCCCCAACATTAGTAGATGCACTGTGAAAGAACATTAATATTTTTGTTTAAGAAATGCTGTAAGAATATATTGCTCAATGTTATTTCATGTTAGTTAATGCATTAGCTAATGTTAACAAATGAAACATATTAGTTGATACATTATGAACTAACATGAACAAATGTATATTCATAAATTACATTAACCAAGGAATTTCTTTTAGTTCATGATATCTTAATGCATTAACTAAGTGTTGCCATTTTTTTTGTGTTACTTTTCCAAATTAGCTACTTTATGAATTGTTGTGTGTTGCAGAATTGTTGTGAATGCATGTAAATGTGGACATTTTTGTAGTTTCTTTGTTTTAATGGTGTAAAAGTGTAAAAACTAGCCTCGGTCTCCTCTGTAAAGTCTAGAGAAATGTATTGAGAGTCTAGAGAAACTGAATCCACTGCCTGTAGCGAGAGATGAGAACATGCATCTTGGGAAATAGAGAAAAACATTGGTTTTCTACATTTGTTGCACTTTGCTTTGAACTTTCGGACAGAAAAATGGACTTTACCTCTCACTGAAACACAAAACTTGGCGCTCATGTACAGCGCGTCACCGGAGAAAGATATTTGATTATAAATTATCAGGCTGGAAGACTGTGACCAATGAGCTTAACAAGGCAGAATACTGGGCTGTAACAGATTTGCTAAACACCCCCACCAACCTCTCTGCCATAATGTGATGTTTATGGCCATTTTTACCCCCGGACTTCAGTCATGCGATGGTGCAATAAATTACTCAAGCAGGCCCGCTGGAGGGAAAGTCCTTGTGACTCTGTGCTGCGGCTCTAGCGGAGAGAGCGTGACATAGAGGGTCACATCTGCAGATAACCTTGTGTTTTCTCACTGTTTTTCTCCGACATGGCGGCCGCCTGGAAAGCACACATTACCCACCCATGGAGGTTCGAAATCTGCTCTGGGTGGAACAGTGCTGACACGTAGCATCAATACATCTTTAGCAGGGCATTTTTGTTCGTGTCATTTTTGTGTCCAGCAGCTGATAAAGAGCCCGAAAACAGGAAATAAGCAGGAGCGTGAGGAATCGTGAAAAATGACACTGCTGATCTTGGAGCAGATTAAAAGTTCAACCTCAGTTGGTCTAGCTTATTATAGCAAAGTCTTATAGCACTATGATTGAAGTGGAAGAGAGTTGTGATTCATCATCAGTATAGCTTACGGTAATCATTCAATTATTCTGATGCCGTTAGCAATGGCAAAGTCATGGGTTCGGTTCCCAGGGAATGCATGGGAATGCATCAGCTGTATACCTTGAATGCAATGTAAGTTGCTTTGGATAAAGTGTGTTTCAAAAGCATAAATGCAATTGTACTGTTGCTCAACATGTAAAACATGGTATACCAGCAATGCCAAAGTCATGGGTTTCGATTCCCAGGGAACATTCACACTGATTAAATGCACAGCTTTAATGCATGTCATGTAAATGCAATCCCAGATTCTTCTTAAAACCAAAAGGTGTGTGAAGGATCTGTGCTTGCATCAGACACGGTGTCCAAGCAGCCTGGTTTTCACGTAGAAGGGAGGCCAAATTCCCCGCAGTTAAAATCTCAGACGGTGGTCTTTAACACATTCTCTCTCCCTCTCCCTCTGCCTCCCAATCCCAATAAAAACCTTCTGACCACCGGTTGACCTTTCGCCGTTCTTCCCCCATCCAATGCTCTCCGTTCACTCCACCACCGCAGTCCAGCGGAGGCCAATGGGGGCCAGCAGCTGTGGGGAGGGGGATATGAGGTCACGAAGGTCACGGTACTGGTAAAGTCATCGGCGAGGCTCCAATGTGGGGCATCATTTCCCCCCTTCAAAGGCAGTCCTGACGTCCACGGGGGCCGCCCCGATGGCCCCGCTGTTCCTGAGCTTTCAAGACCTGAGACGGACAAGGGTAAATAAAGTGATACCAGGTGTTAGCTAGTCCCCTCCCAAAAAAATCCACTAAATTGGGGCCTCATTTCACACTAAGAAACCCCGTCCGGGTGCGTGAGGCATGGCAGCGCAGCGGTCAGAGCCCAAACAACAGTTTGGTACTGCCTAATCCACGGAGGATTGAGTATGCAAATTCAAACGCTCCCCAAAAAAGGCATGTTAGCTCAGATTTGGATCTGGAATGGGGGGCATCAAAGCTCACGACCACCACCCGAAAAAAGCTGACCCCTTGAATAACTGTGAAGATCAAGCCAAGTGAATGGGAATCATTGTGGCGAAAACAAATCGGCTCTGACAATGAGCGAAGAACAAACAGAGAGACGCCGTCAGCGCACAAGTGCTCCTGCCCTAGTGTTAGAAGCGAAAGGGGCGGCTTTGAAAGCTCCACCATGTGCAGGGCGGCCCCTCTTCTCGTTCCGAAACCCTCTAAAAGCGCGCAGGGGCCCCAATTAACGCTAATTAACATCAACGACAGGCAAGGGGTCATTAGTCCAGCTAATCCATGGTTTACATTTTCCTCCTGGAACCCTGCTGGCCAATTCTCACCCCAATCATAGAAAGGACATGTTGTTAAAAAGGCCAGCATCAAAGCTTTTCCACTCCACAAACTGCCCCATTAGTCCAAGATCTGGACTTCGAAGGGATGGAACTCAAAGCCCCCGAGGGCTGGGTGTCAAGCCAAGTCTCTGTTGTTTGGACCTCAATCTGAATCGTCAACAACTTGTTTGGGTCCTTCATGATCCACGGCCATTTGCAGAGCAGGTGGTCCATGAAAGAGGTTAAATATGTGTTACTGTAAAACGCCCCATTATAGGCGATTCATTCTGGCAGTCTGTACTGGTTGTGGAGGATGCAGTGCTCTGAGGGGTGGAGAGGATGGCTGCATGTGTTCCAAAACCTAGTGAGCTCCCTATGCAGGCAGCATTTTGAGGCATCATAATCATGCTTTTGCACTGAAACCGTTTATGGAAAAATAAAAATAGATTATTTTACTTTGTGTTACTTACAGGTTTCCCATGTAGAGCGCTTCAAATCAGTCACGTATGAGGTCCCACTTGAGTTAGAAGGTATAGACAGCAGGGCAGCTCACTCGTTTTTGGAACAGAGCCGACTCTACGATAACATCACGCTCTCTAGAAGGATTGAGAAAAGCATTATACAGGGCAATGACTCACAGCAGTGGGGTTAAGAACAGTCCAAGATGATGAAATATGACACATCTTTCTGGCAATATTATTTATTATTAAATGATTTTAATTAAATAAATAGTCATAAATAAGTAGTCTGACTGAAAATTAGACACACCACACATTGGGTTTTCATGTTATGGGGGCTTTCCATAGACATAATGATTTTTATACTGTACAAACTATATATTCTAGCCCCTATCCTTACCCCTAAACCTACCAATCACAGAAAACTTTCTGCATTTTTACATTTTCAAAAAACATTACTTTATGATTTATGAGCGGTTTACCTCATGGGGACCAAAACATGTCCCCACAAGGACAAGGATTCCGGATATTGCCATCTTTCAAGGGACATTGTGTCCCCATAACGTGGGGTTAACCAGGACACACACACAGTTATTTATCATATGCAGATGTAATTTAGATGAGTAATTAAGATGCAGAAAATATATTGCACAGAAATATGTAGCAAATATGTAAAAAAAAAACCTCTTATTCTGGCATAGGAGTCACTCCTGAGACACAGAACACATGTTGGATGATGATCATTTACAGAGTTCACAATAGACAGACTAAAGAATACTGAAGCTGTTTATCCTTTATAGAGCCTGAGACTAAGCTTTCTAACAAACAAAAAGCCAGGTTGAGTTACAAGATTGATTTTGTTTGCCTCCGTTTGATGTTTTAAAGCAGAAAGGTAAAAAATTAACCCAGTAAAACAAAGACTTTTTTAAAATTAATTTAAGTGTCTTCAACTTTTACATTGAGGAAAAGAAACAAAACAAAAAAAAAACAATTTGCTCAGAGTAATTGATCAGTGCGGAATCATAAAATAAGTTTGGCTTTCTTTTTCGAACTGATGTTCAGTATTCTGAATATAATAAAAACATATAAGAACTACACTTTAACTTCTACATTTATTTTTAGCCCTCAAAGAAACGCTAAACCGAAACACACATTTAAACTAATTACTTCTGTTGTTTTAACAAGTTCCACACGTAACATAGGGGTCAGTGGTTATTGGGAAATCATGCGTTCGGAGGCAAAAATTTTCTTGTCTGGAGAAAATATGTGCAACTTTGAGTGAATCCTCATAAAGCCTCGGAGCTAAAGGGCAGTTTGGAGATGTTTTAAATAAAAGTTGCTCAGAAAAGCTCACACATATAACTGGCACCTATTGCTCTAGGGCTGTTCCCTACCCTCCCCCGGCCCTGAAACCCGATCTGTCGGCATGCAGCTCGGAATTCTTCATTCACCCTGACATTTGACCTCTGGCCTTTTTGGCAGCGCACAGAAGAGAAGATGAAGTGTCCAAGGCTCTTTTTCTCCAACACAAAAAATCTCCTGTTCTTGCAACCCTCCCACACACTCGCACACACACACAGAAACACTTTCGGGATGACTTCTACCAATGTATACCCCTTGTTCCTGTGATCCACAGAGCACAATTACGTATAATATCTGGCTAATAGTCTGTGACTTCAAGGGAGCGTTTTAAAAGTGCGATTCCCCCTCTCCTGTTCAACTGCCCACAGACTAGTGCAACTTAAAAGCTTTGCACAATGCTTTCTGAACCATCTGACCATTATGAGTGGTGTATTATGGAGCTCCTCTGTCATTTTCCTCTTTGATTGCACCATTACAATGTAATCAGTGTTTGAGGCTGACTGAAAAGGCTTCTTGTACTGCGTCTGAGTAATTCTTGCCTTGCGAGTGTGCGCGCACAGCTTTAGTTCCATTCATGTGCACGACAACAAACTGACTGTTGAGTGAGTGTCGTGCCATTTGATATACTGCCTCACTTTGTCAAGCGGTTATCTCGCTTTGTTACTTTTCCCTTTTACTTGAAATTTGGGCGGTCGATACCTAACAGACAAACACATACACTCTTAGAAGAACAGTTTCTATATAGAACCTTAAAGGCTTCTGTCAGGTGCTTCATATATAAAACCTTTTAGGGGTTCGCGTCGCAGGATCATTTTATGGATTTATTTTGAATGAATCACTTTATGCATTAAGAAGCTCGTAAACATACTTTATCACTATAGAAAGTAATGAAATAACCCATAACCCCCCCCCCCCCCCCCCCCCATAAAAATATTAGTCATTTAAGACATTTCTCCTTATATAGAATCTTTTTGGCATAAAGCATTCGAATGGACCAAAATATGCAATCAAAAGTCAAAGATCTCAATATGAGCTTAAACGTTTTCTTTTTTTTAACTCAAATGATCTGCAGTTCAATTGCAGCAACAATTGTCTCATTTGTGCCTTTTTATTTCTCCTATAGGGAATTTTAGGAGAAACATCTCAAAGCTGAGACTAAAAACAACACTTCTGAAACTTTGGGTTAGTTCACCCAATATGTCTGTCATTAATTACTCACCCTCATGTCGTTCCAAACCTGTAAGACTTTTGTTCATCTTCGGACACAAATGAAGATCTTTTTGATTAAATCGTTCTGTCCCTCCACTGACAGCTATGCAACTACTGCTTTGTCGCTTCATAAAGGTCATAAAGAGATTGTTAAACTAATCCATATGAATTGAGTTTAGTCCAAATTTTCTGAAGAGACACGATCGCTTTACATGATGAACATATTTAATTTATCCTTTTATTCACATATAAACATTCATCAACTCACACATCAGCTGTGGTAAACGGAAGCTCAAGCATGTTTGCCAGACGTGTGAGAACCAATGAGGTTCATTCTCGTGTTACGCAGCACGTTTGAGATTCTGCAAGAACCAATGAGGTTCATTCTCGTGTTACGCAGCACGTTTAAGCTTCATCAAGAACCAATGAGGTTCATTCTTGTGTTTTACGCATCACATTTGAGCTTCATCAAGAACCAATGAGGTTCATTCTCATGTTACGCATCACATTTGAGCTTCATCAAGAACCAATGAGGTTCATTCTCATGTTACGCATCACATTTGAGCTTCATCAAGAACCAATGAGGTTCATTCTCATGTTACGCATCACATTTGAGCTTCATCAAGAACCAATGAGGTTCATTCTCGTGTTACGCAGCACGTTTGAGCTTCAGCGAGAACCAATGAGGTTCATTCTCGTGTTACGCAGCACGTTTGAGCTTCAGCGAGAACCAATGAGGTTCATTCTCATGTTACGCAGCACGTTTGAGCTTCAGCGAGAACCAATGAGGTTCATTCTCATGTTACGCAGCACGTTTGAGCTTTAGCAAGAACCAATGAGGTTCATTCTCATGTTACGCAGCACGTTTGAGCTTTAGCGAGAACCAATGAGGTTCATTCTCTTATTACGCAGCACGTTTGAGCTTCTGCAAGAACCAATGAGGTTCATTCTCGTGTTACACATCATGTTTGAGCTTCATCAAGAACCAATGAGGTTCATTCTCGTGTTACGCAGCACGTTTGAGCTTCAGCAAGAACCAATGAGGTTCATTCTCGTGTTACGCATCACATTTGAGCTTCATCAAGAACCAATGAGGTTCATTCTCGTGTTACGCAGCACGTTTGAGCTTCAGCGAGAACCAATGAGGTTCATTCTCGTGTTACGCAGCACGTTTGAGCTTCAGCGAGAACCAATGAGGTTCATTCTCATGTTACGCAGCACGTTTGAGCTTTAGCGAGAACCAATGAGGTTCATTCTCGTGTTACGCAGCACGTTTGAGCTTCTGCAAGAACCAATGAGGTTCATTCTCGTGTTACGCAGCACGTTTGAGCTTCATCAAGAACCAATGAGGTTCATTCTCGTGTTTTACGCATCACATTTGAGCTTCATCAAGAACCAATGAGGTTCATTCTCATGTTTTTTACGCAGCACGTTTGAGCTTCATCAAGAACCAATGAGGTTCATTCTCGTGTTACGCATCACGTTTGAGCTTCATCAAGAACCAATGAGGTTAATTCTAGTGTTACACAGCAAGTTTGAGCTTCAGCAAGAACCAATGAGGTTCATTCTCGTGTTACGCATCACATTTCAGCTTCAGCAAGAACCAATGTGGTTCATTCTCGTGTTACGCAGCACGTTTGAGCTTCTGCAAGAACCAATGAGGTTCATTCTCGTGTTACGCAGCACGTTTGAGCTTCTGCAAGAACCAATGAGGTTCATTCTCGTGTTACGCAGCACGTTTGAGATTCATCAAGAACCAATGAGGTTCATTCTTGTGTTACGCAGCACGTTTGAGCTTCAGCAAGAACCAATGAGGTTCATTCTCGTGTTACGCATCACATTTGAGCTTCAGCAAGAACCAATGAGGTTCATTCTCATGTTACGCATCACATTTGAGCTTCAGCAAGAACCAATGAGGTTCATTCTCGTGTTACGCATCACATTTGAGCTTCAGCAAGAACCAATGAGGTTCATTCTCGTGTTACGCAGCACGTTTGAGCTTCATCAAGAACCAATGAGGTTCATTCTCGTGTTACGCAGCACGTTTGAGCTTCAGCAAGAACCAACGAGGTTCATTCTCATGTTACGCTGCACGTTTGTGCTTCAGCGAGAACCAATGAAGTTCATTCTCGTGTTACGCATCACATTTGAGCTTCAGCAAGAACCAATGAGGTTCATTCTCATGTTACGCAGCACGTTTGAGCTTCAGCAAGAACCAATGAGGTTAATTCTAGTGTTACACAGCACGTTTGAGCTTCATCAAGAACCAATGAGGTTCATTCTTGTGTTACGCAGCACGTTTGAGCTTCAGCAAGAACCAATGAGGTTCATTCTCGTGTTACGCATCACATTTGAGCTTCAGCAAGAACCAATGAGGTTCATTCTCATGTTACGCATCACATTTGAGCTTCAGCAAGAACCAATGAGGTTCATTCTCGTGTTACGCATCACATTTGAGCTTCAGCAAGAACCAATGAGGTTCATTCTCGTGTTACGCAGCACGTTTGAGCTTCATCAAGAACCAATGAGGTTCATTCTCGTGTTACGCAGCACGTTTGAGCTTCAGCAAGAACCAATGAGGTTCATTCTCATGTTACGCAGCACGTTTGAGCTTCAGCGAGAACCAATGAGGTTCATTCTCGTGTTACGCATCACATTTGAGCTTCAGCAAGAACCAATGAGGTTAATTCTCATGTTACGCAGCACGTTCGAGCTTCAGCAAGAACCAATGAGGTTCATTCTCATGTTACGCATCACATTTGAGCTTCAGCAAGAACCAATGAGGTTCATTCTCGTGTTACGCATCACATTTGAGCTTCAGCAAGAACCAATGAGGTTCATTCTCGTGTTACGCAGCACGTTTGAGCTTCTGCAAGAACCAATGAGGTTCATTCTCGTGTTACGCAGCACGTTTGAGCTTCATCAAGAACCAATGAGGTTCATTCTCGTGTTACGCATCATGTTTGAGCTTCATCAAGAACCAATGAGGTTCATTCTCGTGTTACGCATCACGTTTGAGCTTCATCAAGAACCAATGAGGTTCATTCTCGTGTTACGCATCATGTTTGAGCTTCATCAAGAACCAATGAGGTTCATTCTCGTGTTACGCATCATGTTTGAGCTTCAGCGAGAACCAATGAGGTTCATTCTCATGTTACGCAGCACGTTTGAGCTTCAGCGAGAACCAATGAGGTTCATTCTCTTGTTACGCAGCACGTTTGAGCTTCAGCAAGAACCAATGAGGTTCATTCTCGTGTTACGCATCACATTTGAGCTTCAGCAAGAACCAATGAGGTTCATTCTCGTGTTATGCAGCACGTTTGAGCTTCAGCGAGAACCAATAAGGTTCATTCTCATGTTACGCAGCACGTTTGAGCTTCAGCAAGAACCAATGAGGTTCATTCTCGTGTTACGCATCACGTTTGAGCTTCATCAAGAACCAATGAGGTTCATTCTCGTGTTACGCATCACGTTTGAGCTTCATCAAGAACCAATAAGGTTCATTCTCGTGTTACGCAGCACGTTTGAGTTTTATGTTCGCTGATCAATGTTTAAATGTGAATTAAAGCCTAAATTAAATCTCTTTATCACAAGATCGAGTCTCTTCAGAAAATTGGGACTAAACCGCTCAATTCATATGGATTAGTTTTACGATCTCTTTATTAACTTTTTGTGGTAGTTGCATAGCTGTCAATGGAGGGACAAATCTCTCAGATTTCATCAAAAAGATCTCCATTTGTGTTCCGAAGATGAACAAAAGTCTTACGGTTTGGAATAAAACATTAGGGTGAGTAATTAATGACAGAAATATTTATTTTTTGGTGTCCTAACCCTTTAAGATTACTAGGGTCATTTGCTCAGACCAACAATCTCAAAAACTGTAGACTTAAGACTGTTCTCAGTTTAAAGGTGTTTTAGGCTGTCTGAGATGTTTCTTCTAAAAGGATCAATAAAAAAATAAGACAATTGTTGTCGTACAGTTATAGAGATAATTAATTTGGACAGCAGCTCAGATCATTACATTTTTTATACAAATTATTTTATATCCTAATGAGATCTTTACTTGTAATGGTGCTTGCAGTGCAATCTGAGAAATGTTTGAGACGCTAAACATCTTCTGAAACTATCAACTACCACATCTCAACATTATCAAGCAAACTGTGCTCAGATTAGCCAAAGTCAGCAATTAAACCATAAAACATAAGTGAAAAGTCTCCTGGGCTATGAACGAGCAAACCCTGAGCAATAGACTCTTCCTTTTAGACTTATTCTAGGAGAAACATCTGAGACAAAGTTGATACCTAAATAAAACATAACTGAGAACTCCATTAAGTCTGCTAAGTCAGAGATGGTGTGTTTTAAACATCAGTGACAAATAAAAAAAAAAAAAGATTTACAGACTTTGTCAAATCTGAGTACAGTTTGAGACATTGTTGTAGATAAAGTTGATACTTTAAAACAGACAATCTCCAAAAAAGTAGTCTCCATGGAGTTCTCAATTATGTTACATTAAAGTATCTTTTTCACTTTGACTAGACTAAAAACAACCGATCAACTAATCCTAAAATCAAACAATCCTTAAATGGTTTCATCTTTAAGATCGGGAAACCATCGCAGGTCTTTTTTTTATTTCAAGTGTTGCTTATACGAGAAATATCTCAGACATCAAGTTGATACCTAAATGAATTTACAACTGAGAACTCCATTAAGTCTCCTGAGCTATGAAAGAGCAACCGCTGAGCAATAAAATGTACCTTTAATTATGCTGTTTGGATTAATAAAAGTAGAACATCTGTAAAGACAGCATGTGGTTTCATTTATTCTGTTATTTGAGGAATCCTTTCAACCCCAGTAACCAAGTGTGGTGGATCCTTAACTGTGGAAAATCAATGAAGGAAAAGCTCTCCTGATCCTCCACACCGTGTCTGATTAAATGTAGCCGATTTCTACGCCTGTGCTTAGAGAGCCACAGCCTGAATAGAGAGCCAGAGGGAAACCAGTGTGTGGCGTCGCCCCAAAAGCCCAGGAGGCAGAAAGAGAAGGATCCCGCAAACTGGTTATTATGGTCATCCCTGATCACAGAGGGCATTTCCCCTCCAGCCGCCCCCCCTCGCCATCTTTTCCATAGCCAGAATCAAAACGACACATGGCTACACACGCCTGTGCCTCATAAGCACACAGAAACAAACACTACGATGCACAATAGAAGCATCAGAACCTGTCCTAACGCTGTCCCCAGGGAATCATGGGAAAGCAGCTCAGCCTTCGCATCTGTCTCCTGCCTAAAGGGAGAGTGGGATGACATTCCTTCACGACAGTCCCACCCGCGACAGGCTGCCTTATGAAGCCATCATTCACCCGATCAATGGCTCAGCGGCCTCAACCAGCCTCCCCAGGAGCGAGAGAATAGGGCAAGGAGGAGCTGTGGGCTCCAGTGGGCCGGACGGCCCGCTAGCACTGTGATCTTTCACTCCAGCCAGTGAAGAGGCAGAAGGGAAAGTGATTAGCTACCCTCCTCTCACAGCCAGCCACAAACAACAACCTCCACCGAGGAAAGGTGCAACCTTTTTAATGGAGATACGACACTCAATACACAACCTACAATATGCAAGTGTGACATTTATACTGTGTTAAATGTGTTTTGTGGCCTATGAGTACTTTGCCATCACTACTTTCAAAGAACTCCTCAGTTAAACTGCTTACACTGAAACAAAACAAAGTTCACTCAGAAGCTGATAGCACATTTCACAATGAATTACAAAGAAACTTTAACATAAATGTGTTCATTTTGATCTAGAAAGACTGAAATAGCAATTTCTTGTAAAACGTACTGGTGGGTGAAGCCTGCGGGATATGATCTAAATGTTTTTCCCTTTCATCTATGCATCACCTAACTGTGTCAGTCATACACATCGCCAAATTGTAATTAGCTTGTCACTACATCAAATTGTTATGAATTGAACAAAACCTCACAGGTTTCATAATTCTTAATATCACCACAAAACAAATGAATAACTCAAATTAATTGCATGATAACGCTTTAATTCAGGGTCCAATTCTCACTAAAAAACGAGTTGCTTATTAGCATGCATATTAATAGGATATTGGCTGTTTATTACTTATAATGCACATATTAATGCCTTATTTCTGCATAACCATAAACTTAACAACTACATTACTAACTATTAATAGGCAGTAATTAGGAGTTTATTGAGGCAAAAGTTGAAGTTGATAGTTAGTTAATAGTGAGAATTGGACTTAACTAAACTAAAGTATTACATTAAAAACAAATTATACAACCGCTATACATATATCCAACCAATCTAAGTGGTAAGTAATTCATAGCAAAAGTTGTTTTACTAGTGAAAAATGTAAACCATGTTATCACAGAGCGATATAAAAAAAGTTGTATATAGTATACTATATATAGATTGTTTATATCACCACAAAATGTAAACTGCATTAACGCACAGCTCTATAAAGTTTTATCCACATACAGCAGCCTACATTCATGTAAAGCAATATATAGCAAATCTCAACGGCCTGATTTTTTATTTTGTAGCAAAATGTAACTATTATAGCCCAGCTCTTTATAGAAAGTTGGATTTAAAAAATATTTCCAACTTTAAACGGTATACTTGTTTAGAACGATATATATAGGGGTGAGTGGGGCCCAACCTAACGCGGGGTTAGTTGTAACACACATGGTTTAACACTTTCCACACATGCCAGGATGACGAACCTTAGTGTATTTACTAGTTGCCATATCAACATTATTTAGAGAGAAAATTGCGCCAAAATAAAAAAAATCTTTGGAAGATATCACTGAACATTTATTTAACCATAGCAAAAGTAAATTTGTTACTTAAGTTAATTTTTCATTTATGTTATTTGTGTTTATTTAAAAGTAGACAAATCTGGTATTATTTTAATCTTATATCTGTTATTTAACAGTTGAGAAAGTTCTTTAATGCTGATCTAACAGCAGAAGACACGAGCCGGGGTTAATCCCAGTTGTCACACTGTGTTACAATGAGCCCCTAATAGAACTGCTTTTCTATTCTATACTTTTATGAATTCTATGGAGAAACCATGAGAAAGAGGTGAATGAAGACAAAGTCAATGTTCAGAAATTATTCATTATTATTATTGTTTTGAACAATGCTGCATAGCTGTGTTTTGCAGTGTGTTTGTTGTCAAACTCAAAAATGCCATTATTTTATATGAAAAAGTTAATAATTGTATTTTATTGACAAAATATTTTAGTTTGCCTTGGATATTTTTTATTTAGTTTTATATTTTATTAGATCATAACATTTTAAGCTGTCGTTTGGTCATGTTACAACGTGCATGGGGCATGTTGTCACATTTCACTCTCATTCTTTCAGGGTAAATCAAGAAAAAAGTATAAACTGTATTAATGAAACAAAACCACATAATTGTACTAGACAGGTGTGAAGTTAATGTGGGAACCCCAAGTGGATTTACACAAACTGAGAAAGTCAAAAAGTGTTAGTTTGTGTCCCGCTCTCCCGCATCTCTCAACAGTTTGTTTGCTTGTATTGCCATAAGAAATTGGCAGCTCAATACATTTGACATTTTCGGCGTGTCGACAAACTAGGAAAGCACCATAGTCTTGCAGCGAGTATTCATTAACCAACTTCCACTTGATCCTCAATTTGTCTCTGGTAATTCATCTACAGAGGACAAAGGTTGCCATTAACAAGAAACATCGGCGCATTGCAAGACTCAGCTGTCTTTATTTTGCATGATGAGAATGCTGGCACTGCATGATGGTTTAAATGGGCTTTTGATGACCTCAGCTTCTGCTCTCTGTAGGAGCAAATCCTGATCAAGCTAAACTGGGCTTTTATTGAGCTACTGAAGCACTGATTGCACTAGCCCTGAATGAGAGCCATTCAATGGAGTCACTAATTGGCCAAATAGGTTTATAAGGCAAATGGGTACAGAGGGAGGATAAGCAAGTGTGACCCTAGATGTTAAACCAAAGCTTTTTTCAGATGGGACTAGTTAAGGGAGGTTAAGTCATTTAGTTTCAGTCCGAATCAAAAGACCTCTTTTTCTTTAAATTACCTTTGGCTAACTTGTGCATTCTCTGAGAAATCTCAACTCGTAAAAGAAATGCATGCATCTGCCTGATGCATCTTTATTAATATATTTGGACCCATTTGTGGGTAAACTGTTCATAACGACCACTTAACACGTGTAAGTCAAACATCGTTTAGAACAATAAAACTCATCCAAGCAAGTAAACAGACAGGTTTTACCTTCTAAATGCAAATTCAAGTTGCATTGAGAGGCATGAAAGACATTGCAAATTTAAGTTTGGACAGAACTATTCATCTCATCCTGCCAATTGATGTGTGATACCTCCTTTACAGCTCCTCATTAGATTTGGAGGGAAAAAAGCCCTCTTTTGTGCCAAACACACTTGTGTTTACCCTTATCACTCTTATAGATTATGTGAACTTGTGAAACACTTTCTTCAGAAAGAGGGTCAAGTTAAAGCGGATATGCCAAAATATCATGGTGTACAGCTTTCAAATGGGGGTATGAATCAAAGCTTTGTCAAGCATTTACATTTACTCATTTAGCAGGAACAAAGCAAAAGTGTGTGAAGAAATGCATGTAAAATTAATGTTTCAGTCTCGTTTTCTGGAAAAAAACATATTGCAATGCATGCAAAATGAGCGGAACATTTGACAAAATATGCAAATGAATAGCTACAGTAATAGCAATACTACTAAGGTTAAGATTCAGATAGATTTCATGGTTCATTTTCCACTGCTAAAGCTGCAGATTTTTTGGCAGATCTACAATTATTTCTGCTAAAATGGACAGCCACCTCCTCCTTTTAACCTCTGAAATCAGTCCACTTGTTAATCGCATAATTACACAAACACTCAAGAACAGCGACTACAATGGACCCGTGGCACACCGAAGCCCATAGAATCGCACGGGTGCATATTTATTTACGTTCGTTAGCTCAGTCTGATTTTCAGCCGTTTGTGAAGGAGGTCATTATGACGGCACTCTACAATCCAACAGATTTTTGACCCCAAACAGCATTTAACACTGGGATGAGCAAATCTCTAAGCCGTGCATTGAAGGAAGGCTTAAATGCGAACTATGCATTCATTCACGCAGCGTTTTTTCAACACAAGGGAACGGAATCTCCCGCGAATGAACCATCTCAGGGAGTTTCTAAAACTGCAGGTTCTGGATGAGCTGCTAAGAAAGAAAGAAAAACAAGAGATGAAAAAATCCCCAAAGGTCCCTGTCCTCCCCGTCAACCCCCACTGTGGCCCGGCCTACAGGGCTTTTCTCTAGCGCCGGGGCCTCCGTTTGGCCCCCCTCTGTCTCTTTCAGCCCTCCACAAAGCAGCAAGCCACGTTATTTGAGGCACTAAAGAGTTAACCCTCCTCAATGCTCCAACACAATGGCCTCCCCATTGAGGGCTTTCTTCATTTAACCCTCCTAATGACAGGTTTCATCCTCTTTCCCCTGACAAAAAGGAGGAGCAGGAGCTAACCCACCACCTTTCTCTTTTACCTCCTTTCACATTCCCTCCTCTTTCCACACCTCCCAAAAGTGCTTGCTCTCACTTTAGGGTCTGATGTGACAGCTCTTTACAGTAAATGACACTGTCATCACTTTAGGTGACAGTTTTGGGCTATCGAGGCATTTCCCTAGAGGTAAACGCAATTACCAAACTCTTTCCCCTATCCCAGTTTAATATGCAGGCACAACTATAAATCAACAATTCGTAGGTTGATTCACCTGAAAAGTCAAAACTTGCTCCGTTTGTTTGGGCAGGGGAAAATGGCAACATACCTTAACCAGTGGTGTGGGTTTCTGTCTGCCCGACCAATACAGGGAGTGTCCGGGAAACCTGTTTGAAAACATTTTTTTTTACACATGAAATACTACAGATGCACCAATATTAAATTATGGCTGGTAAAAAGCCAACTTTCATGTTACGGCCGATTATCAATAAATGGCCAATATAAAAATGAATCAATCATTTTAAACGCCACATGTGATTTTAGGCTTCACAACATTATTATAATGTAAAAGGTGAAAAAAAAAATTGATATTCATTTTGAAATTTGCTAAAAAATTACATTTAACCATGCTATTAAATGTAAGTTTTAACTTTAAGTAAGCTTTAGATCACATCAAAGTTAATCTAAAAGTAAAAAGAAATTAGTATGCATGTTCATATAATATTTATCCATTTATATAAAATTTAATCGTATAATATCCACCTTATTTTTAACGTAAGCGCAGACGAGGTCATTTGTAAATTGATTGTGTCGGTCTTCCAGTGTCATCCGCTTTAATGCTTAAATGGGTGTTTTTACCATATTATTTTAAAGTTTTGTCGTAATTATAAACACACTCTGGTTTTTACCAAAAATAGTTTTATAATTTACTGCACGTTATTTCCCTATAGTGGCTCATGAATCGGAAGTCTCACACATTCACAGAAAATAGCTTACTTACATGTTGCAAAATAAGGTACATTATGTGTGTATATAAATATACACACACACACACACACACACACACACACACACACACACACACACACACACAGCATATACAAATATATGATGTATATACATGAATATATAGACACTTTCTAAAAGGG
This sequence comes from Gobio gobio, assembly GCF_949357685.1. Classification (NCBI taxonomy): domain Eukaryota; kingdom Metazoa; phylum Chordata; class Actinopteri; order Cypriniformes; family Gobionidae; genus Gobio; species Gobio gobio. Next base: position 43,765,622 of record NC_137108.1, on the reverse strand, counting down.
GGAAGGAAGGACCTTTGTGCAACAGTTGATATTTGACGTTTAGCATGGGTCAGTTCTTCCCACTGTTCTGCTGGGATGAGAAGACATGCTTCCTGTTGTTTGGGCTCACAGTTACTGATACAGAAAGCCGGTGCAGACGCGAGGAGAGTGCGAGAAAGCTGCCCACTGCTGCCAGCGCTGAGCAGGGGTGCGACAGGGGTGAGTAGTTTTGACTGGGGGTCGACAGAGAACATTGACAAGAGTGTTTCGCTCTAACTCAGCCTCCATGTCTCCTGTCTCTGTGTCCCACCCTTTTCCACACCAAAGTGGGGGGGATTTTTACGGTTGACCTTCTCCTCACGCTTTTGTGAACTTCTTCACCTCATGTCAATTCTCTTGACCTACTTGGTCGCCCCGGAGCAAGCCACTTAAAAGAGCGAGATGAAATTCTGTAGGACACGCTCGCATATGTTTCTGGTTGTCAGCGAATACTAACACTTTATATTCTGATTCTTGCCATTGAAAAGGCTTGAGCGAAAAAACAGAAGCAACTGTTTGTTACTGCCCTCATAAAAGTGCAAGGGGGGATGGAGAAGAACATTCACTTCAGAAATACATAACCTAAAACTATCATTATCATTCTGTTACATCTCAGATTTTCATTTTCAAGAGACCATTTCAGAATGTTAACACATAGCAACAAGTTTGTGTGTGTGTGTGTGTGTGTGTGTGTGTGTGTGTGTGTGTGTGTGTGTGTGTGTGTGTGTGTGTGTGTGTGTGTGTGTGTGTGTGTGTGTGTGAACATTCCACTTAATTATCTGTATATGTTTTCCAAACAGCGTAATTTTCATTCACACCAAATATGGAATCTAACTTGACTAAGGGCTGTAACAATAAATACCTCCATACCTCTGTCTCATCTTCCTCTCTGCCATCATCACTGACCTGGAATAAACAACTCAACCGCTCCTAGACCTGACTGCCGAGCTGTTGAGCCTCAGGTATAAGACCAGAAGATTGCAGGCTGTCAGAAAGCTGCACAGATAATGCACTTAAGAGTAAGTCAAAGAGCAAGATGCATTTCTGCTGGTAGATGCAGGATATTTTATGGTCAAACGAGTCCAAACAAAAAGCCATGAATGTGGGGAGGTTTAGTTTGTGTGTGTGAAGGGTGAGTGAGGTGGAGGGTTTCCGAGAAGGGCTGTTTGCAAACGGTCAAGAACCTTGACAGTCTAAACGTTTATGCAAAATGTGTTCTGAACACAAAAGCAACAGATAACTGTTACATTTTCTGATGTTCTTGCTCATGCAACATTTGCTAATATATTGCTACACTCTAAAAAAATAAGATAATTTAGTGGCTATAATTCCATGAAGAACCTTTAACATCCATGAAACCTTTCCAACGCACAAAAGATTTTTCACACTAACGCTGCATTCACACGGGGCTTCGGCGACAACGCTTCTCATTTACTTTGAATGGGTGACGCCATGCATTGCCGAACTGAATTGTGGGTTCAGTTGCGTCGCGTCACTGGCGTTGCACGCGGCAGAAGTTTTTAACTTTAAGCGCCAACACAGGCGTCAGCCAATCAGATCGCCTATGCAAATGCCCTAGCGCAGACGCCAGCCAATTGCGTTCATGCAACACTGGAAAAGTAATATGATTGGCTGTTGTCACCATGACGGTCACGTCAGCACCAGTTTCAGACACGCCCTCCGTCAAGCGTTGACGCCCTGAGTGAATGCTGCGTAAGTACCCTTAAAACTCATCTTTGATCACCAAATTGATATATTTAACTGTTTTTAACTGTAGTATTTTTTTTTTCACAGGTATTTTCTGAAATCATACTTCATTAAGTATACGCAGACCCACGAATATGCAAATTAGCCCCGCCTCCACTCAATCATACCAGATCAGAGATTCACTTGGTCAACATTTACTCAAGGTACTGAAGTAAAGGCTGCATAAAGGTATCGCTCTTTACAACACTGGTTGATTAGCTTTTAGCTTGACTACATTATCAAACAGCTAGTAATGTGTTACAATTGTGTTATAATAATGTAACACAAACCATGTTCCACCTCAGTCTGCCTTCGAAAAATCTGCATCCTTCGAAACGCTCTGAACAACTTAGAACGTCAGTGGCAAAAGGCATATAGTATATATCATCTACATAATTCACCCACTATATTGATAAATGTACACAATATTTCATATCAACAGAAAAATATACCAGGATAACCTGGTTTCTCTTAAGACTCTTAAGACATAGTTAATGATATGCTAAAGCCCGCCCCCCTCAGGACGTGATTGGTTACAAGGTAGTTTGTGACATAAGAAACATCCGCGATTTCATACTGCGTCTTTTTTTCACTGCAGTTTTAAGCAGAAAATACTCATCAATGCTGTTGACTTTACATTTTTTCACATGGTTTGTCCGAAAGCATATTAAAAACACCACATTGACATATAAACAACATTAAAAACTTGATTTTCACCACAGGGGGTCTTTAAGAACGGATCACTTTAAGGTTCTTTGGGGAACCTAAAATGGTTCTTCTACACTCTTAAAAATAAAGCTTCTAAAAGGGGGATTTTCACAGTCATGCCATAGAAGAACCATTTTAGTAAAACAGCTCTTAAAAGAACCATAATTTCTTAATTTCTTACAAATAAAGGTTCTTTATTGGCATCTATGCCTCTGGCTTGGCGTGCTCAGTTGGGGACACTAAATTTTTCAACTAAACATCGAAATAAATCTAATTAATAAACTAAATTAACCATTTAAACTAAATTACTGATCTAATTATTGATCCAAAGCCCACACTGTCACTGTATGATAATTGAAATGAACTGATGACATCAGCGTTTTTTCCAGAATGGCTATACAGCTGAATAAAATTATGCTGCATTATTTTCCTGTTTAACACTGTAAAGCTGCTTTGAAACAATCTACATTGTTAAAAGCGCTATATAAATAAAGTTGACTTGACTTGACTATGGTTCCATGAAGATGCTTTAACATCCATGGAATCTTTCCATTGCACAAAAGGTTCTTTATAATGGAAAACGATTCTTTAGATTTTAAAAAGTTCTTCACACTAAGAAAAAGATCTTTTATGAAATGTCCACTGAAAGGTTCATTGGGGAACCAAAAATGGTTCTTCAATGGCATTGTTGTGAAACCCCCCTTTTGGAACCTTTATTTTTAAGTGTTTGAAGAACATTTAAAAAAATCTAAGGAACATTTTGTATAGATGTTAAAGGTTCCTCATATAAACATAGATGCCAATAAAGAACCTTTATTTTTGAGAATGTATGGCATCACTGAATAAAATCCCTTATTAGGGTGTTCCGGGTGGTTGCACGACATTGCTATGTGGTTGCTAAGGTGTTTTAGATTGTTGCTAGGTCCTTGACAAAAGAGCCCACCCTCAAATCTCTATGACACCAGGATCTCTATGTCTTTAGATATGGCTCAGGTACCTCCTTCAACAAGTATACTTAATTTTATGATGAGAATTGTACAAATACACTTATCCTCAATTGGCTACTTGATTTGAGGTATCATTCACGAGTAGTGCGAGGTGAATTAAGTGCCAAAGTTTAATGCTTAGGGTCAGGGGTTGTAGCGTGGCGTGAACCACCTCAGGGCTGTAACCAGAGCGGACCTCTTCCCAACCAAACCAGCACTAATGTATGGCAAGTGAGAAACAGGAGATGTGTGTGTGCTGTACTTCTCAATACACCTTCACAACCCTATTGAACACTTTAACAATCTCTACATCAGATCAGCTGGAGAAGCAGATCATGTGTTAAACTTAAAGGGTTGAGAGGAACTGCAGTAAACCCTCGGCCAACCTCAAGGTTTGTTTGCTCAAATGTTTTATTTAACCCCTAATCACCACATTAAGGCTTTCTTTCATTTGGCCTTTTATGCTCTCAAAGGCCTCGTTTTAAAGCACTAATGAAAATAAACCGGCAGGGCCCCCGTCTCTTTATTTTGAGAGGGAACACTGGAGCCTTGGGTTCAGAGCGGGGTGAAAAACAGAGGGCATCTGGAACAAAGACCAGAAGACCCAGAGGTCAAATGGCCTGGTGTCCAGAACTTCTTCAGCGGACGCGGTCGGGGAGAGAGTGCGGCGCTTGTATAATCACAGATCCGTTTTGTCCATGCGTGTAGGATAAAATATATCACGCGGGGCTGACACGCCAACAATAGATCACGTTTTTTTGTCTGAGCTTGTGCGAGGCGCTTTTGACTCTTTTCAGCGAGCCACGCATCTGGACAGCCGCAGATTAACCCTCCATTCACTGGCCTGTTTTCGGCAGATGACCTCCGCGTCCGTCCTTTGCTGACTGCGTCCACACAATTAGACCCTGAGTGGGAGATTTCCAGGTGAAGAACATTATCCCGGGCTCTTTAGGGTCAAAGTTAATGAGGGGAATTAGAAACCATCGCTAACGTGTTGCAATTTTTTCCTCACAATTCTGGACAGTCTCGTTTTGTGCGCTCTTTATTCAAATAGGGGTCATCGCTTAGCTTTTGTGTTCTTATGAAGTGTGCTTGTATAACGAGATTTTGTTAAAATGGTGGTATTTAAAGGGCATTTGACTAGGCTGTGTTACTTTGACCCAGAGTTCAAATAGATGTATTTCCGTACAACGTGGAGAGTTCTAACTAATAAGACTAAGAAACTATTTGTCATGCTTTAGGTTAGTGAACAAACTAGCAACCCCTAAACTCTGACTTTTGCATGGGAAGCAAGCACCACTCGCATGTATAAAATAAGTAAAAATGACACTGTAAAAAAAAAAGTGTGTGATCAATAAGTTATGACAACATGTGTTTTTGCATTGCTTTAACTCATCAAACTAAGTTAAGCAATTGTCGACTTTTTTAAAATAAGTTATAAAAGATTCAACTCTTTTTTAAGTCAGTTTAATGTAATTTAAGTTGAAAATATCCAAGTTGATTGTACTTAAAAATTTAAGGAAGCCGTTTTTTACAGTCAATTAGTCGCATCTAACATAAAAGTTTGTATACACACACACACACATTATAAAAACATTTTTATGTTAGATGTGATTAATCATGATTAATCGATTCGATGTAGTAGTGCATTTTTAATGTAAATGCTACTTTTCCAGACACATTCACATTTTTATGAACTCTTCCTATGGATTGTGTAGACTTTTAAAGAGGTATTGTATTTTAACTACATTTTAAGGAAAGATTTATAAGTCTTTTGTTGTTTTTATTAGTGTGGTATGCTTCAGATTGAGTTTCACCATGAGCCATGTCATTGAATAACACTCAAATATCATCCTGTCTTACTCGCTAATGTCCCAAACGAGGTAATGTCCTGTCATGTGACCCCCATCACCCACCTGTGTAGACTTTGTCTTAATCCCTGCTGATCTCCTCTCTGCTTTGAATACTTGGACTACTGAGTGTAACTAATTCTCCCACACAAGGATATTGTCCTCCCCATTTCAGCTTTGTCTTTCCTCTCTTTCACTAGTCTCATTCGTTTGCCGAGCAGCCGGACAAAAAAAAATCCTCCAAATTAAAAAGACTTAATGAGCTATTACCCTCACTTTAAATCTAATTGTCTACTTTGCCTCCAAAATGGATAAACAATCAGTGCAGAGAATATCCCCTCTGAATGCACTGTTTCAACTCTTTGTTTGAAATCTGAAAACAATGCAAACTTTGCTTTGAGCAAAGATACATATGATTATAATGGGATCCAAGCATCTACATTCTTTTTAAAGAAAAAGTTCACCCAAAAAAAGAAAATCATCACGATTTACTCACCCTTATGACTTTCTTCTGTAAAACACAAAATGAGATGTTATGCAGATATCCCGAATGTTCTTTGCCATGCAGTGAAGGTGGATGATTTAAACAGTCTCTAAAATAAAAAAAAAAGAAGAAAAAAATTCATCATAAAAATTGCATATAATCACTCATGTACTATTAGTGTGTGTATACACAACCGTTTAAAAGTTTGGGGTCTGTAAGATATTTCATCAAAAATACAAAACAACAGTAATATTGTGCAACAATGCTGTTTTCTATTGTAACATTTATTCTGATTTGCTGCTCAAGAAACATGTATTATTATTATTATTATTATTATAATGTTGAAAAAAGTTGTGCCGATTCATATTTTTTGTGGACATTTTTTTCAGGATTCTTCAATAAATAAATATAGAAAGCTCAAAAGAACAGCATTTATTTGAAATATTTAAGACATTATAAATGTTTTTACTGTCACTTTTGATTCATTTAATGTGTCCTTTCTGAATAAAAGCATTCATTTAAAAAGAGGTCAGTAAGACATGTGTATACAGAAATTTGCTGTATTATGCATGCCGGATCATGTACGAGATTTGAAAGATAAGATGAGGGTGATGATTATCGGAAAAGAACAATATTAACAAAAGCAAATCATATGATTTCCGAGTGCTTGGAATATAGCACAAAAGTAGTATGGATTAAAATTGTTTTATTATGCGTTTTTCTCTCTCATTTCAGGGTTGGAACCACATAAGCATGAGATTTTGAATTTTTGGGTGATCTAAACCTTTGAGCACCACAGAGCGTTTTCATCACATTAAATGTGAACATTTCCCAGCAAATGGTGTACGTGTCACCCCCCACAGTACACAAACACTGCATCAGACGGAGGAATGGTACAGACGGCTATTCCATAGAGACGGCCAGCCCCTATAGGAGCTTTTTCAGACGACCATTTGGTGCTCCCATCCCTAACCTATTGACCCTCAACCTAGAGAGGTCAGCTGTGTCAGGGAGTCCAGATCCAGCACAAGCCTGTAAATCAAACGCTGGCGGGAACGGCGCACCGTCCCGGGTCCCAGCCAGGCCTGGCACCATCACTCTCCCCACTGTGACGCACTACCAGGCCGGTTCCCACTGAACCATGCCACCCTGGCAGCCCTCGTGACCCCGTTACGGATACATCAGCCTTCGGCCACTCTGTGGATGGAAAACGTTCGGCCATATAACCCTCCCAGGCCCCACCTGCATTACAGGGCTTCCTGTTCTGGCTTGCATCACAATCATGTATCTTTCAGGCACTGCCGCACCTGGAACTCAAGCACACAAATCACACTTTCAGGAACGTCCGTGCACCCCTGAGATGGCGACCGTTAAACACGCTTTGGTTTGACCTGTGTGGGATCACCCCAGGGCTCTCTCTAATGGACAGAGTCATAAAATGATCATGTTGCTGCTTTTTCAGCCAAACGACGACACCAGTTGTTGTGATTCCTCCCTGGCTTTGTGATCGGAGTCATCTGTTCCACATGAAGGAACTCGGGAGGGAAACCTATTTTACCTTCCGTTGACTCCATACTCCAGTGATGAAGCACAGTTGTGTCCACTCCTGCTCCACTGTAAGCAGCAGCGACTGACAGCAAACCATCTACATGCATAAGGTCAATAATACAATATCAATTCAGTAAATAGGGCTGGGTAGTAACTGATTTTATGTAATCTGGATTATATAATCAGATTGCTATACTTGTAATTAGATTATATTACATTTTAAAATACTCGTGATCAGACTAGTTACTTTTTTATTGATTGTACGATTACTTGTCATGAATTACTCACCCTCATGTCGTTCCAAACCTGTAAGACTTTTGTTAATCTTTGAAACACAAATGAAGATGTTTTTGATGAGGTCTGAGAGATTTCTGTCCCTTTGGAATGACATGAGGTTGAATAATTAATGATAGAGATTTAATTTTTCGGGGGAACGGTCCTTTTAAAAGCCTAAATTCAATCTGTTTGTCATATAAAGCGATCGAGTCTCTTCAGAAAATGTGGACTAAACCACTCAATTCAGTTTTATGATCTCTTTATGAACTTTGTGGTAGTTGCGTAGCTGTCAATGGAAGGACAGAAATCTCTCAGATTTCATCAAAAAGATCTTCATTTGTGTTCTGAAGATAAACAAAAGTCTTAAAGGTTTGGAGCGACATGAGGGTGAGTAATTCATGACAGAATTTAAATTTTTGGGTGAACTAACCACTTAAATATTCAATATTTAATATTCATATTCACAAAATGCCTCATTCACAAAAATAATTCACCGATTCTCCCTAATTCTTCAAAAAAAATTAAATTCTTCCAAATTTTATCTTTGAAATGTTTCTTTCTAAAAAAAAATCCTATTGCTTATATATGTTCAGAAAGTCTTCCAGTTTTGTGGAAATGCACACACAAGAACGGCCAGCTAGTTAGGCAGCTATAATTACAAATAAATTTAGTCACAATGAGACCACAAACAAGTCAAATATTTTTTAGTAAGCATTTTATTTGATTGCTTTATTTTAAACTACAATTTCGAAACCCCCTGCAGTTTCTACACAAACCCGTTTAAGAAAACCTGACGTACACTATATTGCCAAAAGTTGTGTGACGCCTGCCTTTACATGCACATGAAATTTAATGACATCCCATTCTTAATCTGTAGGGTTTAATATGGAGTTGGGATTTTTGACCATTCTTCTAGAAATGCATTTGTGAGGGCAGGCACTGATGTTGGACGAGAAGGCCTGGCTCGCAGTCTCTGCTCTAATTCATCCCACAGGTGTTCTATTGGGTTGAGGTCAGGACTCTGTGGAGGCCAGTCAAGTTCCTCCACACTAAACTCGCTCATCCATGTCTTTATGGACCTTGCTTTGTGCACTGGTGGGCAGTCATGTTGGAACAGGAAGGGGCAACAATTTTGGGAGCATGAATTTGTCCAAAATGTCTTGGTATGCTGAAGCATTAAGAGTTCCATTCACTGGAACTAAGAGCCCAACCCCTGAAAAACAACCCCCATACCATAATCACCCCTCCACCAAACTTTACTCTTGTTGGCACAATGCAGACAGGCAAGTACTGTTCTCCTGGCAACTGCCAAACCCAGACTTGTCCATCAGATTGCCAGACAGAGAAGCGTGATTGGTCACACCAGAGAACACGTCTCCACTGCTCTAGAGTCCAGTGGCAGTGTGCTTTACACCACTGCATCCGACAATTTGCATTGCTCTTGGTGATGTAAGGCTTGGATGAGCTGCTCGGCCATGGAGAAACCCATTCCATGAAGCTCTCTACACACTGTTCTTGAGCTCAGCTGAAGGCCACACAAAGTTTGGAGGTCTGTAGCCATTGACTCTGCAGAAAGTTGATGACTTTTGCGCACTGTGAACCTCAGCATGTGCTCTGTGATTTTATGTGGCCTACAACTTTGTGGCTGAGTTGCAGTTGTTCCCAATTGCTCCCACTTTGTTATAACACCACTAACAGTTGACCGTGGAATATTTAGTAGTGAGGAAATTTCACAAATTGACTTATTGCACGGTACCACGCTTGAATTCCTCGCTTGAAGTGACCCATTCTTTCCCAAATGTTTGTAGAAGCGTCTGCATGTCTAGGTGCTTGATTTTATACACCTGTGGCCATGGAAGTGATTGGAACACCTGAATGATTTAGAGGGGTGTCCCAATACTTTTGGCAATATAGTGTATGTGTAATACACTTCATGTTAACAAAAAGTGGAATTAATTTTCGTTCTCTTAGCATTTTAATATCTATATGTTAAAAGATCATTCTATTCAAATTAATGTGATAAATGAGTTAGGTCAAAAGTAATCAGATTATATAACCAAAATGTGCAACGTAATAGATTATGTTACAATTTTCATCATGTAATTTGTATTCAGTTAGGGATTACAGTTTGTCACTGTCAGTACATGTGCTAAAGTTTGGGTGTCAGTTTTAAAAAATGAATAATTATATTTAGCAAGGATGCATCGACTTTACTGTTACTGTTAAGTAACAGTAAAGACATTTTATAATATTACAAAAGATTTTAAATGCTGTTCTTTCGAATTTCCTATTCATCAAAAAATCCTCAAAAAAGGTCACGTTTCTCACAAAAATGACAATGACAATAAAAAATGTTTGTTGAACAGCAAATCAGCATTTTAGAATGATTTCTGAAGGATCATGTGACACCGAAGACTTATGTATATTTTACAATATTACTATATTTTAGAGCAAACATATTCATCCTTGACAAAAATAAGAAACTTTCAAAAGCTTTATAAAAAAATAAAAAATAAAATAAAAAGTACCGACTCCAAACTTTTGGTAATGTACAATTAATACTAATCTGGTTCTCCAACATATACTGCAGATTATTCTCTATAAATTTCTTTATGCACGTTCACAACAAAATCCCCTTGTCTGAATTTCCTAAGTATACCAGAGAGAAAATAAGTAAGGGATACACAGTTAGTCCATTATTATTACAAAACAAGCAAGACCCAAGGAAGCATGAAGTTCATTTTGCCATAGTGAATGACCGGGTGAGTGTACTTAAATGTATACTTACCAAATAATAATCATAATAATAAAAACTGTCATGAAATATTGATTTGAGTTTAAATTGTGAGATCGTTTTCCAGTGGCAACAGTCAATTATACGGTTTAGTGGATATTATACAAATATATTTGACTGTAAAATGCCGCAAGTGACCAACAGGAATTTTCTTGAGAGTTGTGTAATAAATTAAACTGACATATCAAACAAAGGAAAAGTGTGCCAAATTTTATACATGTAGGAAATTGTCAGGTGGGTTGATAAAAAACAAAAACAAGGAGCATAATTTGATTTGGTGTGTGGATTACTTACTCTTGACAAAATGAAAAAAAAAAAAAAAAAACATATCGCTATTAGATATCTAATTATTTATTTTTTCCTGTTAAAAAAGATTAGTGTTTCTCTGCATGTTGTCTAACACATTTCTATATCTTGATGATATTTGTATTAGATTATGAAAGCTGACCTAAGGATAGTGAGCCTATAGTATATTTGTTGCTATAATGAATCATTTTAACACTGCTTATCTAAATAAATAAACTTCTTTCAGACGTGTCTAAGGTGGGGGATCCACACAGCCAGATCCAGATCTGGAGGTGTCAAACACAGATCGAGCTTGTTTTGCTACCAATTAAGCTCTGCTTATATTCAATTACATAACCAGAAGTCATTTTCAAGTGGAAGAGACACCAATCCACAGATATCATGTTATTCGTATACCGACTCTGATCTTCTGTTGCCCTCTGCTGGTACACTTTATGCAAACTATTGTATAGATTTGAGATAATTCAGTCGTTTTAGAAGCCAGAAGGGTGAAAGTACCTGCTCTCGTTAGGTGACTCTCTACTTGATTCTGATTGGTCAACAGCAGCATTCAGCAGTCAAATATTTCTGAATAATGACCGTTGTCCTTTGCAATATAACTGGCCGCTCATCCAGGCAAGTTTTCTTCACAGCAGTGCCCGTCTTCTGTTTCTATATGGTCTCTATAAGCAAGATAATAAAAGTTTCAAGTAAAATAAATATATGCATCAAATATTTGGAATAATTACAATTTTTTATGTTTTTGAAAGTAGTCCCTTAAGCTCACCAATATTTATTTGATAAAAATACAGTACAACAGTAATAATGCAAAATAAATACAAATTAAAATAACTGCAAAGTATATTTTAAAATAGAAAACCGTTATTTTAAAACATAATATTTCATTGTTTTGATCAAATAGATGCAGCCTTGGTGAGCAGAAGAGACTTATGAAAAAAAAATCATAATTATTCCAAACTTTTGACCAATAGCTTATCAACTTGAAAAGTAACATTATAACAAGTTGGTCACATCATTCTTAAGAGTTATTCAAAACACTGCTAATTTGAATTCCAAGTGATAAAACGAAATAAACATTTCCTTTTGATGTAAATTATAAATTGTGTTTTATTAATTTTACTTTACCAGTCCAAGCCAATAAGACCAATTTCCTTTATTAATGTTTTGTAGTGAAGTAGTTTAAATATTGAGTTGCGTCGCTCAGCTCAACATGAAAGATATGCATGAAGCAAATGTGCAACTAAATAACTCACTACATCTGATTATTATAATAGCCCATACAAGTTTTTGATTCTGAAATGAAATGTCAGTCATTCTCGACCCGCCTTCAGTTTCTCGGTCATTGTGTCATCATGCTTGGATCCTCCCATGCACGGGGGGCTTTTGGCCAGGCTGGGGTTGCTGCTCCACTGCTGGGGCGTCTTGGCCTGGATGGCGAGGGCATGAACGCAGGTGCTGAGCTCCTCCCGCAGGGTCTCGTTTACAAGCCGATGACGCTGCAAGAGGGAAAGACCCACAAACTGAGGACTCACCACCAGAACTCTGAAGTGGGACTCTGAACCAGGGGGCACAGCATGCATGTGACTCTCATTTATGACCTCCAGGTGCTCAGGTTTGAGGTCCTGGGTCAGTTTTGTCCGTATGGTGGTCTCTACAGGACGGGGACAACTGGGATCCATGTGAGGCCGGTGATGGGCCAGCTGCCTTGATAAGGCAAGGGTGCAGGATGAGGGACGCAGGCAGCGGAGGGCACTGGACAGCATCAGGCGCAGGAGATCACCTGCAGGAAAACATCAATGAGAAATTTGTTAAATTCCCCATGAAATCAAAACAGACAATCCTTATTTTTTTTTATGGAATACTACAGTATAGTATAAATTATTTCTCTGTGCATATCTTTTTTTTTTTACCCAAAATAACTTCAAGCAGATCTCGGCAGCCATTGACTATCACAGTGCGGAAAAAATACTATGGTAGTCAATGGCTGCCGAGATCTGCTTATTTACGAACATTCTTCCAATTATCTTCCTTTGTGTTCAGCAGAAGAAATAAATTCATTCAGGTATGAAACAACTTGAGGGTGAGTAAATGACGACAGAATTTTCATTTGAGTGAACTATCCCTTTAAGGACTTAAAAACTACGAATAGACCATTATGCATTCTGTAACATACTTGTGGTGTGATGTGTACGTTTATAATAAAGGAGATATTTGATGGCTTTCTTAGTAAGGAGTTTATATTTTTATAATGATTTTCATAATTTTATCAAAAAGGTTGGATGTTTTAGATTGAGACAAACTAAGACATCAAAACATCAGAGACTTCATCATACTGTATATACTGAGGTTTATGCTGCTGTTTTTACCTTTATTAAACCTGTTCAAATGCAATACATCCAAGAATCTAAGCAGCATACATAAATAATATTATAGTAATTTAGAGATAATTGACCTTTTCAGCGTTTGTTAGGGATTATAGTAAAGCTAGTAAATCTTTTAAGATATTGAGGATGATGACAAATTTTCCCAACATTTCCTACCTCCTGTGTTTAAAACGTTTTGGATTATTGAAAGGAAAACAAGACCCTCTTGAATTATAATTCATAAACTGACACTTTTTAATGCACCACCAGAGAGGACCAAAGAAAATCTATACAATTATTTTAAATTCGCCAATATGCTCTATTAATTGTTAAAGAAAACTAATATTATTATCATTTGAAGAAAACAAATCTGATTTATTTTATTTCACTGGGGGCACAAAAATGCCACAATGACCTAAATGCCAGATATTTTTCATATCTCGGACTGCTTGCTGCAACGCTGTCGAAACATGTATAAAAGGGAACTGAACATTTTAAACACCCGTAATTCCTATAGCAGAACTGAGAAATATATCCAAATTGAAATCTATTGCTTGTTTTGATCTCTTAAATAAATGTCATGCTCTATAAATGGTATATTGGTGTCGCAAAGTTCACGCAGCTTCATATTGACACCCAGCCGAAGTGGCTAGAATTTATATTTTCTAGATTTCCTGACACATTTGATCTTTAAAATGTCATTTCCAGCACAGGTTTATTTAAACAAATGACAAGTGGCCTAGAAAATACATGGTCACAATTATTTCACTCACCTTTCGTCTTCAGCGTGTTTTTGCAATAACATACACAGGAAGCGAGTCATGCAGATCCTCCTTCACTGTTTAGATGGCGCCGGGCAGAAATGACTCGACTGCCGCCCAGCGGCTGGAAAGAGAGTTGCGTCAAATACATTGTTCTACATTTGTTTTGGTGATAGGCCTATACTAAAGCGTTTGGTTATACTAAACAGTTTAGGTTTTATATATATTGGGCCTGAAATAAACTTTTTTGACTACCTGCCACAGTGACTTTTTACCTGCCAGTTTTTTTTGCCTCACAGGGCTCGACATTAAGCCTGTTCACATGCTTGTCCTTCAGACAAGTAAATCTTCACTTGTCCAAATAAAAAATGTGCTTGTCCGGATTTTTTTTTGTGTGTGTTTTAATTGTTCAATCAGCTTTGACATATTTAAATCTGCATATCTTTGATATTTTTACATTTTATAAAGGGCATTTTTTTCTATAATCTTATTAAATATAGGCTGTGCTTCAGCTTTCAGTTTATATTCTTAAATTTGATCTATAAATTAATTTAGAATAAGACACTAGCCTATAGGACCGTTGCCAATAAAATTGAATAATTTACGCTGAAAAATTACAACTGCATTAAATAATGCTATCAGATTATTTTAAAGGTCCCGTTTTTCGTGTTTTTTTGAAGCTTTGATTGTGTTTACAGTGTGCAATATAACATGTGTTCATGTTTCGCGTGTAAAAAAACACAGTATTTTTCACACAATTTACTTATCTGTATACTGCTGTTTTCACTGTCCTCAAAACGGCTTGAAAGATTTCCCTGTTCTATGAAGTCCCTCCTTCAGAAACACGTAACGAGTTCTGATTGTGCCAGCGGTTCCCGTGTTGTGATTGGATAGCAGCTTAGCGCACGCAGAGCGCACGTTACCGGAAAGGTCACGCCTCTCACCATAACGGGGATGCATGCGCTCAATGATCTCTAAGTACAGCGTCCCTGGGAAAGCCAAACAAAGGTGACTTGACTCCGGGATGAAAATAACAGCGTCTCGACGACATGGCGACAAACAAACTATACGAACGCAACCGAACGCAACACTTACTCTTATCCACGCGGGAGCAACAAGACCACGCCCCCTTTTTCGCGTACTCTTGTGGGCGGAGGTTAGTCGACAAACTGCTCTACTGACGTAATTAAAGCAGCAAATACCAGGATGTAGTCCTAACCAGCCGTTCGCTGTAGGCTTTGAAAGGGAACTTCTGTTAAATAAAATATCTCGCTTGGCATTGAACTTTGAGCTTTATAATTTTACAGGTATTATAAATGCTCTAACAGCAACATTACACACTAACTAAAGTTTGAAAAATGGGATTACGAAGAACAGGACCTTTAAATATTTTTGAAGGTGACCGACTGAGTGAGTCATTGAGTCGACTCGTTGAAACGGCTGATTCATTCAGGAATGAGGCAGGTTTATGAATAGGGCATTGAATCTTTGATTCAACTGATTCATTCAAACACTGAATCATTCAGTAACACACTGTTGTTGTGAGATGTGTTATTATGGTTCTGCTGAGATCTTTTTTTGGAACTATTTTCACTGCTGAAATCAAACAAAAACACTCAATATTCAATATATGGTCCGCCATAACTTCCGCTAAGTGAGGTCAAAATATGAATGTGGTCATAGATATATCGATCGTAGATTCTTCATTCTACTGATCCGTGCAGGCGCTAATGAGGCATCTACGTTTGTCTGTTAAGAGGTAAAATAATAGCATAAAAACTGCTCAGTTTCTCGCAGAAATTTATCGTTTCGCTAGATAAGACTCTTATTCATCGACTGGTATTGTTTGGTATTGTTTAAAGCCCTTTGAAGTGGTACTGAAACTGTCATTTGGACCTTGGACCATTTGGAGTCCATTGAAGTCCATTATATGGAGAAAAATCCTGGCATGTTTTCATCAAAAACCTTAATTTCTTTTTGACTGCAGAAAGAAAGACATGGACATCTTAGATGACATGGGGGTGAATAAATTATAAGCAAAAGTTTATTTAAAAGTGAACTTATCCTTTAAACTACGGTTGCTGTTCATCTCAATATATAACAAATACACTAAAATACGCCAGCGTTTTGACAGGCATAAAGTTGGTTTGACGTTCGATAGTTGCAAATTTAGGGACCGCCAGTTACATATGACATTGTACACATTTCTATAGCATTTGAACAAAATGACTTACAGTATCCAAACAAACTGTAAAGTGTTCATCTAAGTGTCAGCTGTGATGCACACCTTTTACATATTTGATCATTAAAATTCAAAGATAGGGAAAATGTTGAGAAAGATGAGGAAATTGATATGGCGAGTGAAGGGCATAAACTCAATGATTTGAACTGTGCTTGGCTAGATGTGAACTCTGAATTGGAACAGTACTTGGGTAGCGACTGATGACGATTCACAAGTTCACGAGAACACAAGAACAGACAAGAACGCATGTCTCCCTCACACCTGATTCAACTCATTAATGGGCATGTCAAATAAGGGAGACGAGACATACAAAATGTGCAGGCTCCCAAGAGTCAATTAAGAGCTGCTTGCTGTTAGCAGCCTGCTGTCGGCATCATGGCCACATACAAAAAAGGCAAGCGTAAAAGAGAGCATGACCTTTGGGCAAAGGCTGGTGGCAGACAAAACATTATTCAGGCATTTCTTAGACATGGTGTAGGAAAAGGACAGGCAAGGTGGTCCATCCTTGTTGTTTAACTATGTATTACTGTCTTTGGACGTCTTTTAAACACATTAAAATGTATAGATTCACGTCATTTTGTATTCATTTTCATATTTAAAAATGTCATATTTACATGGTGCAGGGATTCCCCCAACTTCTTTGCCCAAATATATTTTCTTAAAGAAACCGCTGAGAATTGAAGTTAATATTTTAGATCATCAATAAAATAAAAAAACCTCAAAAGTCAATAATAATAAGTTAATTATTGTTTTTAATAAATTATTTTAAATTATCAATTACTTAATGTTTTAAAAATGTTTAAATGTTTTTCATAGCAAAGAATGGAATATATTTTCTTTCCCTTTGTATTTTTATATCAATGTCACAAGATTATCCTATTCAAATATATGTGATAAACAAGTTAGTTCAAAA
Source organism: Gobio gobio (assembly GCF_949357685.1). NCBI lineage: Eukaryota > Metazoa > Chordata > Actinopteri > Cypriniformes > Gobionidae > Gobio > Gobio gobio. The sequence continues at coordinate 43,748,627 of NC_137108.1, read as the reverse complement.
GTAATCATAAAATGGTAGGCAGATTACACACACACCCCTAAACCTACCCATCATTTTAAAATGTTTAATAAAACATTGTTTAGTATGTTTTTAAAGCTATTTTAAATATGAGGATGTATCCTTTGGCTCCCACCCACAGTCTGTAAACATGTACATAAATAAACATTTACAGTAAACCGTATAGATCCATACAATTACCAAAAATGTTGGCAGATGAGTCAGCCATGCAGTTATCTAGTGGCCAGCTGACAGAAATAAAATGAGAAATATGCCATACTTTAGGTCATTCCGTTCAAATGCTCATGAGCTTTAAAGTGTGTATGTATGTATGTATGTATGTATGTATGTATGTATGTATGTATGTATGTATGTATGTATGTATGTATGTATGTGTGTGTGTATGTGTGTATATATACACTTTATAGCTCAATAGCATTTGAATGGAATGACCTAAAGTATGGCTTATTTTGTATATGATTCTGTACAGTAGTGAAAAGCTACTGACATGATTTAGACATGATTTGACCGTCTTAACACTGCAGCGTTCAACAGTGTTATAAATCCACTTTAACACCACAACCTTAAGGCCTGTACACACCGGGACGAATATCGCACGCGCTTATCGCCAGCGTTTTTCGTGATGTTTTTCGGCGCGTCTTGAGTGTTCACACCCAAGCGATTTCCACTGGCGATGCGCCGAGTGAACGTGCACATTCAGTAGATGCGCTCCCGGTACACAAGGTGGTGCTGCGGCACTTTAAGCCTCTGACACTCGCTTGTCACACAGAAGGAGAAGAGAGACAGCATTTATGTGCTTGCCAAAACCACAGATATATTATGTCTATGGCAAAACCATTCACACACTTTTTGCTAACTGGCAAGCGGCATTAGCAGCCCATCTTCTTCTTTGTCTACTTACTACTTCTTCTTCGTATCAATGCGTGCTAGGCAAGACCGATTTTGTGCTTGAGCGCCACCAAGTCGTGTTTTACTGTCACTTCAGCAGCTCCAGGCACGTGAACAAAAGCGCTGATCTCATTGGTCGGCCAGTTTTTAACGCGCCGCGTCAAAATAAAAAAACGAACCCGAGGCGTTTTTTTTTTAAATTACGCTTTTACGCCTGGCGTTTTACGCGTCGGTGTGCACACTCACATTGGCGCCCATTGTTTAGTCACGAGGCGTTAAACGTCGGCGATAAACGCGCGCGAAAATCGTCCTGGTGTGAACAGGCCTTTAACCTGTTAACTTGTGTCCCCAGTTGGAACCCAAATCAAAGAAATGACAAATTAAAATACATAGTTCATGAAGCCTTTGGACTTTAAACATGTAGACTCATTCGAAAGAAAACATTTGGCTGCTTTGTTGTCATATAAATCAATGATAACATTCTGAGATTTTAAAGACCATGCTATGTGTTTTCATGCTATTTCATTTAGAGACTAAAATGCTAACTGTTTTTAGCTGAGCACAGCTTCATAACACAATTTATGAGAATAACAGCGTATTTTACCACAGACAGTAAAAGAAATAGACACAGCGACCCCATTGGCTGTATGAATCAGTGAGTCGATTCAGCAGTTTGGATCGCCAAAGTCAGCAGTTTGGCGGTTTGACACGCGATCCAAATCATGATTCGACTCACTGATTCATAACGCTTCAAAGCTTCATGATGCCGTGTTTTGAAATCGTCATCACTATACAAGTCGTTATTTAGGGGTTTTTTTGCGCACAAAAACTACTCTCGTCACTCCATAAAGTTCACTCCATTGTAGAACCACTGTAGTGAGATGGACTTTGTAACAACGTCTTTAGAACCTTTTATGGGTCTTGAGAGTGTACCGTGCATTGTGCCAATGGAGCCTTTCAGAGCCATCAGATTTCAACTAAAATATCTTCATTTGTGTTCTGAAGATGAACGGAGGTCTTACGGGTGTCGAACGACATGAGGGTAAGTAATTAATGACAGAATTTTAATTTTTGGGTGAACTAACCCTTTAAGTGAAAATAAAGTAGATTTGGCCAAGCTGCTTAGTTACTTAAAGCACATGGCTAAGCTACTGTCAAGCTACTGCAAAAATTAGTTATGCGAGCTACTTAGATTTACTTATTTATATCTAGCTACCCCCAAAAACTGAGAAACACTACATTCTCAAATAAATACGATTTACCAGAACTGTCTGTTTGAAGCACCTGTCCTTGAACACATTTCCTGTCCTCGGTCCAAACAGTTTGCAGCCATTTTGCCAGTTTTTGGTCTGGTGAATGAGAGTTGAAAATTGATTCCGCAAGGGTGGACCACCTTGCCTATCCTTTTCCTACACCATGTCTAAGAAATGCCTGAATAATGTTTTGTCTGCCACCCTTTGCCCAAAGGTCATGCTCTCTTTTACGTTTGCCTTTTTTGTATCTGGCCACGATGCCGACTGCAGGCTGCTAACAGTTAATTGTTTGACCCTTGAGCCTGCACAATTTGTATGTCGCCCTTATTTGACACACACACACACACACACACACACACACACACACACACACACACACACACACACATTAGCTCATGAGTTGAATCTGGTGCGTTCAAGTCATGTCGACCAGTTGAACGCACATGAATGCCACCACAAAGTCGTAAATACCAGTGGGAAACATGGCGGAATCAATGGATGCAACGTTTGTAGTTGAATATAACGTGTATTTGGCAGTGACACTGTCAGGCTTTGTCATTTACAACAAAGTAAGCTAGCATTGTAATAAAACAATTAGTCCAATATAATCATATACCGTTTACAGTGGCTTCATAGATTGATTAAAAAAGTAAAAGATTAAAACTCACCTGATGCACATTCTTTGTTCATTTTCTATAAGCAGAGTTAACAAACCTTGCTGTATTTTCGTCAAATTCATTAAAAGAAGGTACACCGCCATCTTGCTCCGACCAAAGAGACTTGAACGCACATTATGTCGTAAATACTTCTCACCTTGTAAATACGAACATTCCAGGAGGACTTGAACGCATGACCAGAAGTCCACAAGACCACGCAGGTGTGCCTGTGCCATTTGAGACAAGGCCTCAATATGCGTTCTTGTGTTCTGGTGAACTTGTGAATCGTCATCAGTCGCTGCCCAAGTCCTGTTCCAAGAGTTCACATCTAGCCAAGCACAGTTCAAATCATCGAGTTTGTTGTGCCATTCACTCGCCATATCAATGTCCTCATCTTTCTCAACATTTTACCTATCTCTGAATTAAAATGATCAAACATGTAAAAGGTTTGCATCATAGCTGACACTTTAGCTGCATAGCTGCTGTGGTCCCTAAACTTGCGAATATCGAACGTCAAACGTCAAAGCTACGCTGTTTCTCTCTGGTTTACATATTTGATTATTATTCAAATAAACTGTCAAATCATGTCTGCTTTCCCACCCTTTTGTTGAGCATGGCAATAAAATATTTTAATTTATATGGAAACAGGGCTTTGGACATTCTGCAGAACATGTATGTTGGTGTTTCACGAAAGAAAAAGTCATACGAGTTTGAAACAACGTGAGGGTGAGTTAAAGGGATAGTTCACCCAAAAATGAAAACTAGCCCATAATTTACTCACCCTCAAGTCATCCTAGGTGTATATGACATTCTTCTTTCAGACGAATAAAATCTGAGTTATATTACAAAAGTCCAGGCTAATCCAAGCATTAAAATTGGATTCATAGTTGCTCTGTTTTTGAAGTCCATAAAAAGTGCATCTGCCCATCAAATAACGTGCTCCACGCGGCTCTGGGGTGTTAATAAAGGCCTTCTGAAGCGAATCGATGCGTTTGTGTAAGAAAAATATCCATATTTAAAACTTTATCAAGTAAACTTTCGGCCGACCACCTTCCCTGTTCAATTTATGCTTATGGAAAAATTGTTAAAAGTTCCTCTGCCGATCGAAAGACTAGCGCGACTTCATGACGTCATGTACGCATCTTGAGTTTCACTTTCAACATTCAACACTTTTCCACAAAAGGCGGTCGGCTGAAAGTTTACTTGATAAAGTTTTAAATATGAATATTTTTCTTACACAAACGCGTCGATTCGCTTCAGAAGGCTGCGTGGAGCAGTTATTTGACAGACAGATGCACTTTTTATGGACTTCAAAAACAGAGCAACTATGAGTCAAATTCTAATGCTTGGATTAGCCTGGACCTTTGTAATATAACTCCGATTTTATTCGTCTGAAAGAAGAATGTCATATACAGCTAGGATGACTTGAGGTAAACTATGAACTATCCCTTTAACTTAACAGATTTTGGTTACGCTTTATTTTAAGGTGTACTGTGTACTGATAACTAACTACATGTACTTACATATAGGGTTAGGGTAAAGTGTTACCCAGATTTATTTTGTTTAGCATGCAAACAAAGTTTGTCTGAGTGGTGCATCAAGAACTCAAATAATCTATTCAAGCATTATACCATTTGTTTATTATTTGTATGTATGTTTTAAATCCACTGAGGGACAGTTTTAACTGCACAAGCGCAGTCCAACCCCCTGAATACGAGTCAAAAAACGAAAAGTAAATCTCTCACAAACCGTAATACAGAACCATTTCGGTAAGGATGGAATCTATATTCAGCGATAATGTCAACATTTCCATTCTCATGTACAAAAAAACAAATCACAAAATGAACAACATACAGTAGTACTCTATTTCTCATGTTCAACATTTTTATCTTTTTGTTTTATTATTCCACATATTTATTCATTTACATACAAACATCTACAATCTCTACAGCACAGTACAATGATAAGGTGATAAACTCTCTGTCACATTTAAATTATGGTAATACATTGAAACTGACAAAAGCATCAGAAGACCTATGGTATATTCGTAGAGTACATGGATGTTGGCCTGTTTTCTTTCAGCTGCTGTTTCATCAAATATGGCCAGCGGACATTTTAGTGTGCTTTCTTGCCCAATAGTTTGGGGGCAGAGCGAACATGTTTACCACTTATTGCTTTGATTTCTTTTTGCACACACGATCGGTTGCTAAGTGAGCACGTTTAGAAATACAAAAGACCCTGTAACAAAACCCAAATGTCTTACAACCAGTACACAATCTTAAGTGATGACGTGCACCAAATCCAGGTCTGCTTGTACACAGAGATAAGTCACTGCTTCACTGAGATTAGTTACTGTAATTCACAGCATACGACAGCAATTCAATGAAGGGAACAACAGCGACACATTAAGAGATGTGACCATATGAAGGGTTACAAACTGCAGGACTGTGACATCGAATAAGTTCTATATTAACGAATGATTGGTTATGCATACAAACAGTTCACTGACAAACCAAATCTTTATTGGTCTTCGTTTTCAAGCGTTCTCTAATTGTGACCAGCTTTCGGCTAATTTTAACCGTTTGCGCGAGCATTAAGTGCGTAAAACACCTGAACGAGAGATATGTCTATAAGCCTTGTTAGGGGTGGGCGATATACCGCTAGAAATTTGTCAAGCGGAGATTTAGGACTGCGTCCGAAATCGCATACATTGATTAAGTAATTACTTCACGACCACTAAAAAGTATGAATGTAATCTGGACGTACTACATTCGCCATGTTGTCATTATCATGTGAACTACTAGCATCAGTGTCGCTTCACTGCCATTCGTAAATCTTCTCCCGTGGCCTCATGGGATGGTAAAGTGTCATCCGGGTACATTTTTGCTTACTGTTTATGAGTACTGTGAACTCGGACATACTACTTGTGTCACATACTGTTTTTCGCCTACTATATAGTAGGGAAGTATGCGATTTTGGACGCAGCCATCGTCTTTATCACGGTTACGCTCACGGGATGTTGCTGTGCTACGCAGTCACAAAGGCTTATCGCTTGCATGCGTTTTTAAGTATTGCGGTTTAAAAACGAGTGCTTTTAAACCGTTGAAGGAACTTATTCCGCTGTATGTGCACGCTCTTTGAGAGACTGTTTCTCAGCGCTGTCTGAGAGACGCGCGACATGAAGCCGCTGCTCATAGAGCGCGTGAGAACCGAGTGCTTTTTGCCGACTAATTGGGCTTGAACGGTTAAATACACATACCAATGTGTCAAAATGACCATGTATTTGCAAGTAAACAGTTGTTTATGTCTTAAGTGAACATTAACAGTTGAGAAAGAACCACACACGAGTCAGTCTTAAAGTGACAGCATCCAAATTTACCTGCAGTCGACTCATTATTAATGTTAAAAATCTCTCACTGCTCTTGACTGAATCACTTTTGTAACTTTAATAAGAATAAAATGTATATTTTATTTACAAAGTGAAGACTGCATTGTTTTTTCATACATATGATTACTTTATACAATTTGTGTAGTATTATTTCTAGCGCTTGAAGTCTTTCAGGTAGGTCTATTTCATTTGTGTCTTTGTTCTATTGTAGTTTGTTACTTGTAATTAGTTTCTTTATCATCGTTTACTTGTCTTGAGTAAGCATTAGAGCTTTTTTTTTAAACTTAGGCTTAGTTTTTTGCGATATTGAAAATGGTGACAAGAAGTATGAAATTTCAATGTCTTAAAAAATGTGATAACTTAATTTAAAGCCAAAATAACTGTATCGTGATGTATATCGTAATTGTAAAATGACTCATATCCTGATATAAGTTTTCGGTCATATCGCCCACACCTAAGCCTTGTTTTTGTTTTTCATATTGTTTTTCTTTATTCGCTTGCTTGGATCATCACACCCTGCTAGAACGTCAATGTATTACAAATCATATTTTCGTCTGCCGCGATGAGAGATCTGCCAGTAGAAACCGAGGAAGTAGAAAATATTTGGCAATTAAAGATGCGCACGGTCACACATGGCACACACACGGATTGTCACTACAGCATCTGTGACACTACAGGTGACCGAAGGTCACGGCAGGGATGGCAGTTTCTACGACAGTTCATTTTAAAACTATGTGACGCGTGGCACTGCGCAATGCCGTTCCAATTGAAATAATAGTATGTAAGGCTGTTATAAACATTTTAATCGCTCGAAAGTTACATTTCTGCCTAAAATGAATAGAATGTGTTTGGTAACCACTTTGGTTAAAGTGTTTTTAAATCTAAAAATGGTTGGTTGAATTGTGTCTACTTTGAGCACATATGGCTGCTATCCTACAAAATGGCAGTAAAGAACGTTGAATGACACCAAAAACTGTTGTTGTGTAAGCGCCGGCTGTGTTTAAAACGACAGGGCTGAAATATAGCTTCCAGCCGGGAGGGGTTTGTCTTCTTTTTTTTGCTTCAATATCTGGTTATTAAACCAGTTTTCCATGACACTCCATGGAACTAGTATTAATTGTGCTTGGTAAAATGTAACAGAATCGGACAAGGTGCACGGTTTAGTGCTTGTCCTAATAGGATATCCATGGTTTTTGCTTCCCATCAAACTTTACAACACATCATCGAGTTTTGACTTTCGCTTCTTTTTGATGCTATATTCAGTTACTGCTACCAAGTCACCAAGAATTGAACATCAGGTCAACAATGATACAGCAAAAAATTCACCCTGCATGTGGCACTACATCTGTTTCTACAGATACTCAAAGTAAAAAATACTATAAAATCAAACCCTCATAAACGGTTATATAAATAAATACAAATATTCAGAGAACACTTCACATGCAAGCACACGTACTTCCATACTTTACACACACACACCCACATACAGACGGATACCTCTGTTTCTTTACAAGAACACAAGAGAAAACATGAAGGAGGGCGTTTGTGTGTGCTGCAAATCAGTGGACTTATTCAGACATTTTTTAATATATTTGCTTTGATAAAAAAATTAAATCCCTTAATGAACAGAAAAACTGTATATATACATACATCAAATGGAATCTATCTAAGACATTATGTTGAAACTAGTTCAACATCTGAACATGTAAATATTTTTCATATATATATATATATATATATATATATATATATATATATATGTTTGTATATTTAATAATAGTTTGAGTGCTCAGACAGAATTACAGCTAATTTTTATATATTTATATTCAATACATCATTTACATAATCATCAAAATAAACCTATTGTTTTGAATCAAATCACATTGTGCTTCATTAATTTTTTTCCCTTTTGTTTTTTCACGCGTTCAATGGATTTGTTTTGACTGAGAACGGGGCGGATGTAAGGTTTGCGCACATTCAAAACGGCTGCAAACTCTGGAACGCAGTATAAAACGATGCAAAATATGAATAATGGCATACTAAACCATACAAATGACAACCTATCGTGTCACTTATCTCATATTTTACATCACGTCCAAAGAATCATGGGTAGAGTAGCGTAATACGGAGCACTGTCATCAGTTATGTTCACCATCTTCAAGCATACGTCGCGCTTCGTTGCATGCACAACACTGTCAATTCACACACATTTTGAAAGAACAACCGAATTCGTCAGATGGAGCGCAACAAAAAAATGAGTGAACCAATGATACACTGTCTATAGTCATGTGATGTTAGCATTTATGCTGTAAAACATCTAAAAAGTGAGGAGTGCTTGAGCCGATATAGCAGACGGTCGCGCACTTCTTGGGACACAAAGGACTAGAGTAAAGCAACAACAACCATCACCAGCACCACTAGATCAACACTGTCCATTCAAATATATCTATCTACTGATTTCACGGGTCCTCAGTGATGGTTTTCAAACCGCGTGATGGCTTGGGTGAAGATTAAAGGGAAAGTCAAAAGGAACATGTTAAATTTCACATTCGTACCATAACGCAAATCTGGAATGTGTTTAACATGGCAGTTTTTCCACACACACAAACACACACACACAATATTCCTGTGAGACAATGAGATATCAGCAGGGGACATATTTATACATGAAATCAAACTGAAATTAAATGCAATTGCACATATTGGAGGAATGAAGATATCTGTAAATGTGGGATTTGTTTCGGCTGCTTCCAGCATTGCTCACTCACGGATAGGGTTTGGGGTTTGGGGGGGTGGCGACAAAGTCGGGCATTCCCTACTCAAACGCTGCCAACTGCTGGCTGGAATGCCACACTATTGAAGCACCTGACCGCGAGTCTCAGGGAGCTTGAGAGCTAAGAAGCTTCCGACAGCCAAAGCCCCCGACGCGAAGAGGATGGGCACCGCTTTAGTGATGCCCACGAACGACTGGAAAATGCTGATGCCCAGAACTGCGGCTAACTTACACAGGGCGTTCAGAAACCCGAAGGCTGTAGTTCTGAAAAAAAGGAGAAAAAGATTTTAAAATTACATAAAATGGATGTGTCTATCCATCCATGCACTTGTCCTACTATCTATCTATATACATCTACACTACCGTATTAAAGGGTTAGGTCACCCAAAAAGGAAAATGACCCCATGATTTACTCACCCTCAAGCCATCCTAGGTGTATATGACATTCTTCTTTCAGACGAATACAATCACGCGTTGCCGAACTGAATTGTGGGTTCCGTCGTGTCGCTTCACTCGCGTTGCAAGCGGCAGAAAAATTTCTCAACTTTTCAAGCGCCAACGCAGGCTACATCCAATCAGATTTCCCTAGAGCAGACGCTAGCCAATTGCGTTCATGCAACCCTAGAGCAGACGCTAGCCAATTCACCCTTCGCCGCAAATTTGATTGACAGGCGATCTGACCAATCACATCGCCGAATCTGCCATTTTGTCCGACAAAGCAGTCAGGAGAGTTAGGAGATTAACGCGGGTGGACTTGAACTTGGAAAAACAGTGTGTACTGACGTCTTTACGCGATTGAAACAACATTTCTTTTAATGTTCATTCATGTTTATATCATGCTTATCAATGAACTAGAAGGAAGAGATGATCGGTTAACGAGCAGCTTTAACTGAGGCACTACAGCAATCACGACACATTAAAGAGCCACAAAACGGTATTTATTGTTTAAATTTCTTTAAAAAATCACCATTTCAAAGTTGAGACATGTGTGTGGTGTGAGAGCGCCATGGCTTGTTGGACATGGCAACAGTAACTAAAGGAGGCGGGTCTTTGCGAACGGTCAATTGCATGATCAAAATGGAGGAAAAACTGATAATTGCGGTGGGTAATCACCCGGTTCTGTACGACCAATCTTTGTATACATACCGGGACACAAACCAGAGAGACCAGGCATGGAAGGAGGTGGCAGAGACGGTTGGTGAATGTTATGTATCGTGCTTGTATTGTGTCATCACCAAGCTTCAGCCACGCCCTCCGTCAAGCGTTAACGCCGACGCCACGTGTGAATGCAGCGTCAGAGTTATATTAATAAATATCCTGGTTATTCCAAGCATTATAATGACAATGAATGGCAGCCCAAAATTTAAAAGCTCAAAAAAGTGCATCCATCCATTATAAAAGTAATCCATACGGCTAAACTTAAACAGAAAGTGACGTCTCTCGCAGTTTAAAATGGTTACGCTACGTCCGACGTCATAGTTATACCAGTTACGCTTTTTTTCTTATGTTGAATACGGAAGGCGATCTGCCGGAAAAGTAGATATTTTACTTTATAAAGTTTTAAATATGGATATTTTTCTTTCACATACCCATCGATTCACTTCAGAAGGCCTTTATTAACCCTGTGGATTACTTTTAGTGGATGGATGCACTTTTTTGAGCTTCAAATTTTGGGCTGCCATTCACTGCCATCATAAAGCTTGGAAGAGCCAGGATATTTATTAATATAACTCTGATTGTATTCGTCTGAAAGAAGAATGTCATATACACCTAGGATGGCTTAAGGGTGTGTAAATCATGGAGTAAATTTGGTTTTTGGGAGAACTATCCCTTTAAGGTTTAGGGGTGGTATGATTTTGTCATGTGTTTGAAAAAGTCTCTTATGCTCACCAAGGCTGCATTTACCTTATTTGATCAAAATACAGTAAAAACAGTAATATTGTGAAATATTATTCACATTTAAAATAACTATTTTCTATTTCAATATAATTTAAAATGTAATTTATTCCTGTGATGTCAAAGTTGATTTTTCAGCATCACATAATCCTTCAGTAATCATTCTAATATACTTATTTGCTGCTCAAGAAAGATTATAATTTTTATCAATCAATGCTGAAAATAGTTGTGCTGCTTCATATTTTTGTGGAAACTAATTTACAGGATTCTTCAAGAACTATCTATCTATCTATCTATCTATCTATCTATCTATCTATCTATCTATCTATCTATCTATCTATCTATCTATCTATCTATCTATCTATCTATCTATCTATCTATCTATCTATCTATCTATCTATCTATCTATCTATCTATCTATCTATCTATCTATCTATCTGTCAGTCTGTCTATCTATCTATGTCTATCTATCTATCTGTCTGTCTGTCTGTCTGTCTGTCTGTCTATCTGTCTGTCTATCTATCTATATGTTTATCTATCTATCTGTCTGTCTGTCTGTCTGTCTGTCTGTCTGTCTGTCTGTCTGTCTGTCTGTCTGTCTGTCTATCTATCTATCTATCTATCTATCTATCTATCTATCTATCTATCTGTTTGTATGTCTGTCTGTCTGTCTATCTATCTATCTATCTATCTATCTATCTATCTATCTATCTATCTATCTATCTATCTATCTATCTATCTATCTATCTATCTATCTATCTATCTATCTATCTATCTATCTATCTATCTATCTATCTATCTATCTATCTATCTATCTATCTATCTATATGTTTATCTATCTATCTATCTGTCTGTATGTCTATCTATCTATCTATCTATCTATCTATCTATCTATCTATCTATCTATCTATCTATCTATCTATCTATCTATCTATCTATCTATCTATCTATCTATCTATCTATCTATCTATCTATCTATCTATCTATCTATCTATCTATCTATCTATCTATCTATATGTTTATCTATCTGTTTGTATGTCTGTCTATCTATCTATATGTCTATCTATCTATCTATCTATCTATCTATCTATCTATCTATCTATCTATCTATCTATCTATCTATCTATCTATCTATCTATCTATCTATCTATCTATATGTCTATCTATCTATCTATCTATCTATCTATCTATCTATCTATCTATCTATCTATCTATCTATCTATCTATCTATCTATCTATCTATCTATCTATCTATCTATCTATCTATCTAACATCTAACATCTAACATCTGTCTGTCTGTCTGTCTGTCTGTCTGTCTGTCTATCTATCTATCTATCTATCTATCTATCTATCTATCTATCTATCTATCTATCTATCTATCTATCTATCTATCTATCTGTCTGTCTGTCTCTCTGTCTGTCTATCTATCTATATGTCTATCTATCTGTATGTCTGTCTGTCTGTCTGTCTGTCTATCTATCTATCTATCTATATGTCTGTCTATCTGTCTGTCTGTCTGTATGTCTGTCTGTCTGTCTCTCTGTATGTCAGTCTGTCTGTCTGTGTCAAAACATTTCTGAAATCAAATAGTTGTTCAGCAAATGTCCTCTTAGGGGTGCTAAAGAGCACACATTGTTAACCAGGCACTCTCAACATATTTTCTTAGAAATAATGCATAGGACTCTGTGGCAGAACCACTGAGACTTCATTCATTTTGACTGAGAATTTTTAGACATCCCCTAAATTATAATGTATTTGATCTGCACTGCAGTGGCAATGCAGCACAAAATTACAGACATACGTTTGATCTATTAATCTTTCTAATCATTTTCATTTAGTATTTTAAAAAAAATGTACTGAGAAGAGAATCTTGTTTTTATCTACTTCCATGGCAATTATACATTTTAAAGTTTGGCGTAATGTGCAAGTGTCCAAATACTTACTGAGGTCATTGTTTTAATACAATGAAGAGTGAAAAGGGAATTGTGGTAGATGTAGTAATCACAAAAATATGAACTTGGCCCACCTCTTGTCCGAGGGGTACAGCTCCACCGTTAGTACATCCAGGGCATTCCATGATGCAATGCTGATGCCCCCAAATAGACAGAGCAAGGCGATCATAGCAGATTCACTGTTTCCAAACGACAGGAAAAAGCAGCTGACGCAGGAAATCACACTGGAACCCGCTGCACCAGAGGAGGAGAGTGAGAACAAATGTTTATTATTTATAAAGTTCATTGGCAATTTGTTAAGCTCTGATGCTACTCAAAAGTTGTTGTTTTTTACCCAGCATTCTTAGACGTCCGATCTTGTCCATGAGCAAAGCAGACACAATGTTCCCAGGCAGGACAGCAAGTGTGCCAAGGAAGCTGACAAAATAGATCATGTAGGCGTTGTTCTCATCACTGAAATCCAGCATACAGCCCTCTTTGTTATGCAGAAAGGTGCTGTTGACGAGTTTGCTGTTGATAAGCCGGTACTTGAACAGGTCTAGAAACAGACGAGGGCTCTTGTTAACCAACACAGCAACTATTACTCCACAGCAGTTTATGTAACACTTCTAGGTCAGGCTGCTATAAGAATCAGTAGATAGATGTCATCTTTATGCATGTGTTCTAAAGCATTGAACTACTTAGAAGGATTAGAAAACAACAGCATTTCTGGTCCTGTTTACACCTGGTAGATGTGCTTTGGTCGATCGGATCACAAGTAGATGAGGGAGACATTCACATTTACACCAAGTGTTTTAATCCATCTCTTTGGTCCACTTTCAACCACTTCTGTCCTGATTTCATTGAGGGGAGGGTCTATGGGCAGGTAAATGTATGTGCTTTTTCAGTTCTTTCGATCTAATGGACAAAATAAGCTTGCACAATTTACATACGGAGAGCATCAGCTTTAGTTTCTGCTCTGACAGCCGCAAGACTACGCTGAACATGTGAGAGAACATTGTGGTTGGTACATTTTTTGTCTTCAAACCAAACTTGGGTGTAAAGTGTAAAGTGCATTGTGCCATTGGAGGCCTTTCTGAGCCATCGGATTTCAACTAAAATATCTTCATTTGTGTTCCGAAGATGAACAAAGGTATTACGGGTGTCGAACGACATTAGGGTAATTAATTAATGACAGAATTTTCATTTTTGGGTGAACTTACCCTTTAACGAAGGCTTTATCTAAGCATTGTCTGTGAAACCAGGCCACTTCATTGCCATCTTAAATGAATTTATTCATCAAGCTCATAGCAATACATTCTGGGATTGCCTAGCTTTTGGAACAGCAATATGACTCATGTCAGGGAATGCATGAACTGATAAAATACACCTTAAATTGAAAGTTGCCTTGAGTAAAAGCGTAAATGTAAAAGTTGAAATGCTCTCTAGGTAGGCAGATTACTAGATTTTAGAACAGAGCTTTTGTTTCTTAGTTTCATCATTCATCCGCAATCTGCTCAGAGAAACGATCATGAACGCCCAGTTTGAATGAATCAGGAAAAGCAGATTGTCATTCCCTCACAGACTGGCAGAGGAAGAATCTGAGCTGGTGTTGCTAGGATACCTGAAATGTGTTTAATAGCTCTAGAAACTGGGGCCATTTTAGCCGTAGCAAAACATACCACAGTGTCTTCTTATAAAGGCTCATAGCTTTGAATGACTACAGCTTGAATCCAAATATTTTATAAGTCTGAATGTGTCAATCACATTCAACAGCAGTGCTATATTTGTTAATAGCCAGGAGGGTGAAAGCGGTGTTCTTCTCACCAGTGTTGTAGAAAAGGGTGGCGATAAAGGTGCAGTTTCTGAAGAAGGTGTTGCTTGACGTGATATCCTCAAAGTAGCATTCCTCAAACAGGGAGTCTTCAAATACCATAGACTTCATCTTCAGATTCAAGAACCTTTAATGGCAAAGAGAAAAGATCCACTAAGACATTTGTATCGCTTGGCGGTATTCCGATTTCATTTAGCTTTCACAAAGTGGTCCAAAATAAAAATGGCAGCTGTGGTTGCCAGAAATGTACCATAAAAAATATAACATTTTACAGATTTAACTTAAATTTACAGTATTTCATTAACTGATATGATGCTAATACACAAACCTATACTAATATCTGTTGTGTACCTTTGTAATACACTGATAACCCTCACAAACAGGTGGTGATGAGAAAGTCACATGATGAATCAAAGCTCATCGCAAGCAGCTTTTCCACAAGCTGAGAAGGTAAATACTAATATATAAAAGGTGCAAAGTGTCATTCACACAAACACCATCATGACACTAAAGTGATGCAATAAGCATTAATGTAACAACATTAGATGTAACACAAAACCCCAATGTACATAACTGATAAAAAAAACTAAGAAGAAACCTAGTTATTTCAACAAAAATACAACAAATGTGAAATGTCACGCACGTGTAACATGTTCTGTTTTCCCTGTTCCTGTTTGCCTGTGTTCCCTGTTATCCCCGCATATCTCGTTCTTAATGTTTTTTGAGTTAGCGTACGTTCTAGCATAGCATACAGCTACCCGATTAGCATAGTTTATACACCACGGTTGCACTTACCCTACATCTTAAAAACCATAGCCCCGCTTTAATGTTAATACAATTTTAAAAATATCCTGTTGTATTTATTTTGTCCACCTGTTCTGTATAGTATTTTTTTTTTTTTATTATTCTTTATTATTTACATTATATGTACGTTACTATGTTATGATTTTGTATTGGTATTATTACTTAGTTTGTCAATTGAAGTAAAATGTTAGGCATGTTATAGCAATCAATTACATATTTCAAATAATTGAAATATATATAAATATTTTAAATTTATTTCAAAGTGTAAACACAGTTTTAAACAATTGCTTGTCCAGAATCATGTATTATGAATTACTGTATTGTATTCTGAATCGGTTTCTGTTAAGTTTATCTGTACTGTATATATCTGTATTGATCAGGCATTTAAAACAGCTACCACATTGGGTCCTAGGTGGCCCTAAGCATCTGCTAATATTAGTTAATGCACTGTGAACTAACATGACTAAACATTTTATAAACTAACATTACCAAAAAATAATAAATGCTGTAAAAATATTGCTCAATGTTAGTTTATGTTAGTCATGTGTGAATTAATGCACTAATGTTAATAAATGAGACCTTATAGTAAATTAAAACTGCATGTTAAATGCATACACACACGATATGAATGATTAGAGAGATTAGCTGTGCCTTCCTGCTTAGCTAAACATAACCTAGATAAAGTCTTTCCCACAGATCTAGCTGAAGTGGAACAGCTGCTAATAATTGGGACACATTATTTAAACAAAACTGTAGGACACTGACTGATTATTGGTTCCATAAAAGGGCTTGAGGGTGATCACACTATCACAGGCTTCACATGAAAGCATCTGAGGGACAGTAGCTCTGTTCTGAACTCCAGTAAGTTGCCTTACTCTTTACATAGACCGAACTGAAAAGGAAAAAAGTTCTTCGGGACAAAATGTTCTGGGTAATTTTGGTGGAAACGGGGCTATAGTATGTAAATAAAAAACACTGCATATGATGCTTTATATTTAAGCCCAAAAGAAGTTGCCTTTACACATGATGCTTTAAAAAGCTCTCTCGATAGTCAGCTGACTTGGAACAGAGATAATATTGTGTGGGACATTTTAAAACTTCCTTTACTATAAAACTATACAATAGCAATAGCAATCATTGTCCAAGCTACATTCTTCAAAAAAACTGTGTGTTCCAAAGACATTCTAGGTTGTTAAGTACATTCTATCACACTTAAATTGCATTTAATCTGGAATATTCCTTTAAAAAGCAAGCGGAAAGTCACAAAACAATTCATCTTTTATAGAAAGGTCAGCTCTGTTTACTGAAATATGTTTGCCATACTGCCTGTGAACAGCCCTTACTTGTTGTTGAAGTACTCTCCGTTCCGGTGGATCTGGTTCTCCAGGGTGAAGTTAAAGGTCACATGCTCCACTTTCTCTTTGATGAAGACCTTTGTTCGTGAGGAGTACTCTTGTTTTTGCAGGTATTTGATCATGTCAGGGAACCAAACGGTCAACCCGTAGTAGCTGAAGGAAGAGAGCAACAGGCAATGAAGCAATGCAGAGGGACAAAACATTGGATGGTCTGGAAAAGTTCTGTGTAGTTTACCTGAAGGACATGGAAAACCACACGGCCATCATCATGTAGGTGATCCTCCGGTACTCTGGATTAAACACCGTCAGGAAGTTGCTCCACACCTGGAAACCCAACATAAAAAATTATTGGAGGATGTTTTACAAGAAAATACTCTTTCAATCTTTCTACTTTCTACAAAATGTCATGCTTAATCCGATGTGTTACTTGCCATTTCTCTTTACTAGCAATGCAAATGAACATTTTTTCCAAGTCAATCTTCCACTTATTTTTTTTACTGTATGTAGACACACTTCAACATTTACAATTTATGGAAACTAAGCTGCCATGTGTCAATCAGAATCACTATGGTAACAATATCACTAATACAAAAGCATGTTAATATATGACTATCCACATTTATATATCAATGCCCATTTGGTATTCAGCAAATCGATGAGGATATTTCAAATCGATCATTGACATTTATTTCATGCAAAGAGTTTAGCCAATCATAACAGCAATCATTAACATAATGTACTACCATTTAAAAGTTTGGAGTCAGAAAGATTTTTTAATGCTTTTGAAAGAAGTCTCTTCTGCTCACCAAGGCTACATTTATATGATCAGTAAAAACAGTAATATTGTTAATATTGATACAGTAAAAACAGTACAATTATGGTTTTCTATTTTAATATATTTAAAAATAAATGCATTTGTGTGATGCAAAGTTGAATGCATCAGTGTCACATGATCCTTCATTTTAATTTTAGTAAAATAAAATTGTCATCGTTTGACATTTTTATTAGTTTTTGTTCTTTTCAAATATATATTTTTATTTTAGTATTTTAGTTTTTATTTATTTCCAGTTAATTTTTATTGCTTCAACTTAAATAAAGCAACATTTATAATTTTCATCTAATATTTATATATTATTTTATTTTACCTTTATTTCAATTAACTTTTTTTTTTTTTTTTTTTTTTTTTAGATTTGGTTAACAATAATAAGCCTGGTGCTGCTTAATATTTTTATGGAAACAGTGGGTACATTTTCTTCAGAATTCAAAAGAACGGGATTTATTTGAAATAGAACTCTTTTGTAAGATTATAAATGTCTTTAGTCACTTTTGATCCATTTAATGCAGCCTTGAGAAATAAAAATATGAATTTCACTCAAAAAAATATTTTGAATGGTAGTGAACAGCTGTTTAAGGTTAGAGTCAGAGAAAGGGTTGAAAATGTTTATATACAATGAAATGACAAATTTTTGGTGAAAGAAACCTTGACCGATATAAAATAAAATGGTACAAAAGTTCAGAATATGTCCCTGGAGACGATTTCAAACTGAAGTTTCATATGGTGGTGGGTTATTTTTGTGTCTGTTTTTGCCGTACTCTACCTGGTGGAAGAGGTTGGTCAGCTTGATCCTCCAGCGCTGGTGCCAGGCTGTGGCCTCTCCACCCATGTCAACCAACTCATCCATCTGTTTCACCGTCTTAATGGTGGTGACCTGGGGATTTCACAACATGCTTGAGAAAGTGCCTTGATACTTTACTGATAGGTTTGTGTGGTTAACTGATAGGACTCTACTCATGAATAGCCTATATTTAGGCTATCCTCTGCAAAAAATGGCTAAACACTAACCATAAATTATTGGTCAGGAAATTAGCTAAATGTAAGCAAATGCACAACTTAAAAGTTGTCTCAGAAAAACATCAAAGACTGAATGAAGTTTTTGGCAGAATATAGGAAGTTGTGTGTGGAGTGATGAATCACAATGAAACACGAGTTGCATGGTGATGCTCCAGAGCGCTGTCTTCGAAATAATATAATAATAAAGAATGACACATATAATAATAAATGCATCTCTATCAGAGTGAAGCATGGAGTCAGTTAATGCTTTGGAGTACAGGAGAATATTGCAGAATGGCATGCTTCCCACAAATGACGAATGATCCAGATGCCATTTTTCAACAAGACAATGCTCCTGCCCAAACTGCAAAGAGAAGTGGATTGAGAACAAACCCATCAGGCTCATGTTTTGGCCTGGTCAGAATCCAGTTTTGAACCATATAGTGAATATTTGGTCTCACATTGAACTCAAATGAACTGGGAGACATTTTTAACTACTCATTAACTGTTTGAAGCCATTAACATTGAGTGGAACAACACTGACTCTTCTTCCTGTAAAAAGCTGTCAAAAAGCCAGTTGGTAAAGGCTATTCTGTGCTAAGTTACATTATCTACAGTATTTGTGCAATTATTGCTAATTTCCTGACCAGTGATTAAAATGGTTAAGACCATTAAAAGACCACTAAATATTTATTGCCTTTTTTTTGTGAGCCCAGGAGTGTATATTTCTATAAAACTACTTGACAGTGAGGTGAGCAGTGTGATTAAGATTCACAATGCTAATTACAGTGAACTTTGAAAGGGTCTATAATAGTTATAGGATGTCCGAAAATATTCACATGCAACACGTTTGCATAATTTACAAGTAAATAACAACTTTATTGAATGTGAATGAAAGCCAATTTAATTCCCAGTTCAGCCATATAAATGGAAACCTATTTGAACCATGGCTGCATAATCATAATTCATTTCTAATTCATATTGAGAAATAAAAATTCCCACAAATCACTTCTGTCCGAATGTTATTGCTCTTTCTGAAGGAATGAGGGATGCCTCTAGCTGTACTCACAGAGAAAACCCTCTCCGGGTATCCCTTAGCCCTCATGTTGGTGTCATGGACCTGCTTCAGAATCATCCAAGCCTCATCATGCTTCCCGTTCTGTTAAAACACACATATTACATTAAAGTCCTCTTTGATTAATAGATTATTCTGCAAGATTTACCAACAGAATTAACCAAAAAACAGTGGCCGGGAAGTGGGACGTCACTAACCTCCAGGAAGAAGCGTGGGCTCTCTGGCATGGTGGTCAGTGCTGCGATAGCAGCGACGGAGGGAAACGCACACACCAGCACGAACACTCGCCAGCTATGAAACTGGTAGGCTGATCCCATCTGGAAGCTCCAGCCTGGTTTAAAGAAACGGTCATTTATTAGTGAACTTATTTCTTTCATGACACCTCTCTGAGTGCTTGCATGGTAATGGATATGACAACACTGATATGTTCGGTCTTGGCGAAATAGATCTGCTACGCTGCTGCTGTTGTTATCGCTGCTTCTGCAGAGCAAGTGCGGTTCTTGCTACTGCCAGTACATACCGACACGCTGCTGTGTGCAAGTAAGACATGCTGCTGCTGTACAATAGAGCGTACATGAATTACCAATAGCAGATCTATACAGGTGGAGCTGGGGAAGGTGAAGGGTTTCTGAAAGCGCGCTGCAACTGCTACAGAAAATGCTGACCAGCACTTGAAGGTTGAGCAGCAAGCTCATTGGCTACTGATACAGCAGGAACTATAGAGAATGATGTGATTGCAAGCAGATTGAAGCCCCGTCCACACGAAGCCAGAGCTTTCCCTATCCAATATTTTTCTCACCTACCCCAACCCTAAACCAATAATGCAAATAAAGTAATTAAATGAAGCAATATTGATGCGCGCATGCCCAGTGCCCGTAGCTGTTTCCCTTCTAGTCTTTCCCGTGCGGGACGTGGTGTGATGACATCAAATAGTTTCACAAAATAAACGGATTGGCTGTACACACGAAAACGCAAGGGTGTCGTTTTCAGATTTATCCACTCTCGTGTTGGATCCGTATGGACGAAACGCTGAAACGGTACAACATTTTTACATATACAGCTAAACGCGTCTCCGTGTGGACTGGTCAGCCTGCGCCATCTAGAGTTTCATGACAGAACTTTGCATTACACTGAATGCATATTACCACAGTCATAAAATAATTTAAGATATCCAAATGTACCCACCAAAGATACATCTATAGTTCCTGTCATTCCCATTTTTCACAGACTGTAAACTTTTTAAAGGGCTAATGCTAAAATTACAGCTTAATTTACAACAAGTAAATATTAATATTCACATATAACATAATTAATATTCATAACCCAAGCCAAACCTGGTACAGTTTGTGCATCAAGCTATATTAGTTATTATAGGGCAAGAGGAAAATTAGCTTGAGAGCGCAATTCCATAAAAGCGCCGATGGGAGTGGACAGTTCAGCGCGTGATCTATTGACAACGTGCAAATGAATGAACACAGACGCAGCCAGATTATTTCCATAATGACCAACGCAATCTACTTGTTAGCGTCTGGTTTAAGACATGCTTTTTTGGGGGCGGTAAATAATGCCACAAACACCAGTAAATTGGCAAGTGCAAATCTTAGTAAATTGCCTCATGTGATTCATTTAAATACTCTCCTCCTATAAATTTTGCGCCTGAAAGGGAAATCACTGCGTGTCTTTAGTAAATCTTGAGTGAATATTGTTACTACACCAATAATTTTTTAAGTGTGCATTTCTGGTAAGTATTCATAAGCCCTATATGGATGGTAATTGTTTTTCATGGGGTCGTAAGGTATTTTTATCATTTACAGGGGCTAGTCAGAGATTTTATTGCCACCCGAATCCAGAATGTCAGTGTTTTTCTCCCACCACCCGTGTAAAAATCCCCGGCCGAATAACCTACTGTTTTTGACAATCACCAAGGTCGTGCGGTCATTTAATTGCCGTCCGAATCCACATCTCTGAGTTTTCAAGAAGAGATCACTTCAAAATGCACTGTTTATATCCTTTGTGACCACTGCGGAGCGCGTACGTATGGTTGCGCTTCGTGGTAATTGGTATGCATTTTAAAGATCTACACTTGTATCACTGAAATGCTATTTATATAAGTATTTACAAGAACAATATTTAATAACCACTCAAAAGGGAAAGAGAAGAAAAGCACGTAAACATTTGAAATGGGCCGTTATTAAGGCAGCAATACGTCAAAATAACCAAGCAGCATTATGTTTGCCTCATGCAGCCTAAATAAGAGGCTGTATTAACTTATTTCAGCTTATTTCCACATTTTTTAAATGACATCCATCATTTTGAAATTAACAGGAGATTTAAATCATTAAATAATAATTAAAGGGGTAGTACTTCAGCGCTGGGAAGATGAATGTGTATTTAAACTGGGTCATTTATGTAGTAGAAATGTGAAATTATTTTTGAATTTGGTGCCTTCTAGACTGAGACTGAAAAGACAGAAAATGTATTTTTGTCTCATGTGGATGAAGGACAACAACTCCCAGAATGCACTTGTTTCGCCGCCCAACGAGGCAACTCCCAAAGCCACGGCCACTGGTTATCACTTGCCCACCATGACACCACCCCACCGTCGTTTTATTTTCATAGTAATAAAATAATTTAGTTCAGTTAGAGAACAGACACTACCGTTAAAAACTGAACGTGTCTTTTCAATAAAGTGTGAGTGAGCCGAACGAAAGTCATGACACAAACGCAGCAGGAGAGTCAGATTTCATTCATCACGAGAGCGAAGAGCTGAGCAGAGCTGAGGTAAGCGCGGCAGTCATTCACGACACGTGTCCAGTCTGGTGCGTTTTCAGATCGCATATTGAAGCGCATATTAACTTTCTTAGGAATTCATTGAAAAGTTAAAACACTCCACACTGCTCCATTATGAATGCCTGAGCTGAGCGCATTTACGTTGAAAACATGCGGAACTAGCTCCTACTATAGGCAGTAGTCTCTAGCCTCTGGCCAAAAAAATCCTCCAATGACGCAAAATGACGATATTTGCGTCATTGGAGGATTTTTTCCAGAAATGCATAATTCTCTTGTCTCAGGGGGACATGAGGGGGGAAAGTACGATCATTCGAATATACTACTGGGTTTCTACTGATACAAAGCTTAATGCTAATGGCTGAAGTAACCCTTTAAGATATTATTTTCCTATTGTTAAATCAAATATGAATTTATTCTTATTATTCCAAGCATATGACGTTGTATTTACAGCAGACAAAATGCGACTAACACGCATTTATCACAAAACTCGCTCCTCCACCATGAATAAATTGCCATCCGAATGCACAAGTTTTATCACTGAGGTGGCATGCAAATGTATTTTTACGACGTCCACCAGAGAAACAATTACCGTGCGGATAGGACTATAGACAGACACTTCTGAATAGGAGTTGATGAGATTTATAACCTCTATTCGGATTGTTCATCCCTAAAATCTTTATTGATCACCACAACATGACACGATAATTAGTGACGTCTCCATCTTAAGTTACCGGTTCAGTCCCCTCTGGTGTAACCTGAGGTAAAGTGTCTTGCTCAAGGGCACAGTGGTGAGTTAATGGATCTACAACCTATCAGCTACCAGCTGAGATCAATTAACCATTAAGCTACAGTACTCCACCCCGACGATTTAAGTGTGATAGTTACCGTAATGGGGAATGATGGCCCAGGCCATGGCAGCAGCGTAGATGCCACCAATCATCCAGAACATGCAGAGCCAGCTCAAGTGCTCTCCACGCTTCTCTTGAGCCAGAAACTCAGAGTAATAGGAGAACACAATGGGTATAGAGCCTCCGATCCTACAGCAGGAAACAGAGAGCCACTCCAATATTAGAATATTGTGCATTTAAATAAATAAATAAAATATTATACTAATTCAATATTAAACATCAAAAACTCAAACATCATTGTGCTACATTTCTAAATCTGAATTGAGCTAGTAAACATTTCAGAGTAGGATTAAAGTAAAATGAAAAGTAGAATTTTAAATGTAACTGCTGCTAATGTAGTTTTTAGTACTATTTTACTAATTTTACATTATATGCTCATACACACAGTATATGGGGAATTTCCAGAATTATTAGAATATATTTCTATAAATAATTTGTTTAAAATGCCACCTTTAAAATTAGTAAATATAAGAAATATAAGAACATTTTTAAAAGTTTAAAAGAAAAGTTTAAGTCCATTTATAAATGTAAATATATATTATAGTTAATACTAACTATAACTATAATTTTTTTCAAAACTGAAATAAGATGAAAAAATAAATTAACTATAATGAAAATGAGAAATATTGCAACTTGGAAATTAACTGAAATAAAAATACTAATATTACTAAAATTTAAAAATAAATTAAAGCTAAATAGAAATATTTAAAAAAACTAATACAAATGGCTAAAATATATATTTTATATATAAAATAAACGCTAATTTAAAATCATGTATATATATATATATATATATATATATATATATATATATATATATATATATATGTATATATGTATGTATGTATATTTTTTTTTAATTAGTTTTCATTTTTATATATAAAATATATATTTTTTATATATATTAATGACATTCTATATATATATATATATATATATATATAGAATGTCATTAATATATATATATATATATATATATATATATATATATATATATATATATATATAGAATGTCATTAATATATATATATATATATATATATATATATATATATATATATATATATATATATATATATATATATATATATATATATATATATATATATATATATATATATATATTAATGACATTCTATATATATATATATATATATATATATATATATATATATATATATATATATATATATATATATATATATATATATATATATATATATATATATATATATATATATATATATATATATATATATATACACAGTCAAACCAAAAATTATTCAGACACCAGATATAATTTTTTGCAGAAACGTGAGTGAGGATAGCAAAATAAAGTAAACTGACATATTATTGCTTGGTCATTGGTTGACCTAAATTGGTATTATCTAATTGTATACTTAAATTTAACAGCTGACAGCTGATTGGTTGATTGTAATCCATTACATACCTTTCTATCAAAGGTATCTGACATTATCAAGATTAATTTGTTATGACACAGTTTAACTCAGAGTTCTTGTCATATTTGATTACCATTTTCTAAACTATAGCGAATAAACTGTGATAATGTGAGAAATGTTTGGAGGTGTCTGAATACATTTTGGTTTGACTGTATAGATATAGATATAAACCTTTATTTATTTTATGGAAAAACAGATATTTTATAATGCGCAATATCATTAGAATGCATTACTTTATTTAAACTATTTTGATGTCATATTTATTTGTATAGAGTTATCTGAAAGGGACCCAAATTGGAATTTTTGCCCTACCCTCATATCTAACCACTAATTTTGATTATAAATATAAAAGAGACAGTGGTGTTGTGAAATGTGCATTTACCCCACACCGGAGAGCAGACGGCAGAACAGGAAAGAGCTGTATCCTTGGACAAAGGAGGAGAAGAAAGCAAAGACACTGTTGATGGAGAGAGAGATAAGAAGGGTCTGTTTCCGCCCGATTCTGTCAGCCAAACCTCCCCACACAAAGGCACCCACCATCATACCCAGATACACAATTAGACCTGTGAGAGAAAGACACAGAGAGAGAGACAGGGGGATCAATAACCATACCAGCATCCTGTCCGAATCATACCGCATCAGATCAAGATGACTCATGGGGATACTCCACACAGACAGTAAATCAAAGTGACCAATAGAGCAGTATGTTAGGGAAAAGGACAATTCTGGAGCTGGCGCTTGTTGCTAGAGCTACAGGAGCAAAAATACAATTAAAATGTCAAAGTTTTGCTTCTTTTATAGAATTAATGCTTTCGTTGTTTTGTGTCTGAGACCTCAAAATGATTTTGTCTTTTGTTCGTGTGAGAGGTTTTCTTTGGTTTAGAGAATTCACACATGACGACTCTTTCACAGCTCCACCAGCAGCTGGTCATGTGACTGAGAGTGTGAACGCAGACAGGCGGCACCACTGCTAGCACCGCTGGCATAGATGTGCTGCCACGCCAATGATTAAGAAGTGCATGAATCATCCCACGGATACAATTTGAATGACCCACGGAAAATGATATTCCTCAGATGGTGCTCTTTTACATCTGAGGAGAGTTATCGGTTATGTTTTTCATACTACATTTAACCTTGGATTAACATCTTCTTACACCTTGGGTCTTGTTGGCTAAGCTACTTAAGCACACAATCATCCGAAACACAATTAAAACCTAGTGAGCTGTCTTACTGTTTGCAGCCACTACATAGACGACTACTCTGGGTCATACACATTCCACTTATATGATTCGCATAGGAATCTTCAAATCACTCCATAAAGCAAAAATATGAATATACAAAAAATGGAAATACTTTGAAAAATACTTTTGATTGATAATCATAAGAAATGTTTCTTGTGCAGCAAATCCTCATTTTAGAATGATTTCTGGAGGATCATGTGACACTGAAGACTGGAGTAATGATGCTGAAAATTCATCTTTGACATCACAGGAATAAATTACATTTTAAAATTATATTTAAAAAAAACTGTTATTCTAAATTGTATAATATTTTTGATCAAATACTTTAAATGCAGTCTTGGTGAGCATAAGAAGACTTCTTTCAAAAACATAAAAAAATGTTAATGATTCCAAACGTTGAACGTTACAAACTTACTTATTTTCCTCACTGTATATATACAGTTAAACCAATATTTATTCAGACACCTTCAACATTTTCTCACATTATCACAGTTTTAGCTATAGTTTAGAAAATGGTAATAAAATATGACAAGACTGTCAAAACAAATTCATCTTGATAATGTCAGATAACTTTGATAGAAAGGTATGTAATGGATTACAATCATTCAATCAGCTGTCAACTGTTAAATTTAAGTATACAATATAATAATACCAATTTAGGTCAACCAATTTGTTCAGTCTGTGGTGTAAAAAGTTGCATTAGCAATTAAAGAAAAAAACACTTCAGCAAAACATGGTCAGGTCAAAGTGTCTGGATAATTTTGGTCCCAAATTTGACTGTAAGTCCACTGTATGAAGAATTTTTGGGTATACTATGTCACAGTTTACTTTATTTTGCTACCCTCACTTACATAAATGAACTATAGTGTCCTGCACCCACTGGTAAAAAATATATCTGGTGTCTGAATAATTTTTGGTTTGACTCTATATATACGTATATACACACACACACACACACACACACACACACACACACACACACACACACACACACACACACACACACACACACACACACACACACACACACACACACACACACACACACACACACACACACACACACACACACACACACACACACACACACACACACACACACACACACACACACATATATATATACATACACACAAATAAATATTTCATATTTTAAGATAAAGTATCTTAAAAGAGATGAACAGTCTTAAAAGTCTCTTAAAAGAGTATCTTACATGTTGTGTATATTATGTTTTTATGGTGTTCATGTTATTGTCTTTGTGTTGTTGTCAGTTTTTTTAATTCTGCAGTTACCCAATCTTTTACGTCATCAAATTCAACCCAGACTGCATACACAACTTTCAGCTGCTAGTAGGAGTATGGCCTTGTTATTTTTTAAATCCCAGTGTCCCATTTTATTACACACTCCTGTCTGCCGTTGCATTGCCCAGCGGACACAGTGCTTCATTGGCACAGTCAGAAGGTGTTGAGAGCTGTGGTCCTGTGCAGGGTTTGTGCAGTGTAAGCTGATGGGCCCAGGAGAGGAAGGGTTGAGATAACAGACCACTGTGCTGCATTGCAGTGATGCCTATCAAGGCCCATCATCACGGCTGTCTACCATAGCGGCCTATTATGAGGCCAAGGTGAGAGAAAAGTTGTGCTGACAGCTGCCACACAAAGTCAAAGCTAGATCCTGCAGTAAACACCAGCACGGATGGTCACCAGAATAGAGCGTTGGTTCTGATGGTGAAACGAAGCAAGAGAAATGTTTATAAACTCAATTCATTCAATAATGAAAATTACAGTATTGATCAAATTTGCACACTGTATTTAAAAAATGGTCTGTTTTACCCAATATGCATTATATTGCCAAATGTTTTGGGACACCTGCCTTTACATGCACATGAACTTTAATGACATCCCATTCTTAATCCATAGGGTTTAATATGGAGTTGGCCCACCCTTTGCAGCTATAACAGCTTCAACTCTTCTGGGAAGGCTTTCCACAAGGTTTAGGAGTGTGTTTACGGGATTTTTTCACCATTCTTATAGAAGCGCATTTGTGAGGTCAGGCCCTGATGTTGGACGAGAAGGCCTGGCTCGCAGTCTCTGCTCCAATTCATCCCACAGGTGTTCTATTGGGTTGAGGTCAGGACTCTGTGCAGGCCAGTCAAGTTCCTCCACACCAAACTCGCTCATCCATGTCTTTATGGACCGACGCTTTGTGCACTGGTGCGCAGTCGTGTTGGAACAGGAAGGGGCCATCCCCAAACTGTTCCCACAAAGTTGGGAGCATGAAATTGTCCAAAATGTCTTGGTATGCAGAAGCATTAAGAGTTCCTTTCACTGGAACTAAGGGGCCAAGCCCAACCCCTGAAAAACAATAATCCCCCTCCACCAAACTTTACACTTGGCACAATGCAGTCAGGAAAGTAGCGTTCTAGTTGCCGACTTCTGCCCACTGTGAACCTCAGCATGTGCTGACCCCGCGCTGTGATTTTACAAAAGTGGCCTACCACTTCACGGCTGAGTTGCTGTTGTTCCCAATTGCTTCCACTTTGTTGTAACACCACTAACAGTTGACCGTGGAATATTTAGTAGTGAGGAAATTTCATGAATGGACTTATTGCACAGGTGGCAACCTATCACGGTAAAATACATATTGAAAATACATTGAAAATACATATTGAAAATACATAAAAATAAAGTTTTCAAATTTAAAAAAACATTTATATTCCTTAAAATGCAATAATATATCAGAAAATGCATCTATCCATCTATATTTCTATAATTTATATATATTTTCCCCCCTGGAAACATAACAAAAGTTTATTTTTTGCAGTGCACAAAAAAGTTCTGTTGTGTTAAGTGCTATTTTAATAAAAAAACAAAAAAACACATTTAGAATGACAGCAGACTAGATGAAAGCATGATAATTTTCTCAATAACGTACAACATTAACAAACTTGTCTAGCTATACGTGTAGGGTGTTTGCTTTCTGCTGAATTCTGCTCTCATGCAGGTCTTTTAATGACCTTCAAAGCCAGTGAACTAGAGCACATTTGCTAGGGAGACATGAACAATGGAGAAGACAACACTGAACACGTGTCGTGCGATTTTACACAACTTGCTCAGCTGACAGCATTAATAAACATAGCTGTGTTTGTGGTTAACCACATGCTTTGAATTTAAAGGGAAGCTGTGTGTTTTACGCTACTGATACTGTATGGATGGACAGGACCGTACGACCCAGCCAATTAGGGCTCGGTGATGGTTGAGTGGGCGGGGCCGCCTGCATTATGTCAGAGGGGTCTCAGAGATGCAGGAGAGGGGAGGGGCGGGGCGGGGCGGGGCAAATGCCTGGAGAAAGCTGACCTCCGCCTCCTCAAAGAGAGAGAGAGAGAGAGAGAGAGAGAGAGAGAGAGAGAGAGAGAGAGAGAGAGTGAAAGAGCAGAGGGGGAAGGGCGAGAGAGGAGGCTGTGATTCTCCAGCACACTGACAGGAAAGCACACAGGCTCCAGGGTTGAGGAAGTGAGGAAAAAAGAGACAGAAAGCGGGGGAGGGGCTGGGACACTATTTTTAGTGCAATTTTTTTCTTTCTGCGAGTGTCTCTCTGCGTCATAGATGAGGGGAGCGCAATGGACTGTGGCAGGTTTGTGTATTCTGTTCTTCAGTTTCACCCAGACTAATGTGCCGTTTGGCACCCGGTGTTCTGGTGAGAAACAGACTAAACGCTCTCTGTCAAAGGTAAAGCGGCGTCACCTTTAACCCTCACCATTCTCACGATAACACACAACTGCTCAGCATTTGTGCAGGCCAAAAGCTCTGAAAACAAAAGCCGCTGTCATCTAGAGCTCTCTCTCTCTCTCTACCTATCCATCTGTCTATCTACCTACCTATCTATCTATCTATCTATCTATCTATCTATCTATCTATCTATCTATCTATCTATCTATCTATCTATCTATCTATCTATCTATCTATCTATCTATCTATCTATCTATCTATCTATCTATCTATCTATCTATCTATCTATCTATCTATCTATCTATCTATCTATCTATCTATCTATCTATCTCATTATCCAACCATCCATCCATCCATCCAAAAAATGATGAATACAAATCCATCAAACCATAAAATCTATGTGACTGCTGATTTGTCATAACATTTAATGAGGGGATTTACTTTCAGTGCCGTGGTAAATAATAATAGTGTTTTCTTCATGTTATATATTTTCATATTACACAAACAGACCTTCTCTCGTAGGTCTCGTTCATTGCATTTAAAGCCATCAGTAGAGAAACATGCAGGTTGACTGCTGGGTGCAGTGAGCAGAAAAAAACCCTCTGCGGGCCATTTCATCCCACACATCCACGCTGTTGGATTTGATTGGAGCATGTCATGTGACAGAGGCTGAAGCATTTTTGCTGCAGAGCTGCAGCTGCGCGTGCATGGAAACTTCCGGCACTAGGACCCGGCAGAGATGCAGACGGCACTCCTGCATGAGTCAGGGCTGTTTTGTAACGGGGGAGAGACCAAGGGCCCTGCTCCCCGATGGCACTCGCACATACACACGCTCAAGCTGAGACCCAGGCAGAATATATCAATGAACAAGCACTGACATGACCACACTAGCTCACATTGTAACCCAATAGCGTGACGCCGTGAACTAAGATAAAGAAAACACAATGATGTCACAGTAATCATTTAACAAAGAGACAACATAAAGAAACATAATTAATATGGTCTAACATCAGCAAATCTTGCGTGGATGGATGAGTACAGCAGTTAAAACCACCAAAAAGTAATTGTTGACCCACGTGATGTAATGATAATACCTTGTTTTGTTTTTAGGGGGGGGGGGGGGGGGTATGTAACATGGTATTTAATGACTCTACCCATCCACAGACTACTAGAACATACATCGTATCATACACCAAAGGAATCAGAATAAACCATGAGAGCAAGCACACTGTGCTCTTCAGCAGTCTATTGTCAGTTAATTATAGCTCAAACTGCGTCAATGCTGCGTTGGGTTCAACCAGGATGGTCGAGTGTCCTTGCTGGATGGACTGACAGATGGTGAATTGGGCACAAGATGCCAGTGGAAACTAGCCTTCAGATAAATATTGTTTATATGTCACAGAAAGCCATTTTTATTTAAGCAAAAATGACCATTGGACATGGTTTTATACATCCCTACTGAAAAAACACATCTTATCTTTGCTGGTCTTAGTTGGTCTCTCAGCCTGGGGTGCATTTCCCAAAAGCATCGTTAGCTTTTAGCTAAGTTCTGTTGTTATCAACATAGTTTGACGAGTCAGTGTTTGCTGAAACCATAGCTCCCAACGAACATTTGCAAACAGCATCGCAAAGTTGGCTCTCGAGATGTGGTTTGCATGACGTGGGCTTAATCGATCCTTATCTTGAGCAAAGTTGACATTCAGTATAATCTATATCTTTTATTTCGAATATACGTATATGCTTTATGTCATTTACATCAGAGATTTGAAGCATCGTTTTTTAAGAGTGTGCATGTGCTTGCGTGCTCTAGTACGTAAGAACGAGCCTAGGATTGAATCTGGAGAAAAAAGATTTGAAGAAAAATGAGAATTAGTCCTCAGATGCCATGTCTGTAATTTATAGGGAAAAAACTAGCATTAATTTGATCTCAAATGGAAGTTATTACTCCAAAATCTGCGTGACATCATTAACCAACGTGTTTGAACGACAAATTTGTGACAATCTGGTTTCTGGAAACAATCGTGACTAGCTAGTTGATTTCTTTAGCCTGGTCCTACCAGACTCTCGTACATTTCATTTGTACAGAGAGTCTGGCCACTGGTCCATTGACAAGCGTTAACTTCCTTGAAGGCGGGAACTCTGTTGAAGTTTAAAACTATTGGATCTGCCATAACCAATCGCTAACATTTGGTCGTGACATATGTCATCTCAAACTAGCGCACAACATCAACGTCATCGTTCTCAGCCACTCCCTCTGTTCGCTGATTGGACCGGTTTAAATTTGACCGGAGAAAACCAGAGAATATTCCGAAATCCCAGACGGAGTACTGAAGGAAAATTAAAATTGAGCGGAAGTACGTAGGAGGGCGGAGCCAGGCTATCGTACTATGGTGGTTAAGCAGCGAGTTACGTCCTAGTACAGGAACCAAACCCGTCGTCAGCCTGTTGGCAGGTGGTTTTTAATCCAAAGACAATTTGTCAAAGAGACAACAATAACTGTAATATAGTAATATTTCCCTCATTAAAGCTGTTAAGTTTTTGATTTTCAAACACTTTTTTGCTTTAAATCAAAGTCTGGTTTGGTTTGGTTCAACTCTTTAAGCACTTTCTTAAAATCCCTATTGGAAAAATGAATAGAAAAAAAATCTTCCAGAACCGCTCCATAGCAGAAACCACAAATAAAAGCTACTAAGCTGTTCTTGACTTACCCAGCATCCCTTTGTTGGGCTCAGACAAGCACATGTCTTTTTCAGCACTGGGCAGGACGAAACCCACCACGAAGATCTCCACGCCGTCAGCCATGAGAGCCAGACCCAGCACAAAGTAGAGGGTCCACTGGAAGCGTCCGTGGCCACACTCCTGAAGGATGGTCTCGTACTGCTGCGCCAGCTCCTCCTGGTCCTTCCTTCGCTCGCCCTCGTACTGCGCCGTGTCCCGGAACTGAGATTGTCCCACTCCGTCCACCTGTCTGTCACCCTTTTCCACCGAGTCGTTTCTGGGGATGCCCTGGTACTCGCCCTCATAGATCTCATCATCTTCGTCGTGACCTTCTGTAGAGTCGCTGTGAGCCCCTTCGTCGTCATTGGCCCTGCTATTGCTGCGGTAGTAGCTGCCGTCCTGGGCCTGTACGGGGTAGTCGTCATCATCGTCTTCCTCTTCGAAGCGAGTATAAGAGCGTTTGGTGTACTCATCAGCCACCTTGTCCACGTGGCGGCCCACCTTTTTACCGGCATGCCTTTTGACTTCTTTGGCAATGTCCTTAGCGCCTTTAATGAAGGCCGAACGGTCTCTGTAACCCTCATCCATGGTTGAAAGTTGTGCGTTGATGTATAGAGTGCTGGAACCGGGTGTCAGGAGCTGCTTGTTAGCATGTAGTAGAGTGAAGCTGGGCTAGAGAAGTTCAGGACCTTGGACAGCACCTACTAGAGCAGAGCTCTAAACGACAGCCTGGAAATATAGAAGAACACATGCGGTTATTCAAGATGATGCACTGAGGTATTCCAGCATTACTGGAATTTACAAATAACATAAGGTGCATTGTTATCGTTCATGGTGAAATTAAGGTGCATTAGTCAAAAATCAAGTTAAAAAATCAAGTTGTCCAGTTCAAAATAAAATTATAAATAAAAAGTGTAACATTTTAAAGTATTTTTTCATAATGGTTATAGTGGTTTCGTTGTGCTGCATTTATGCTCATTTAAATAAAAATAAATCATTGTCATTAATTGTATTATAGTTATTATTTTATTTGGATAATTATTATGAAAATGCTAAACTTAATAAAATGCAAATATGCAAAAGCTCCAAAAAGACTTAATTGTCTTTGTGCTTAATGTAATTTCTGTAAATAAAATGTGTTATATATTACATGGGCATGTTTTCATGAGATTTGCTCTTTTAGATCTTGCTCTTTGCTGGTAGTCTGTATATTCTATACAAAGAAGGCAAACAGTACACCATTATTGGCTGACTTTTTTTTTTCATGTTGACTAGCAAAAGACATTATTTGTATTCTTGAACTATGGATGCTTTGTACACAGTTGACCTGCTTAAAATAATGCATTTACAATGTCAAATAAATGATACACCTGCTAGAAAAAACACACAGCTGCCAGTTGCATTAACTTAGTCTCTATGTTAAGACTGAGTCTTAAAGGATTATTTCACTTTAAAATGAAAATTACCCCATGCTTTACTCACCCTCAAGCCATCCTAGGTGTATATGACTTTGTTCTTTCTGATGAACACAATCGGAGTTATAATAAATATCCTGACGCTTCCAAGTTTTATAATGGCACATCCATCCATAATAAACCATTTTGAACCATTTAAATATTTATAAAGTATCTTTATCTAGCCTCCGAGAGGCGTTACACTATCTGCGTTGAATATAGAAGTCGGTCTGGAGCTTTCCATATTCCATAGCTAGATATTTTACTTTATAAAGATTTAAATATGGATATTTTCTTACAAAACCCCATCAATTCGCTTCAGAAGGCCTTTATTAAAAGGTTAGTTCATCCAAAAATTTAAATCATTTTATTTATTACTCACATCGGAGCGTTATGAATCAGCCAAAGTCACGTGATTTCAGCAGTTTGGAGGTTTGACGCGCGATCCGAATCATGATTCAACACAGATTCCGAAGCTTCATGACGCTGTGTTTTGAAATCGGCCATCACTATATAAGTTTTTTTGGCGCACCAAAAATATTCTTGTCGCTTTATGATATTAATATTGAACCACTGTACTCACATGAACTGATTCAAATATGTTTTTAGTACATTAAAGGAAATTTCATTGCTGGCTGTGCAGGCCTCACTGAGCCATCGGATTTCAACAAAAATATCTTAATTTGTGTCTTACAGGTGCGGAACGGCATGAGGGTGAGTAATAAATGACATTATTTAAATTTTTGGGTGAACTAACCCTTTAACCCCTGGAGCCGTGTGGAGTACGTTTATTATGGATGGATGTGCTTTTTTGAGCTTCAAACTCAATGGATTAATCACTGCCATTATAAAGCGTGAAAGCGTCAGGATATGTATTAATAATATAACTCTGATAGTATTCGTCTGAAAGAAGAAAGTCTTATACACCAAGAAGGACTTGAGGGTGAGTAAATCATGGGGTCATTTTCATTTTAAAGTGAACTACTCCTTTAAGAACTAGTTTGACCAACTAGCAGTTAAACAAAAGGTAATCAGTCTGCCTTTTTATGTAACCGACTTTAAACAGCTGGGACATGTCTTGAAGAAACAAAAATTAGATGACTAACTTTTAAGCAGTCTATGCAACCGGTTGTACCAGCTGAAACCAAACTAGTTTAAAAAATGGTCAACCAGGTCCAATGGCTGCTACTCTAGCTAATCAACCATCTAAACCAGCTTGGATCAGCTAATGACCTGCTTGGACCAACGAGAAACCATGCTACTACTAAAACCAGCTACTACACGGAGCTTGGCTTCAGCAGGATTTTCCAGCAGAAACATTCATCTTGATTATCATTAATCACTTTTGTGATAACAGCAAAAAAGTCTTATTCTTGTAAGCTTACAAATACTACATGGGTAACACTGAGAGCATGTAAATAGGTGCAGCTCTCACGGTGACCTTGTTTCCTCAAGTTTACATTCTGGGGAAAACACTTTAAGTAACCAATTGAGCCTCCCTGAAAAAACAGCTGATTAAAATGTTCCAGAGGGGAATTCATGAAACCATCGGCCTGTGTTGCCTCATACAATCTGTTGAAATTGGTCTGGATCCAGTTGCATTAATAATCTAATATGCATAATTGAGCCACATTAATAATATCTCAGAGGGAACTTTGGAGCAACGCATAAAGATCTGTATAGAAATTGTTCACTGCGCAAACCTGAAAAGCATCATATTTAAGGTTAGGATTCAAGAACCGGACACCTCTTTCACCTCAAGTTGTCCTCACTACAGCACGACTAGTGAAGAATGATTTTGGAATTAATAAATGTTATGAGCTGGTTCTTTTTAACTAATCAAAAATGAGTGATGATTCACTGAATCATTTAGAGTGGACTTGAATCACTCACTAAAACACAAGTTATTACTTTTATCATGTACAACTTGGGAAATTAACTGTTTTTACTTTGTACTCAATGCTGAACCAGTGTAACTGTACTATTAAATAATATTATGTATTATGACTATGTACTAGTACTATGACATAATATATACAGTACCGGTCAAAAGTTTGGAAACATTACTATTTTTAATGTTTTTGAAAGAAGTCTCTTATGCTCACCCAAGAATGCATTTATTTGATCAAAAATACGAAAAAAAATGAAATATTGTGAAATATTATTACAATTTAAAATTATGTTTTTTTATTTTAATATATTTTAAAATATAATTTATTCCTGTGATGCAAAGCTGAATTTTCAGCATCATTACTCCAGTCTTCAGTGTCACATGATTCTTCAGAAATCATATGCTGATTTATTATCAATGTTGGAAACAGTTGTGCTGCTTAGTATTTTTTATAACCTGTGATCCTTTTTCAGGAATCTTTGATAAATAAAAAGTTATTTTGTAACAATATACACTACCGCTCAAAAGTTTGGGGTCAGTAATTTTTTGAAAGAAATTAATACTTTTATTCAGCAAGGATGTTAAACTGATAGAAAAGATTTATAGTGTTAGAAAAGATTTCTATTTTGAATAAATGCTGTTCTTTTTTACTTTTTATTCATCAATGAATCCTGAAATAACTATCACAGGTTCCAAAAACATATTAAGCAGCACAACTGTTTCCAACATTGATAATAACTGAGTATCAAATAAGCATATTAATGGTTTCTGAAGGATCATGTGACACTGAAGACTGGAGTAATGATGCTGAAAATTCAGCTCTGAATCACAGAAATAAATTATATTTTAAAGTATATTAAAATAGAAAACCGTTATTTTAAATTGTAATAAAATTTCGCAATATTACTGTTTATTCTGTATTTTTGATCAAATAAATGCAGGCTTGGGTGAGCTTAAGAGACTTTCAAATACATTAAAAATATTAATGTTTCCAAACTTTTGAGTGGTACTGTGCATATATACATGTGCATATATGCATGTACACACAGATATCTTTAGGATATATAGACATACATATACATAGATATACAGAGCCGCAATCATTAAAATCCTTACAAATCCTATTCCTAATGACTCTTCTTTTTTGTAAACTACATGTAAACAAGTCAGTCTTTTTCACATTCTAATGTAATTTGCCTGTCCTTTTCTATCTCTCTTGCTGTGTTTTCCTCTCTGAATAGAACTCATCAGCCGGACGGCCATCTCTCAGCAACCACATCGCCCTGTGTCTGTGAAGATAATGAGCCGGTCAGTCTGACATTCGGCCTTCTCTGTGACAGACAAAAAAAAGGGGCAATCTCAGATATCTGTCAGCAGCACTGCTCTTAACACCTCGGCACAAGTCCTATTACGTTATCGTGCCACTGATAAGTGAATACACAGAAACTGAACAGCCATGTGGATCGTAGAGCTGTGAATGCCAATTAAACAAACGGACATGCTTCCCTTGTTACTCAAAGTAAACACTGCGCAATAGAGGAGACGGTTGTAAAACTATAAATGTCTGTAAAGGTGAATCTGGGGCGCTATGAGCTCATCGGCAGTTGCGATTGGTCCAAGGGAGAAATGGCCCAGTTGGCGGCAACGGGCAGGGATCCGCCGTATGCTGTCCTCTGTGGCCGTTCCACTCTCACACACACAATCCTTGCATGTTCTCTGAATGTCTGCCAATACAGAGGCCGGCACTGCCATTGGGAAAATCCTTTCTAACATAGATTGCTTTCAGGGCTGGTTAGATAGTGTTTGGTATAGAAAAATCCATGTATGAGTGGGTTCTGACGAGTATTTGATGTATAAAGTGCTGACACATTCAAAACAACACAAATATCAATGTTGCTTTCACTTACTAGGCTGAAATAATCAAAGGCATTCTGACCCAGGGCTTAAAAAATCAATCCCTCCAAGCAGAATCAGTATTTTCCCGCATAGCTACAATAATCTTGGTAATCTGTTGATGAAAAGGCAATACGATGCCTCAGATGCGGCCACTCTAATGACTGACAAAACACTAATTTGAAAAACCTCATAACGCCATTTGAGCTTGTTTTTGGTCAAATGTTAATAATATAGTGACACTTTTTTTTTTCCATTTCCTGAATAGTAGCGGTTCAAATACAATCAGATACAGACCTATGAAAATTATAGCTAAAAACCTACCCCCAACCCTAAAAATGACCCTAATCCTACCCCTTCAATACATTTAAAATTTACTGTAGAAGAAGAGCGGTCTTAGTGATGACATCAGTGGTTCTCAAGGGAGGTGCTAATTGGCTGTTTCATTGTAAGGTGGTGTAACTTGTAGTAAGGGGTGTAATTTGTAGGGGCGTGGTTTGTAGTGTGAAAAGCAACCAGACAGATTTGGGCATTTCACTCACGTTGGATGCATCGATGTCACATTT
The DNA here is from genome assembly GCF_949357685.1 of Gobio gobio. Taxonomy (NCBI): domain Eukaryota; kingdom Metazoa; phylum Chordata; class Actinopteri; order Cypriniformes; family Gobionidae; genus Gobio; species Gobio gobio. The sequence continues at coordinate 43,710,278 of NC_137108.1, read as the reverse complement.
GCATAGGCCGTACTATTTTAATTAATTGGTTGACTGCCAAATTAAAATATTAAACAGAACGATAAAAAAACGTTATAAACTGGTTTGAGGTAATTTCAGATAAGCATTTATGTTCAGAACAATTAAACTTGATTTCGTTTGAGTTTTTTTCCTGTTAAAAGTTCATTCATTTTTTGTTTGTTTTCGTTCTTTGGACAGGTGTGTTGACAAATCGTGTCCTCCCATTGGCTCAAATCATTAATAGGTACTCTTTTTAGCGCTTGATAATAATTCCTACAAAATCATATTATGATAACTGTTTGAACTACATTATAATGACCATTAATGTCTGTTCCAACGCTCTCCATTGACTTTGTATTGCGGGAGGCTGCCTCCTTGTCATTTCGGACTTGTGTAAAAAATGTCTAAAAGCTGCTATGTGACAAATTGTACAGCAAACAAGCTAAAAAACACAGAAATTACGTTTTTATAAGCTGTCGACCCAAAAAAACAAGCGTTTAAAGAGACAAACGGTGATACAGGCAATAAGACGTGAAGCTTCAGCAGGAAGAATGGGTACATTTTGGGATCCTGACACTCAGTATGCCTCAGTATGCCTATGTGTGCAGTAAACATTTTGTCACTGTTAAGTCAAATATCCAAATGTCAGTTTTATATATTATATTTCCTGTGGCTGATTACGTTCCCCTCCAGTGTGTGTAGTTCTCATTGTAATATAACGTGTCGCGCTCTGTCTCAATGGCCTGTATCCACTTTTGTGTCCTTAAACTCTCATTTTTTGTGTCAATAGCTAATAAAAACTTCTGGTTTTTGGTTCTGGGTTTTGTTTAGCTTGTTTGCTGTACACTTTGTCACATATCCGCTTTTATACATTGTTCTGTTTTTTGTTATAAGTCTGAAATGACAAGGAGGCCTCTTCACGCAATGCAAAGTCAATGGAGAGCGTTGGATTGTTTTCCCTCTGGTGGGCGTGGTCTTCAGATTATGACGTGTGCCACTCTGTCTCTATTGGGCGAATATGACGTTTTTGTGGGCGTTCCCAGTAATGCCGACCAAGTCTATAGCATACAGATACCTGATTAGCCTGATAGCTTATAAGCTAATAATATAAACAAGTTAGTTTATACATTACGCATTTGCACTTACCCTTATATTTACAATCATCTTTAATGTAATTACGTGTTAAATGAAGTGTTACATGTCCAAATATTTCAGTTATTAAAAGAACAATGCAATGATGTTCTATTATTCACTTAATATTATTATTATTACTATCAACTAATTAACAGTTCATGTGAAAGAAATCACGTTCAATTTGTTATATGCACTATATAGTAAGCTATAGCCAACATATTTTAAATTAATATTGTTCACATGTACTTAGTATAATCATTAACTGATAGTTGATAGTTAAAAAGTTTAAAATATATTTTGAAAATGGTCATAAAAATACTGCCTTGGCAACATACTGAAATAAGGTTAAGTTAAAGAATTAAATGTACTAAATGGAAAAAATAAACGAAAACCTAAAAACTAATTCAGAATACTAATAATAACTATTATAGTATATAATACTAAAATAACAGTGATCATGTACTCATCTTCATATATAATTTAGTGGAACACAAAACATTACAGACAATGAAACTTCCACACAATGAAAGTACACTGCAAATGTGGTTGTCAAATAAAAGCCTAAAGCAGTCAACACAACTTCTATGCCACATTGCAAGTTGTCTGAAACCATATGCTAGCTTAATGTGAGAAACAAACTGATATTTAAGTTGTAATTCGCTTTGCTGTTCTAGCATAGCACTTTCAAAGAGATTTGAGAGTAATATTTGAAGGCATGTCTTTACATTTCAGTCCAATCTTCACACAAATTTATTTAAAGCAATCTTAAACACAGGCAGATGAGTAAATGACGAGTGAATTTCTGGGTGAACTATCCCTTTAAGAGCTCTCAGTGACACTCAATGTCAAACTATTAAACCTGTAAATAACCCCTATAACTAGTCCAGCATAGGCAGAGCACACAGGCTCCGTTGCAGTCCGGTGTCATGGTAACCGTCTCCCCCACAGCTCCCAAATACATTTTATCTCTATTCAGGTCTGCAGACAGGACAGCAATAGTAGTGTGTAGGAGCAGCGGCATGTGTGAGATGGCTCTGCTGGGAACAACAGTCCTTCTCTTGGTGGAGCACTAGAGTTTTAATTAGACTCGTACAGGAACATATGTCAGTGCTAAAGAACAGGGCCTAAAAGCTCTGCGAACCAAAGCCTAGCCCAGAGCTGTCACATCTACTCTCTGATATACTGCCCTAATAACAATATGAGATTATAGGCCATTTAGATGTGATTTAGTACTGCAGTAGATCAAAAATGCAGTAAAGCACAAAGACGAGGAAGACAGTGCCCTTGTACAATATAAATTTGATTTCCTCTAGATCTGCTATGAATCAAGAGAGATGGCATACTGCAAAAATACTTCTTTATAAATAAGATATAATATATATGTATCTGATATAAGATATAATATGTTTGTATATACACTATATAACCAAATGTTTTGGGACGCCTGCTTTTACATGCACATGAACTTTAATGACATCCCATTCTTAATCTGTAGGGTTAAATATGGAGTTGGCCCACCCTTTGCAGCTATAACAGCTTCAACTCTTCTGGGAGGTTTAGGAGTGTGTTTATGGGAATTGTTGACCATTCTTCTAGAAGCGTATTTGTGAGTTCAGGCACTGATGTTGGACGAGAAGGCCTGGCTCGTAGTCTCCGCTCTAATTCATCCCACAGGTGTTCTATCAGGTTGAGGTCAGGACTCTGTGGAGGCCAGTCAAGTTCCTCCACACCAAACTCACTCATTCATGTCTTTATGGACTGACGCTTTGTGCGTCATGTTGGAACAGGAAGGGGCATCCCCAAACTGTTCCCACAAAGTTTGGAACATGAAATTGTCCAAAATGTCTTGGTATACTGAAGCATTAAGAGTTCCTTTCACTGGAACTAAGGGGCCAAGCCCAACCCCTGAAAAACAACCCCACACTATAATCCCCCTCCACCAAACTTTACACTTGACACAATGCAGTCAGGCAAGTACCGTTCTCCTGGCAACCGCAAAACCCAGACTTGTCCATCAGAATGCCAGACAGAGAAGCGTGATTGGTCACACCAGAGAACAAGTCCCCCCTGCTCTAGAGTCCAGTAGCGGCGTGCTTTACACCACTGCATCCGACGCTTTGCATTGCTCTTGGTGATGTAAGGCTTGGATGCAGCTGCTCAGCCATGGAAACCCATGCCATGAAGCTCTCTATGCGCTCTTCTTGAGCTAATCTGAAGGCCACACAAAGTTTGGAGGTCTGTAGCTATTGACTCAGCAGAAAGTTGCCGACTTTTGCGCACTGTGAACCTCAGCATGCGCTGATCCCGCTCTGTGATTTTACGTGGCCTACCACTTCATGGCTAAGTTGCTGTTGTTCCCAATTTCTTCCACTTTGTTATAATAGCACTAACAGTTGACCGTGGAATATTTAGTAGTGAGGAAATTTCATGAATGGACTTATTGCACAGGTGGCAACCTATCACGGTACCACACTTGAGTTCACTGAGCACCTGAGAGCGACCCATTCTTTCACAAATGTTTGTAGAAGCGTCTGCATGCCTAGGTGCTTGATTTTACACACCTGTGGCCATGGAAGTGATTGGAACACCTGAATTCAATTATTTGGAGGGGTGTCCCAATACTTTTGGCAATACAGTGTATACAAACAAATTCTAATGAGTACCATCTGACATTTTTTTCTCATTGATAATCTTGTAGCACTTGGAAATATATCAGATGAAAGTAAAATGGGCTGTGAAACACGTTTTATGTTGTAGCTCTTAATTATTTAATATCCCAGAAGTTGCAACCCAACAGTAAAAGATCTCTCATCTTTATTCCTACCATGTCTTTAGGATCAAGCTGATTGTGAATTAACTCTGATATAGGGGTGGGCAATGGCCTCGCCTCTTGTTCACCAGTGATGAAAGACCCAATTATGTAATTCAGTTTTTGAAGCAGAGACAACGCCAGCGGGAGTGTAGATCATCATTTTCAACAAGAGACGACAGGAAAGCAACGCATCAGCTAGAGTGTGAAGAGGCTCATGGGACTACAGTGAATCTCAGCAAATACAAACTGCCAATGAAAACACAAACCTATGATGAAAGCCCTGAGGGGCTCATTTCTGTATTAGAGTACATTTTTATGTCCCCATCATATGTATCTGAAAGGCATAGTTCTCCTAAAAACTTTTATTCTGACATCATTTACTCACCCTCATGTCGTTACAAACCTGTATGACTTTTGATATTTTGAAAGTTTGATTTTCATTATGTGAAGAAAAACAAATACTACTTTCTTTTGTGTTCCACAGAGAATAAAGTCAAACCGGTTTGGAACAACATGAGTGCGAGTAAATTATGACATAACTTTTTCTTCTTAGTTGGACAATCCCTTTAATATTTTAGATAAAACCACTCACCCTTTTTAAAATGCAAATTATCTAGTTTTCAGATTAAAAAAAGAAACTACAATTAGGTGAACAAACATAGAAGTTAATTTAAGTAATTCAACTAGTTTTGTTCAAATTATGTTGTTCATGAACATGAAAAACTGACAAGAGGTGTTATTTATTCATTTCTCTAAACAAAATATTATGATATGTTTTCTGAGGAATATTGTTTTTATATATTTACCTCAGATTCCTTCTCCATCGTCTTTTGTAAAATCCCTTTACTTAACTTTAATAACATCATCCAATTTAGATGCCTGACTGTAACTAGTCAAGTTTAAAAATTATAATTTCAGTTATCAGAAAATGAGGATTAATAACATAAATTGTATTCTACATTATTTGCATAGTAATTTTATGTTTCAGAGCTCCTTCTGTGGTGTAGAGTCGCAGTTAAAGGGATAGTTCACCCAAAAAATGACAATTCTGTCATCATTTACTCACCCTCATGTTGTTCCAAACCTGTATGAGTTTCTTTCTTCTGCTGAACACAAAAGAAGATATTTTGAAGAATGTTGGCAAAAAGACAGTTATAGCCATTGACTGTCCATTAACTCTTTGGTTACCCACGTTCTTCAAACTATCTTCTTTTATGTTCAACAGAAGTGCTTGGAACATCTTGAGGGTGAGTAAACGATGACAGAAATTTCATTTTTGGATGAACCATCCCTTTAAGCTGATTATAAAGTCATGATCTGATATCATGTTACAATAATTCCATCAAGTGGCTAATGTCAATGAAAATCCCTAAAGCAGATGTTTAGGATCAGAGCGCTGTTGGATTGCCGGCTCACATCAAATAGCTTTGACAGAATGTTGACATTCATTGAGATTAACAGGGTTTGTCAACCCACTGTGAAGGCTGAATTTTCTCTTTCTTTACAAAAAAAAAAAAAACCTGTACTGTAAATACATAGCCACATTAAGGATCATCTGCACCCGTGACTACATTCCCAAAAACATCAACCCGCGGCATTGTTCCACTCAGCAAAATACACACAGTTGCCCATTTAGCATTTAGAGAAAATGATTATGCAGCTTTCTAAAATACCTTATTTTGACCAAATTATAAAGCATCTCATGTATACTTCACAGAAGGCAATCCCATAATGCCCTGTGACGAGCATAGAAACAAAAAGCAGACAAAGCGAGAGAAATGTTGATCATTTAAGAACTAAAATGATCAACAAAAAATGGTTGAATTCAATAATAGTTCATAATTTGACCCAATAGTTGTATGTGCTGTGTATTTGTATGCTTATTAAGCCATGTTCACACTACCAGCGAGACACTGCGACAAAGCGACACGATCCCATTCACTGCAATAGGGAGCTGGCGATTTCTGGCGACACGAGTGACTGTTGGCGACAGGATCTAGGCGTGTCCAGCGATGCAAGTTGAGATATGTTAACTTTATGCAAATGAAGAGTGAATTTCGGGAGCGATATCCAATTGGGGTGAAGTCATTTGAGCACACGTGATCACTACATCCTGTAGTGGAGTGTCGAGGTAAGATGGAGGAGAAGTTAATTTTAGCGGTTAGCAACTTTCTTATAATTTATGATATGTCTCTGTACACACAGCTGTACTTGCCATGCTGACTCAGAGCCTGAATGGTTTCGTGAACCCAGATAGACAGGCGCTTGCGTTTTCGCAGCGATGCCAAAGAGCCCTCACTGTTTCTCGTTCATCTTTAATATTAAGCATTTTATGTACTGATCCCATTTCCTTCCAAAATGTTTATTTGTAGCGGCAACGCAAGAAAACTGATTCGTTGTTTTCAACATGGAGTAACATCCGTGAATGTCATTAACAAACATTATAAGGCAACCAGTAGTGGGAACGCCCACTAGCGAGTCGTGACCCAGCCGCCAGTCAATGGCGACATGCAGCGATAAAGTTGTTATGCATAATAGTGAATGCAGCTTTTTGTGCCACTAACCTAGCAACAGGCTCATGACAATCTGTACCAAGCCTGCAGCACTCCACTCAGAAACTGAAGCCTCCGTGCCTCGATCGCCCCCAGGTGGCTGGTCCCAGTATAGGTCCTAACCCACGCCCCTCTGTGTGTTCTAATGGACGCGAGACAAACTAAACAATCAAATTACACTTCAAAATGTATTTTCCAAAAGTTGGTTTCTGTCATTGTAGGCAGTTATCACGATGATTTCATTTCAAGTGTTCGTTTTTTAAAATAAGTTTGGTTTATTTGATGATATAAAAACGGGGGGTGTGACGTCATGATTGACAGCTGAGCTTGATGGCTTCTCTGAGTGAAGTTGTCACTGAGGCACTAACAGACTTTTTTTGGGAGGAGATTGGAGCTTTAGCTTTAATTTCTACATTTCCATAACTGTTTATTTCACAACATAATGAATTGTTCTGCATCTGCGGGAGTGTAGGCGGGCTTTTGATGTCACACCTCGACTTCCTACTCTCTACTGCGCAGACTGTCCCGAGATCGCTACTGCGCAGACTCTGTCCCGAGATCGCTACTGCGCAGACTGTCCCGAGATCGCTACTGCGCAGACTCTGTCCCGAGATCGCTACTGCGCAGACTCTGTCCCGAGATCGCTACTGCGCAGACTGTCCCGAGATCGCTACTGCGCAGACTCTGTCCCGAGATCGCTACTGCGCAGACTCTGTCCCGAGATCGCTACTGCGCAGACTGTCCCGAGATCGCTACTGCGCAGACTCTGTCCCGAGATCGCTACTGCGCACTCTGTCCCGAGATCGCTACTGCGCACTCTGTCCCGAGATCGCTACTGCGCAGACTCTGTCCCGAGATCGCTACTGCGCAGACTCTGTCCTGAGATCGCTACTGCGCACTCTGTCCCGAGATCGCTACTGCGCACTCTGTCCCGAGATCGCTACTGCGCAGACTCTGTCCCGAGATCGCTACTGCGCAGACTGTCCCGAGATCGCTACTGCGCAGACTCTGTCCCGAGATCGCTACTGCGCAGACTCTGTCCCGAGATCGCTACTGCGCAGACTCTGTCCCGAGATCGCTACTGCGCAGACTCTGTCCCGAGATCGCTACTGCGCAGACTGTCCCGAGATCGCTACTGCGCAGACTCTGTCCCGAGATCGCTACTGCGCAGACTCTGTCCCGAGATCGCTACTGCGCAGACTCTGTCCCGAGATCGCTACTGCGCAGACTCGGTCCCAAATCAGCGCCATATTCGGACCTCCGGAGGCTTCAGTAACTTCAGCGAAAGTCAATGAAGTTGTGTCGTCCATTGTTTTTTTTACGGTCTATGATCTGTACTAAAATCAGCTGTTGCGCTGAGACTGAAAAATACTTGTTCTAAAATAGGATATTTTGCCACCATGCGCTCCTCTAAAGAGAATCTATTATGCTTTTTCACATTTCCAACTTGAAATTTGTGGTTATGGTAAGGGCCGTGACATTTCCAAAACACGCTCAAAGCGGTTGACCAAACACAACACACCGATCAGAGCACATTGTGCTTTTAGGAAGTAGGGGCTTCGTAGAGACAGGAACTAAACAGAGCATTACTGATAGAATGGGAAGAGAGGAGCTGCAAGTACAACAATGTTATATGTGAAAAATTTGTTTTTTAACCTAAGCACGAAACCCTATTCTAGCAGATCCCAAAACCAAAATCAAAGACTGTAAAAAGGCATAATATGGCCTCTTTAAAGTGTCACTTTGGCGGAAGATTTAAGCCAATTAAATGTCAGCGGTCAAAGTTTGGCAAAGAGAGGAGAAACCTGCTCAACAACAGTGACCAACTGAGCTGCATCACGCCAAGAGAGAGGAAGAGTATGTACCATCATGACTAATGACAGCCATGCAAACGCACCCAAAGACAAAAAAAACCTAGAACTTTTGACTGTTTAACCATCTTAAAGGGATAGTTCACCCAAAAATTAAAACTCTGGGTGCGTCTCAATCAGCTCCCTAGTTCAGTAGTCAGGGCACTGATCGGGGAGTTAGCCCATTGACTGATTCCCTGATCAGTGCCCTGACTACTGAACTATAGGGAGCTGATTGAGACGCACCTTCTATCATCATTTACTCACCCTTAAATTGTTCCAAACCTGTACGAGTTTCTGTCTTTTGTTGAACACAAAAGAAGATATTTTGAAGAATGCCAGTAACCAGAGTTGATGGACCCCGTTGACTTCCATAATATCGGGAAAAAAAAAAAATTATGGAAGTCAATGGGGCCCATCAAATGTTTGGTTACAGACATTTTTCAAGACATGCCTGTAAGTTGTGAGTGCAATAGTCCCACTGTTTAGTGCAATATCTTCTAAACTCAAGGAGATATTTATATTTATTCATACTACTCACATACTGTAAATATGTTTATAATCTGTAAATGTTTATTCTGACTAAACTTAACTGTGACCTAATATTTTTTTAATGCTATATTCATATTTTTAATCTCAGAATTTGTATTACTATGTTCTTGTTGTGTTTGTATTGTATATGTGCACTGGAAGCTTCAGCCCCAAGAAAAATTTCTTGTGTGTGCAAGCACAAATATATTTTGTGTTCAGCAGGAAAAAAAAGAAATTCATACAGGTTTGGAAGAACTTGAGGGTGAGTAAATGATGACAGAATTTAAATTTTTGGGTAAACTATCCCTTTAAGGACGGGTCCTACAGATCATTTCCACCATTTTCTTCAGCAAAATGCAAAATAAGATATTTTGAAGAAAGGTGGGGTCCAAATAATGTTGGACCTGATTCACTTTCATTGCATGGACAAGACTTTGGAATTTGATCAAAAGTCATATGCTTGGATCTGTCTCGAATGAAGAAATAAAGAGGGGTAAATAATAATTATTATTATGCAAAAGCAGTATGTACACACCATAGACTGTAAAAAAATATGGACGTAGTGTCCGTGACGTCACCCATAGGATTCTGATGAGCAGTTTTGAAGCGTAAAGTAGGGTCGAGCTGGCCTCCGCCATCTTGGCAGCGCGTCACTCCCGGATAATAGAAAATGGGCAAAAAGGCGGGAGGTGGGCGGAGCTGAAGTGGCGCGATGACTAACTGACAGCAGATAAATGGCTATCCACCTGTCACTCGAAGTGGCCACGCCCTTAATTATGCAGAACTTTCAAGCTTTATATAATGTAAACGAATGAGTTATAAAAAAATTCACCCCCTCACAGTTGTCATAAAGGGCAAAATTAGCTGTATAGACCAAAACCACAATTTGTACCAGGCTGTAAACATGCATTATTCTGCTGTAAAGTTGGGCATTTTAACATGGGGCTCAATGAGATTCTGCTCCCTTCTGGAGCCAGTCGATGAATTGCAGTTTAAGTCACTTCCGTATTGGCTTTCAAGAGAAACTGCGGGAGTTTGCCGCATGGTACAAACATACAGATTTGAGAAGAAACACTCAAAACTAATTTGAATAATTAAATATTCAAACGAATGCATACAATTTATTCCTACAGTAGCAATGCCATTAACCAATATTTGTGACTAAATTACAGACTTAAAATTACTAAAACATTTCTTACAAGGCGGCATTATAAATCCTTTACATGTCATCCCACATAATAACCCTATTAATACACCTAACAGGCGAATTAATTATTCATGTAAATAATTTGAAAAGCAATTTAAGCCTTAACTGTGCGCCCTTCAGGAACAATACATGCTGAGTCACTTGTCTTATCAGGGTATTGAAGCCATTTTCAACATTGTGAGCGATTATTTGTACAACATTTAAAACTAAGCTATCCATTATACAGCAGGCAGATGGAATATGTGTTTGGTGGTCGCACAGACAGCCCAGGGGTTCACCGAGGACAAATATGAGATTACCAACATCCCTGGCATAACTGACTATAATGAGATGAAGCAGTTGATATAAACAGAAGTGAATTTAACAGTAAACGAGTGAATCTCAAACAAACATGATAAGAACATGTTCAGAGCTTAATTCAGCCAATGGAGTGAGTTTGGGGAGGGACTATCTGTTTGTTCAACTATTGGAAAACAGGAGGAGTTTCATTTGTGCAATTTCATTAGGTGATATTGTCAAATTAATTACACATTTCAGCTTTAAAGGAACTTGTTATAATTAAGAATTTAAAAATATACACTACCGTTCAAAAGTTTGGAGTCAGTATGATTTCATTTTTTCAATTTAGGATGCAAAGATGCATTGAACTGAGCAAAGACATTTCTGAAGGATCATGTGACACTGAAGACTGGAGTAATGATGCTGAAAATTCAGCTTTTCATCACAGGACTAAATTATATTTTAAAATATATTCAAATAAAACATTTGAAAGTGATTTGAATTGTAATAATATTACAAAATCATACTGTATTATTGATCAAATAAAAGCAGAAAAATACAGACCGCAAATTCTTGAATGGCAGTGTATATTTTAAGCATTAAAGGGATAGTTCTTCTGTCATTATTTACACTCTCAATTTGTGCCAAACCTGTATGATATTATATAATATATACATTGTATAATTATATTAAAATTAAAACAAAGCAGTTTTAGAAAGTTTCATATATTATTTATGCTCCAGCCTCTACAACATTTTTGCTTCACCTTCTGTCAGCTTTTATATTTGTTTGAACTCTAATCTTACAAAGAGTAATAAATTGAACACACTTTGAACGTGCTTTCTAAAGTATTGCCAACAAGGCCAAAGCTCGTTGCATCTGGTGTATTTCAAAGAGCGAGAGTGACAGCAGAAGCCTTGAGTTAATGGATCTGGGAATGAGTGTGGTGGAATAGAGGGAGGAGAGAGGAGGATGTTAGTGTATGGTTGGGAGCATCTCGACAGCGGTCTCGCAGGAAAGGACAGAGCCGCTGTGAGTCACGTTAGCCCTGGAACAAATCTCTCGGTGTGCGCTGTCACCATGGCCACAGTCACTCCTGCCCTCTGCTACATCAGCACCACCAGCATCCTCTCTGCCCTGCCTCCATTTTAGCCCGAAATATTCCAGCACAAACTGGACTGAACCACTTTTGGATGGGTGTTGTCAATGCAACATTTCTTTAAAAACAGGAAGTGCTTCTACTCTATCAAAATGTCACTAGTACAAATTTAAACACTGAAAAGTGAAATATATAATATGCAAGGAAATCATCATCCTTAAAGTCAACATGAAATTAAAATTGACCTTATTTACTTTCTTAAAGGGATAGTTCACCCAAAAATTAAAATTCTGTTATTTATTACTCACCCTTTGTCTTTCCAAACCCATTAAGACTTTCATTCATCTTCAAAAAAACAAATGAAGATATCTGAATGAAATCTGAGTGAATTCTGTCCTCCCATTGAAAGTCTATTCAATCAAAACTGACACTTCAAAACGTCCATAAAGTGACTGTAAAGTAAATCCATATCAAGTCAAGGGACCCGATCGCTTTATATGATGAACAGATTGAATTTAGGCTTTTATTCAAACCAAATAGCTATTCATATATATCGCAATCCAATCAATTCCAGATTGATAAAAACAAGCTCCATCCCATTATTCCTTGAAGTATATCCTGTTTCACTAGGAAATATGTCACATATACTTTAAACGGCTTTAAAGCGATAGTTAGTTCACTTAAAAATGAAAATGAACTCTTTCCCTGCCTGTTTTTTTTTCCAGCCAATACCAGAATTTTTTATAATTTTCCACAAAACTTTAATGGCCCCAGAATATTTAGTTGTATGAATATCTGAACATAGAGACAGAGCGACACGCATACACATACTGAGACATACTGAGTGTCAGGATCCCAAAATTTACCAATTCATCCTGCTGAAGCTTCACTTTGTATTGCCTGTATCCACTTTTATCTTCTTAAACGCTCGTTTTTTTGGGTCGACAGCTTATAAAAACTTATTTCTGTGTTTTTTTAGCTTGTTTGCTGTACACTTGTCACATATCAGCTTTTAGACATTGTTCTGTTTTTTGTTATAAGTCCGAAATGACAATGAGGCAGCCTCCCGCAATGCAAAGTCAATGGAGAGCGTTGGATTGTTTTCCCCCCCGGTGTGGGCGTGGCCTAAATACGCTCTGTCTCTATGCAATATATCAAAAGAAAAAACAGAGCCTCTGCTTTTAAACAAACAAAATTGTTTGAATTGTTTAAGTTTCATAAAAAAAGCAACATTTTGAACAAAAAGGTGAGAAGCTGAGTTTTTTCACCAAAGACTACAACGTGCATAAGCATTGCTTTTATTGCTTGTTTCTGCTTCTTTTTCGCCTGTGTTTTGAGTAGGGGTGCACCGATCCGACTTTTTCAGTCCCGATATCGATACCGATGCCTGGGCTTTGTGTATCTGTCGATACCCGATACCGATCCGATATATTGTTGAATTAATAATAAACTGTATATCTTCCACCTTATACCTTCCTTGAAGAGACTAAAGGCACCAGACTTTACTAACTAAACATAACTAAGACAAAATAACAGATGTATGTAAGGTGTTGAATTCTTATTTATTTAAAAAACAATTGTGCATTCAAATCTAAAATAGAATGTAATCTAACTTCTTTAAATAAATAAAATGTAGCAGTGGAAACAAAAAACAGTGTATTGGTCAAACATACAATAGTAATCTGACAGTTACCAAACATTTTTTACACTACAGATAATTGTTTTGGTATATAATCATATCAATATTAAAAAAGTAGCATTACAAATTAACAAATAGTCTAATTTTCTGCCATATGCAATTTAATAAAAATTTTCAGCTAGCTAATAACAACTTTGTTCTGGTTTCACCTCACTCCAGATTAAATTATTGTAGGCTAGGCCTATTTATTTTACTACACATTGTCAACAGAAATAAGATGAAATACTGTTGATAATTAAAAATAATTCTTACTACTCACTCTTGCTAAATTGGGTAAGCACACTTGTGTTCTCATTTCAGTTGCGTTCTGAGTAAATTAATAAACTGAGTTCATGAGTTCAGTGTTGGACAGATCAGTTGTTCTGGCCAGTCGTTAAAATGATTCGGTTCAAAGGAGTCATTAGGTCACGAATCGGACATTAGCAGACGCGTTGTGTGCGAATCCCGTCTGTTAGAACATCGCGAAAGATGTCAACACACAGAAAACACTTCATAACTGGATATAATTTGTCTCCCGCTTATTGAAAGTATGCTTTATGTCAGCTGGTCAGAGAAGAGTCAATGTTTTTTGAGTGCAATTCACACCCAGTGATAATTCAAGGACAAAATTGTCCGAATGTGTCACGTGCAACATGGTTTCGGTCTTCCGAGCTTTTGATTTGGATTAATATGTGAAATATGAGAGCGAACACTGATTATTTTGAAGACCCAGAGAGCGCGCGCGGGGGAGGAGCTCTCAGATCGGTCTCTCTGTCACAAGCACAGCATCTGTTCTACATCACTCGTAAATCACAATAACTCATCAAATTAGGCTTTGGCCGTCAAAAACATGTCAATGCAGGAAAGACCCTGACTTTGCAGTAATACCCTCGAAACAGCGACGAACTAGTTGGCGTGGCAAGCGTGAAATATCTCCTCCACACAGCCGACTCTCTGGCTCGCTCCCTTCTAGCATGCGACACACGTGAAGCTGACGAATGACGTAGGTTCTGCTGCGACGGAAAAAAACACCTGGATCGGCTTGTGGATCTGTTCATTTTTCCGATCCCCGATCCAGCTATTTTGTCAGTATCGCGGCCGATATCCGATCCTAATATCGGATCGGTGCACCCCTAGTTTTGAGCCGGAGATTCAATAACGCCCCCTACCGTATAACAGTGAAAACACGGAAAGCCGGAAAAGTCCATCAATAGGAAGCGGTGTCTCATAAATGACGGGAAATGTTTTTACTCACCTTAGTGTTGTTCTAATGCAGTATGCCATTCTTTCTTTTTCAGACCACTAAAGAGAAATGTAACGGTGTTCATGTAACGGCAGTTAATAGCGACCAGCATCAAGCTTTTAAAAAAGATGCAAAAGTATCACAGAATGGTCCTATGCGACTTGCCATATATTCCAAGTGTTCTCGGGTTATACAATACCAATAAAATGTAATGTATTTTTAACAAAAATCATGGCATTGGCCATTGGTCTTCTGTGCATGACTGCACGTTTATGAGACTCCACTTTTTTTATTTTTTATTATTCAACTTCTACTGGAGTTGGCAGATCTGAATGAGATAACTTCTTGTTGCGGCGACGACGGATATATTCACCCAGTATATTACATCTTGTGTTGTGTTCTAATTAATCTTGATTCCTCACAGCTTTTTCTAGGCCAGTCAGAGTGAGTAAATGATAACTTAATTTTCATTTTTGGGTATACTAACCCTTTAAATTATGATTTTATGACGTACCCTTAAAGTGGTAAACATAACTCAACAGGTTTAAATAGCAGAAGTAGTCATGGCACATTCTGCATGGTGTATAAAGTAAAGAATGATGAGAATTCCCTCTGTAAAAGCTCATATTTTACCGCAGGGATTAATGGGTAAGAGATTACAGTATGATGCAGACTCATGCAGTAACCTAAATGTAAGCATATTGCAGTTTCAAAGAAACCCCTCATCCTCCATTTGCATCATCGTGAAACTGAGGACATTTGGATCTAACCTTGAAAATAATTCAAAATAAATCACATATCTAAAGAGGACTGTGATGCCACTGTTATTTGTCACTTCTGTTGACAGCCTTTACCCTTCTCTCTGTGAACACATGCAAGGAGAGTAATGTATAGATCTTTGGTACAAAGTGAATAGGAATAATATATTTACACACGGCTCCACCTCGGTGTGTAAATATATTTTCTGAGATTCTGCTTTTATTTAGATGCTTTCGATTTCACTCTAAAAATTGGCATGCCTGCGATTTCATTCCAAACATTTGCCCTGATTTTGACCTGATATTCAACACACAAAGGCAAAAAAAACCTATAAACTGTTTTGTTCGAAAAAGGAAGGAAGAATCACCTGGAATATTTCTTAAAGTCACCATGAAATCAAAACTTGATTTAATTTCAAGTGTTCGTTTTTTACATAAGTTTAGTTTTAGTTAGTTATTTGATACTATAAAAACGGGGGGTGTGACGTCATGATTGACAGCTGAGATTGACGGCTTCTCTGAGGGAAGTTGTCACTGAGGCACTAACAGACTTTTTTCGGGATTTTTGGGAGGAGATTGGAGCTTTAGTTTTATTTTCTACATTTTCATAACTGTTTATTTCACACCAACATAATGAATTGAAGATGTCAGCGCCGTGTGCGGGCCTATGAAAGCTTCAACTCTGGTCAGCGGAAGTCAATGAAGTCGCGTCGTCCATATTTTTTTACGATCTATGACTTGAACGTGCCCCAGCTGTACACTCATTCTTGCGGTGCAATGTGGGATAGAATGAGTGCACTCGATAAAGTCCACTATGGTTTCGGAGACCACAACAAATGGCTGTCCCTTCAGAAAATGGTCCTATTTGAGAGTATAGGGGGACGATTTCAGATTCAGCCATGGTTACAGCTTGAATCAAATTGGACAATTCTTGTTTTTTTTAATGGAATATTGCCGTTTTTATTATAAAGGATTTATTTTAAATGTAAGTGACCTCGTAATCTTTAATCAAAATAACTTCCCCTTCCTCTTGCAGCGAAATCTCTTCTATTCTCTGATGACGTGTTTACTAGTGCGAGGGCGGAGCAACCTGTGACTCACATGAGATCCACCAATAGCAAACCACAACCATCCAGTAAATGGACAAAAACAAATTAGTCCCGCCCTAATTTTTTTCAAATTTGAGAAGACGTTTCACTCAGACATAAATAACAATTGGGAAGAAAATACTATCGCAAATTCCGTTTCACGCCGACTTTAATAAATTGTTTTTCATATTAAAAACTAGAGCAGCACAACGGGATATGGAAATATTGAAAACTAACACGATTTCCAACCTTTAAAAATGTTATCCAATATATTCCATGGACATAAAAAAGCGCTGCAACAGCCTCAAGTGCTAATCCTATTCCTGATTCCTGAATGATGGCCCAGTCAGATTAGACATCAGCACCAGGCAGCAGAGATCAGAGACAAACGCTCCTGCCGTGCCGTTAAACCCTTTTCCTGACCCTGTTCTCTCTCTTCCTCCTTCGCCACATCACTCCTCTGAGGATTCCTCTCAAGGTTACTCTGAAAAGAGCACTGCAGCGCAGAGAGCACACAATGATTGAGGAACAACTGCAATCCTAGGCAGCACCAGAGGACCGGAGCTTGAGCTGCGCACCACAAACAGACTGCAAATCAATTCACATTAGGAGAAACAGCTTCTCTCAAAGTCCTCGACAGGAGCCTGGCCGGAGCAAAGTTATGATAACGCGGTAGCTCATCCTACCAATGACCGGTCATTGCACGTCAGACTTCTGCATATCACTAAGCCACAGTTTGGACTACTATTAATATTATTCTGCATTGTGATGCTTTTTGGCCAATTAAAGACAATGATAAGTCTCCTTAGATTTGAATTACTCTGATAAAGTAGATTTAATGTGTGCTTATGAATATAGTCACAATGTAAAAAAGCAGAAGGGATTATTCCAACTGAGAAAAACAATCACAAATACTGCTGCCATGCTAAATTCAAACATACTAGAAATATATATAAAGAATACAGCTCTAATCAAATACTAACTAAAGCTCTACACTCAAAAAAATGCTAGGTTAAAAACAACCCAAGTTGGTTTGAAAATGGACTAACCCCGCGATTGGGTTGTTTTAAACAAACATTTAACCCAAATGCTGGTTTAAAACGACCCATTCACTGGGTTAAAACAACCCAATTGCTGGGTTAGTTCATTTTCAACCCAACTTGGGTTGTTTTTAATCCAGCATTTTTTAGAGTGTACATACACCCTTAAAAGTAAAGGTTCTTTATTGGCATCAACGGTTGTATGAAGAGCCTTTGACATTCATACAACTTCTCTATATTATTTGATATTATTAAAACGTTCTTCATACACTCTTAAAAATGCTGGGTTAAAAACAACCCAAGTTGGGTTGAAAATGGACTAACACAGCAATTGGGTTGTTTTAACCCAGCGATGTTTTAAGCAAACGTTTAACCCAACAGCTGGGTTAAAACAACCCAATTGCTAGGTTAGTCCATTTTCAACTCAACTTGGGTTATTTTTAACCCAGCATTTTTTACAGTGTAAAATGGTTCTTTTAAAAACTGTCTATTGAAAGGTTATTTGGGGAACCAAAATTGGTTCTTCTATGGCATCGCTGTGAAAACCCCCTTATGTTTAACCTTTACATAAAACTCAATATCAATACTAATAAACAAAGATTATGAATTACTACCAATGAACATATAGGCTATATGGCTAGCTATTTTATTTTTATTTGTATTAATGCCAAGAAATGAGAATGTAACAAGTTCACAACAGGAACAAAAAAAAAAACAAGATATATATAAATAAAAAATAACCAAGTGCCAGAGGGGAAGAAAAAAAATAAACTTAAACAATGTTAAACATTGAAAGCAATCTTTGACTTTTCAAAGATGTTTTGTTTTTTATGCCCATCAAAGTCAACCATTATAGACAACCAGAAAAATGTACAGTATAGCGGGATCTTACCCAAAAATTGCCAAGAACAGATTTTGCTGGCTACTAATGACAACGTAAATCTCTGCATTGCTAGAACATACAATTCTAGCAATACTCCCATTTGTGCATATGCACAATCTACTCTTTACATAGGAAACGAGCACACTTATCATTATTTGCATGCACTCGTCATCAGCGATGGTCGGTTATTTCCAGCTCAAAGGCATAATTAGACTGAAAGAGGAGCAGTAATAAGGACACATGTAGATCCACAGAGCATCACTGTGAATTCAGTCAAACCAAATGGCACATGCTGTCGTGACAAGACTGAATGCAATCAGCAATGAATAAATCAGCGAGGAGATTCACACTCACACACGCGCACATGTACCAGGTTTCCATTCTTCATGTCTGCTGCAAGGTCATTTTGATGCTTCAAGATTTCACGAGCCACACGTCTCGTTTGAATCTATATTTCTCGGGATTAATCATTTGCAAACGATAGCAGCCTAAAATCAGCCAGTGAGGAAAATGGAAAAGCCCGAACAGTGTTATTCTTATGGATATATTAGGTGAAGGGGCGAGGCTTAAGGTGCCTTATATGTCTCTATGGGAATATGTATTTTGTCAATTGCTCTTTTAATGTATTCTCTAACACATGGGAAATAAAGATTAACATACAGTGAATAAGTAACAATTTGTTGTAGTGCAAGTGCAAAAATACAGCGCACAAAAAATCTGCTCACCGTAAAAAAACAAAATGTTTAATGAGATGATGCATGAGCCAATGATAAAATATTACCTTAAACAGTTTTGTATATCATGTACGTACAGTGTTGTCTATATAAAGATGCATTTTTGATGAATATTACGTTTGCATCCATCATTGATGAGCTCACATTATTTTTCAGATTAATGCATCTCCTCCCTAAAAACGCTTAAAACTGCAACATACAACATAAAACACGTATGCATGCCTATATAAATGTGTAATTTAAAACATGGACGGGCATTAAATCATATTTAGGCTATATAGACACACTAATTATAAAATCAGCTCCATAACACGAATTAGCAATAAACGTCACTTACCAGTGCGATTCGGTTATTATTTTTCTCCAAATGCTGTCAAGAATAACTGTAGATATGATAGGGAGAATTTTTAGTCGTGATGATGAGGATGGCTGTGTGACATTGCCTGTATCTTCACCCTGTAACGAAGGCGCGTGTGACGTTAACGGGGTGCAACCCTACTACACCGACAACATTAACGATTCCTACTATGGCGAACGCTTGACTTATTAATATTAATGTCCACACTGACGTCGCATGGTAACCTTCCTGGAGCGTCCAGTTACGTAATCTAGTTAGTATTCATAGCCGAGCCTTCTCCGCGTACTAAAGGTCGTCGATAGGCTCACTCAACTGTCTTTCAGTCAAACGGCTGGACGAACGTCACGTGATTTGCACTCTTTTCACGCTCTGCCTTTCAGCCAATCAGTTAGGTCTATTTCGCGAACGTGATTTTACGTAATTAATATTCATAAGCCAAGCCATCGCCATAGTAGAATTAGCTAATTCGCACCTTGGAGCGATCCCTTCGTCCCTAGTCTCGAGCACACCATTCTCTAATGTGCGCGCGATCCTAAATTAATCTGCAATCAACATCACAAGTGCTTTAATTAAAACGTGTTTTTATTATGATAAAAAAAGTGTTTAATCCAAGCTGCATTCATAAGGTTTTGCGGAAACGACTGTTTTCCTCGAGTAAAAGATTGTGGAAATAGTCGTGATTCTTTATAAATTAATGTCATATGGTGTGTGTTTAGTATAAATGCCTTGGCCTCTTAAGAACATGCACTTAATCTGAAATCACTGGTCTGTGCATGATTGCACGTGCTCTAACTCGTGCACATAATTGGCCAAAAAACAATGTGCTTTTCTCTCCATCGACTGTTGCCACTGACCCCCAAATATTATCATCCTTCCTCGTGCAAAGGATCGCCACATCTAAAATATAACATGCAGCTAACCTATATATATATATATATATATATATATATATATATATATATATATATATATATATATATATATATATATATATATATATATATATATATATATATATATATATATATATATATATATATATATATATATATATATGGTATATATTAATGTATAAAGAAGACTCAGTTTATACTGCGAGAATTTTATATTATAAATGTGTGTAAAATATATTTGAAAAATATTTAGTCTCTATTGTTAAATTTTTTTCTACTCAATAGTAGGCTATGTGTTATTTAAATTAGCGTTGTCAAAAAGATTAATCGCATCTAACAAAAGTTTGCAAATATATATTGTGTGTGTGTGTGTGTGTATGTATATATATATATATATACACTGATCAGGCATAACATTATGACCTACTTCCTTCCTATTCCCCGTCGAGGCATGGACTCCACTAGACCCCTGAAGGTGTGCTGTGGTATCTGGCACCAAGATGTTAGTAGCAGATCCTTTAAGTCCTGTAAATTGCAAGGTGCAATTTGGCTTCTTGAGCAATTTGAGCTCCAGTAGCTCGTCTGTTTGATCGGATCACACGGGCCAGCCTTCACTCCTCACGTGCATCAATGAGCCTTGTCCGCCCATGACCCTGTCGCCGGTTCTCCACTGTTCCTTCTTTGGGGCACTTTTGATAGATACTGACCACTGCAGACCGGGAACACCCCACAAGAGCTGCAGTTTTGGAGATGCTCTGACCCAATCATCTAGCCATCACAATATGGCCCTGGTCAAACTCACTCAAATCCTTACGCTTGCCTATTTTTCCTGCTTCTAACACATCAACTTTGAGGACAAAATGTTTACTTGCTGCCTAATATATCCCACCCACTAACAGGAGCCGTGATGAAGAGATAATGAGTGTTATTCACTTCACCGCACATAATGTTATGCCTGATCAGTGTGTGTGTGTATATATATATGTATATATATATATATATATATATATATATATATACACAAACTTTTGTGTTAGATGTGATTAATCGCGATTAATCAAATTGATAGCCTAATTTAAATCAAATGCATATTATTTATTTAGTTACATTTTATTAATTATTATTAATTTATGATTTTATTTTACACTGTTTTTCTCTAAACTTTTCCATGGACCTTGCAGCCCTCAGAGCCCAGTTTGAAAACCCCTGGGACAGTGGACTATCAAAACCACATACTAAATCACATAAGCCAATATTTATGTCAAGACCCTCTTAAATATGCCATGAGGCTATGATTTTTTTCCACAGCTATCACTGACAGTGGTTTGCAGCAATAAAGCATGCAGTCAGACATAAATTCTTTATTAACGATAGCGAAGCACTATGGAACACAAATATGATATAAGACACAAATATTCAGTATATACCAAAAAAATTATATTCTTCTGCCACATAATATAATTCATAAGTCTAACTGTAGCCTGTATGAATGTCAAGAAATGTACACCTGTGTGCATTTTACAACAATCTCATCCAATCAAAACTTAGAATGATTGGTTTTAAAACGGGATATTACTTATCATGAACAACAGTTTATATTTTCTTAAAAGAAACTGTGTATTTATTATAAACATAATTGTCAAATAATTGGCAGCAGTTTCCTAATACCCAGTTTTACATGACGAGGTGCTTTGGTTATATTAGCTACAGTTGCTGATTCCTTCCTCATTTTTAAAAGCTGATGTTTTGCAGTACACCTCGTATGGAACATGAACTCTGCAAAACTGGAAAAATCTGGTTCTACATCGTTTTGGGTAATGTTGCAATCTGTTGTGGAGTGACTGGGTATCTGCGATGAAACATGCACTGCAAAACCTGTGACTGTCAGACGTAGTTTCAGAAGTGCCAGTATTATCGGTCATAATGGGCTAATGCAGTGCTTAGCAACAGGCAGTATGACGATGTGACTGGTTTTCAAATAAGGCTGCAAGTCACCATTCTCCTGCTGACAACAGGAACATCTGCTGGTGTCCAGGATTCTCAAGAAGCTAATGCATCACATACCTTTACATCAAAACAACAGGGAACTGATTCATTCATGCGAACCTAGAGTTTCTTTTCTAAAATGGCCTGATGAAATAGAGACATTTTACTTTTCTTAACCCTGTAAAGCCTTACATGTGAAACAATAGTCCGATTTTAAAGTCCCCCTGTGGTGAAAATCAAGTTTTTTAATATTGTTTATATGTCTATTTTTAATATGCTTTAAGACAACCATGTGCAAATTCACAAGTCAACACCATTGTTGAGTATTTTCTATTTAAAACAGCAGTGAACCAAAGACCGTATCAAAAACGTGGTTTGAAATCGCTGGTGTTTCTGATGTCACAAACTTGTAACCAATCACATCACGAGGGGGGCGAGCTTTAGCATATCATTACTGAAGCAGGAGAGTCTCAAGAGATACCTTATCCTGGTATATTTTTCTGTTGACATGAAAAATCGGGTACATTTAGCAATATAGTGGGTGAATTATGTGATGTAGGTCTTACGATGTTATGATGAACTATGCCTTTCTCCACTCAGGTTCTAAGTTGTTCAAAGTCTTTCTAAGGATGCTGACTACTGAAGCCAGATTGAGATGGCAAAAGGGAACATGGTTTGTGTAACAATAGCAACACATTATCAGCTGTTTAATAACGTAGTCAAGCAAAAGGATAATCATATTAATTACCGTTATGTGTCCAACGTTGTGAAGAGCGCCATTGTGCAGAGATACCTCAGTAAATTGGCCGACTGTATTTCTGAGATTGTGCGAGCGAGTGGGGGTGGGGATAATTTGCATATGAATGAATCCATAACATAGCCTAGTTAAAGGTGCAGTGTGTAATTTTCATAAGGATATGTTGACAGAAATTAAATATAATATAAATAACTATGTTTTCAGTGGTGTATAAAGACCTTACATAATGAACCGTTATGTTTTATTACCTTAGCCATTTTACCTACATACACCGCGGGTCCCCTTACAGTGATGCGCCGCCATGTTTCTACAGTAGCCCTAAATGGACAAACTTCTCTACAGAGCGCTAGTCACTCTCTGCTCTCCCCGACGACAACATTTTTGTCCTGTGTCGGCCACCGTAGCTTCTCTATGAGCTTCGAAAGGAAGGGGTGAGAGGTGGGCGATTGCAATTTACAACCACTAGATGCCGCTAAAATGTACACAGTGCACCTTTAACAATTACTTGTTTAAATATGATGTATTTGTATTTTATTTAAGCCCCTAAAAACTTACCAGTTTGACAGAATATTCTAAATTAAAGTGATATGACAGGTCAAACTAACTGTACTTACATTTTTCTTATATTGAAAACGGTAATTTTCTGTCAGCTTTTTGAATATCTGAAAGCCAGGTTTACTTAATATATGTCATTATTAGCAGAACACATTTTACATTTTTTAATTCAAGAAGGTCCTCTTGATTCTAACGTGTACTTGACCACGTGATTGCGCAATCCTTGGCACGTCGCAGAGCAGCGCAAGATGAGCAATTTAGGTTAAAAAGTATATTATTATTATTTTATTTTTTTAATGACAGATGGTTTGGCTAGATAAGACCCTCGTCTGGGATTGTGCAGAGCCTCTGAAGCCCTTCGAAACTGCATTGATTTGGACCTTCAACATTTTGGTTGCCATGGAAGTCTTTGATGGGGAGAACATTTTCAAAAAACGTAATTTCTTTTCGACTGAAGAAAGAAAGACATGAACGTCTGGATGAGATGGGGGTGAGAAAAATATCAGGAAACTTTCATTTTGAAGTGAACTAATCCTTTAAGATGATATTAAATGCTTATAGTTTATGAGAAAAGTTCTGTATTGTAGGGGCAAAACATATAATGTAATTCAATACAATGATGATTTAGAGATGAACAAATATATATTCCTCAAAAGCAGGATTTAATACTCATATTTTAACATGATTTTTACTTAAAAAAAAGAAGTATGTATTGATAATCAAGTAAATGTATAAGTTGCTTCAGTAAGTGTTCGTCTTTAAAATATATTACTAACAATATAAAAGTTAATCTGATTTCTACATGATTAAAAGCAGTAGAGATTTTACATCTAAACGACACGTGCACACTGTTTTTAGAATTGTATAAAAGGCCTTTTACTTGCTAAAAAGTATAAACCATCAACCAGATGACAAACGGCATCGTAGATTGTGTGCAACAGGACATTTTGGATCATATTGATAAATTAGAGGCATATCAAATATGATACAGCACACTCAAAAAAGTTCTGGGTTGTTTCTGTAAACACATTGTTGGGTTGATTATGCTGGGTCAAAATTCTGGTTTGTTTGGAGTACTGTAAACACACACTTGCATGCTGCATGGATCAAATCAATTGTAAGGGGGTCATTCACAAATAAACAGCTGGTTGGGTTATTTTGACCCAGCAACTGGTTTATTCGTTTTTTATTATTTGCGGAACTTTCAGGATTCTTCACTTCTGACTCGAGAAGTTAATATGAATAGTTACCTATATTTGTAACAAGTTGTGGTAGACAACAAAATAACCCAATGTATAGGTTATATTTGACCCTGCAGAATAGTTAATATCACTCACTGGTTGGGTCAAACGGTAAAACCCAGCATTTGGGTCAAACCAACCCAGTGCGTGTCCTGTCCAATAGTGACCCATCAGCGGTGGGGTTGAGGTTGGGTTATTTTTTAACCCAGCAGTTTTTAGAGTGTAGGCTTTAATTGTAACGCTGCTCAGCCGTCTGCGTTTGCTCTTAGTCCATCTTACTTTGCAAACAGATCTTAGAAAGTCTCCATCTAAGAGCTATGGGCCAATCAATATTGAATTATTCAGGGGGAAAAAAGACAATTCATCTGTAAAGTCAGTATGCATTTGGCCTATTTACTTTAATGCATGTTTCTGGTCATATTGTGCATGGTTTATTGGTGCACACTATTCCAAATAAAAAATGGGCTGCAAACAGTATTTCATGATTACTTTAAGAGCATGCAAAGCACTTGGTTATGTTGTGGTCCTTTAGAAGTGCCTAACATTTTAGTGAGCAAGTAAACAATTTAATCAAGAACATTGTGCTTTTTTTATAATTCCGCCTCATCCGAATGTTAGGAAAATGAAGAAACCAAATCACCCATATGCTGCTACATCCTTATAGGGTGATCATCATCAAGCTGTAACAAGCCAAGATAAGTGCAATGAAATTATTTGTTCTATTGAATTCCTCGAAAGCTTGTCACAGCAATGGATTACTTCATTAATGCTGAATTACGCCTCTCCGTCTCATGAGGATACAGCACCTTTCAGCTATTAAAACAACTTCTGCTTCCAACTCAACATCTTCATTTGTGCTCTGGGGTTCCAGTCTATAAAGAAAGAGGATGTACTACTAACTGTTGTTAACGGCTCCCTGCAGACTGACTTTTTAGTGCCCTAAAAAGTGCCACACTGCAGTGTTGACAGGAAAGCAAGCTGGATTTTGTCTGCTCTGGAAATATTCTATGCCAATAATTCATGATTATTTTGCTGCAGGCACTGAAAAGAAGTAAAATGTCTCTGAAATCTCAATGAGCACACGTTTCTCTGGTCCCAGCCGCTGTGGGGCCTGTTGGCATGTCATATCCTTAATATTATAATCCTTATTTAGATCGGTCTACTCTTCAGTATCAGCAAAACACACTGCATGTCTAAATAAACACAAGCTACAAAACAGACAGACCACATCAAGAGCTGTTCCAGCTGTACGGGACGGCCCTAAACAATTAAACAGATGGAAGTCTTCAGTTTAGACTGGAATAGCATCTAATTTGCTTAATGAAGCGAAAAGGCGAATGCTTTTAAAGCTTTAACACAGTGATGGCATGTTGTTTATAAAAGCTTCCACTTTATATTTAATAGTAATTCTCATCATATAGTATATGAGACATGATATTATAAATGTGTGTGTGTGTGTATGTGTGTATACACTGATCAGGCATAACATTATGATTCCTAATATTGTGTTGGTCCCCCTTTTGTTGCCAAAACAGCCCTGACCCATCGAGGCATGGACTCCACTAGACCCCTGAAGGTGTGCTGTGGTATCTGGCACCAAGATGTTAACAGCAGATCCTTTAAGTCCTGTAAGTTGCGAGGTGGGACCTCCATGTATCGGGCTTGTTTGTTCAGCACATCCCACAGATGCTCGATTGGATTGAGATCTGGGGAATTTGGAGGCCAAGTCAACACCTCAAACTCGTTGTTGTGCTCCTCAAACCATTCCTGAACTATTTTTGCTTTGTGGCAGGCACATTATGGCGGCGCTTTAAATAGCTGCGGCTCGGAGGCTGCTCCAAACTCATTTCGTTGCATTGTACTTGTACATGTGTAATGACAATAAACTTGAATCTCATTATCCTCTGAAAGAGGCCACAGACATCAGGGAATACGGTTTCCATGAAAGGCTGTACATGGTCTGCAACAATGCTTAGGTAGGGGGTACGTGTCAAAGTAACATCCACGTGGATGGCAGGACCCAAGGTTTCCCAGCAGAACATTGCCCAAAGCATCACACTGTCTCCGCCGGCTTGCCTTCTTCCCATAGTGCATCCTGGTGCCATGTGTTCCCCAGGTAAGCAATGCACACGTACCCGTGATGTAATAAAAAAACATGTTTCATCAGACCAGGCCACCATTTTCCATTGCTCTGTGGTCCAGTTCTGATGCTCACGTGCCCACTGTTGGCGCTTTCGGCGGTGGACAGGGTTACACAGGCTACTGAGATGCACTGTGTATTCTGACACCTTTCTATCAGAACCAGCATTAACTTATTGAGCAATTTGAGCTACAGTTGCTCGTCTGTTTGATCGGACCACACGGGCCAGCCTTTGCGCATCATTGATCCTTGGCCGCCCATGACCCTGTCGCCGGTTCATCACTGTTCCTTCCCTGGACCACTTTTGATACTGACCACTGCAGACCGGGAACACCCCACAACAGCTGTAGTTTTGGAGATGCTCTGACCCATTCGTCTATAGCTATCACAATTTGGTCCTTGTCAAACTCACTCAAATCCTTACGCTTGCCCATTTTTCCTGCTTCTAACACATCAACTTTGAGGACAAAATATTCACTTGCTGCCTAATATATCCCACCCACTAACAGGTGCCGTGATGAAGAGATGATCAGTGTTATTCACTTCACTTGTCGGTGGTCATAATATTATGCCTGATCAGTGTATACACACACACACACACACTGTGTTCCAAATTATTAAGTGACATCATAAAGATTTCAGTAAGATTAGTGTTTCAAAGAAATTGTTTGTTTGTTTTGTTTCAAATATACTTTTAGATGCTATCTCACACAGGTTTGTTAAATAGTTTGCCAGGTCTTCTTAGGTGAAGGGAAAACCTATTTAAAGAGGTTGTTTTACATTATTAACCAAGTCACAATTCTCATGCAATATGGAAAACGTGATGAATGGGGACCAAAATAATTTACCCACAAGGCCAAAACTGGTATTACTGGTATTACAGTCCTTTGGTCCCCATAGGGTTTAACAGAACACACACACACACACACACACACACACACACACACACACACACACACACACACACACACACACACACACACACACACACACACACACACACACACACACACACACACACACACACACACACACACACACACCAGTAACAGGTAAAAGGACCCCCTTTTGCCTTTAGAACTGCTTTAATTCTTCGTGGCATAGATTAAACAAGGTGCTGTAAAGATTCCTCACACATTTTGGTCCATATTGTAATGATAGGATCACGTAGTTGCTGCACATCCATGATGCAAATCTCCCGTTCCACACCACATCCCAAATGTGCTCAATTGGATTGAGATCTGGTGACTGTGGAGGCCATTTGAGTTTAGAGAACTCACTGTCATGTTCATGAAACCAGTTTGAGATGATTTGAGCTTTGTGACATGGTGCGTTATCCTGCTGGACGTAGCCATAAGAAAATGGAAACACTGTGGTCATAGAGGG
Organism: Gobio gobio; assembly: GCF_949357685.1. Taxonomy (NCBI): domain Eukaryota; kingdom Metazoa; phylum Chordata; class Actinopteri; order Cypriniformes; family Gobionidae; genus Gobio; species Gobio gobio. Next base: position 43,682,074 of record NC_137108.1, on the reverse strand, counting down.
ATGGGCATGGTCAGCAACAATACTCAGGTCGGCTGTTGTGTTTAAATGATGCTCAATTGGTACTAAGAAACCCAAAGTGTGGCGAGAAAACATCCCACACACCATTACACAACAGGCAGCCTAAACCGCTGATACAAGGTGCTTTCATGTTGGTTATGCCAAATTCTGCTCCGTTGTCTTTCTAGCTGGAACCAGTCTGGTCATTCTCATCTGACCTCTGGCATCAAGGCATTTTCACACACAGAACTGCCACTCACTGGATATTTTCTCTTTTTCAGATCATTCTCTGTGAACCCTAGAGATGGTTGAGTGAAAACCAGCCCAACAATCTTTCTGGCACCAACAACCACGCCACGTTTAAAGTCACTTAAAGGGTTAGTTCACCCAAAAATGAAAGCTATGTCATTAATTACTTACCCTCATGTCGTTCGACACCCGTAAGACCTCCGTTCATCTTCGGAACACAAATGAAGATATTTTAGTTGAAATCCGATCGCTCAGAAAGGCCTCCATTGGCACAATGCACGGTACACTCTCAAGACCCATAAAAGGTACTAAAGACGTCGTTACAAAGTCCATCTCACTACAGTGGTTCTACAATAACTTTATAAAGTGACGAGAATAGTTTTTGTGCGCAAAAAAACCCTAAATAACGACTTATATCATGATGACCGATTTCAAAACAAGGCATCATGAAGCTTCGAAGCGTTATGAATCAGTGAGTCGATTCAGCGGTTTGAATCGCCAAAGTCACGTAATCAGCAGTTTGGCGGTTTGACACGCGATCCGAATCATGATTCGACTCGCTGATTCATAACGCTTTGAAGCTTCATGATGCATTATTTTGAAATCGGTCATCACTATATAAGTCGTTATTTAGGTTTTTTTTGCGCACAAAAACTATTCTCGTTGCTTTATAAAGTTATTGTAGAACCACTGTAGTGAGATGGACTTTGTAACGACGTCTTTAGTACCTTTTATGGGTCTTGAGAGTGTACCGTGCATTGTGTCAATGGAGGCCTTTCTGAGCGATCGGATTTCAACTAAAATATCTTGCTTTGTGTTCCGAAGATGAACGGAGGTCTTACGGGTGTCCAACGACATGAGAGTAAGTAATTAATGACAGAATTTAAATTTTTGGGTGAACTAACCCTTTAAAGGTGGGGTAAGTGCTTTCTGGTAACGATGTTGATATTTCAAATCCCCAAAACAAACATGCCCCTAACCCAAAAGGGTCTCGCCCCTATTTTGATAGCTCCACCCCACACATACGTAACCCAGGCAACGACTATGGCGGAATCTGCTGTGCCAGCCGGCCGAGGGTATGATGTCATCAATAAGTGAAAGCAATGTGTGTTACTATGGTAATCCAGGTCGAATGTTCAGTGAAAATGTCATCCCTTCCATCCAACAAACACAAACACAGTTCTCATGAACAACTCGATAGCACGAGCACGACAGACCAACTAGCGAACATATTACAATTATGACAAGATTAGAGGGTTATGTTGATCACGAAATGAGGAACCAAAGCAAACATTATATTAGGAGTTTATTGTCTTACTTTTCGGACACACTTTGGGAGCTCAGAGCTGACGCGTGAAACAGACAGTGGTTTGTAGGATGTGGAAATGAATGGGTCTTTATCATCGCTGAAGTGAACGACAATACGATCGCAAATGGACAAACAAGCGAACATGACACACGAGCATATTCAAGCAAAAGCCAGCATCTATTAGTTCTGTGAAACGAAACAAAACAAAACCAATGAATCTCGCCTATCGAGATAATGACGCGCTCTCTTCTCACCATCATTCGTAGACACGCCCCTCAATTAATTTGCATTTTATTGCATGATATAAGTATTTGATCACCTACCAACCAGTAAGAATTCCAGCTCTCACAGACCTGTTAGTTTTTCTTTAAGGGTGTTTTCACACCTGAAAGTCTGCACCAATGTCCGAACCGAAGTTCATGTTTTGACACATTTTATACATTCGGTTAGTTTTGGTTTGGTTTCACATTGCAATTATGCAAGCGCACTAAAGAACATTACATGACACACTCACGTTCACTCGTCATCATCTATGTGGGCTGCATCTGGACATTGATTGGTTTGTAAACGGACGTGCGTCTGACGTCAGCGTCTTTGACAAGAAGGAATGAACGGACGCATATCGTTGCCACTATTGAACAGTGCGCATTGCTTGACTATTTTCTTTTCGTTACGTTTTATTTACATGTATTTCTCATTTTTGTGAGACAAGTAGCCTGCTGAGTTTCGGTTTATTTGAGACGCGCTCCAGTTCATGTGCAAAGCATGTGATCGCTCCCGCGATTATTGTCTGCTATAGACTATTTGCTAAATGTATCTATTAAATCCAGGCAATTATCTGATTAAAAGTTGATTAAAATTAAGATACAATTTATACGAAACGAAATTCACATTAAAGAAAGGCTTTCTAAGCAAAATCATACAAAATTTCTTTCAAAATCATTTCTGACCTTCTGTCTTCTGACATATTGCGCATCTTTTCACTTTTCATGATCAATCTAGCCTACATTGAATTTAAAAATAACATTATAATATTTAAACTTAAACAGTAACTTCCTGTAAATGGTCTGAAAGTCCGAACCATACAGAAAATGCTTTCACACTAGAAACGAACCGAACCTTTGTTCAGTTTGATCCGGACCGAGACTACCTCTTTTCGTCAGACCAAATTTCGTCTGTTTGGTCCGGACTGTGATACGGGGGAGGTTTCACACCTTTAATTTTGATTCGGACCAAACTGAAAACTCAGATAATCCGGACCAAACAAGGTAGGTGTGAAAACGCCCTAAGAAGCCCTCCTGTTCTCCATTCATTACCTGTATTAACTGCACCTGTTTGAACTTGTTACCTTTATTAAAGACACCTGTCCACACACTCAATCAAACAGACTCCAACCTCTCCACAATGGCCAAGACCAGAGAGCTGTGAAAGGACAGAGATAAAATTGTGGACCTGCACAAGGCTGGGATGGGGTACAGGACAAAAGGCAAGCAGCTTGGTGAGGAGACAACAACTGTTGGTGCAATTATTAGAAAGAAGTTGACGGTCAATCTCCCTTGGTCTGGGGCACCATCCAAGATCTCACCTTGTGGGGCATCAATGATCATGAGGAAGGTGAGGGATCAGCCCAGAACTACACAGTAGAACCTGGTCAATGACCTGAAGAGACCACAGTCTCAAAGAAAACTATTAGTAACACACTACGTCATGGATTAAAATCCTGCAGTGCACGCAAGGTTCCCCTGCTCATGCCAGAGCATGTCCAGGTCCGTCTGAAGTTTGCCAATCACCATTTGGATGATCCAGAGGAGGAATGGGAGAAGGTCATGTGGTCTGCTGAGACAAAAATTGAGCTTTTTGGTCTCCACTCGCCGTGTTTGGAGGAAGAAGAAGGATGAGTACAACCCCAAGAACACCATCCCAACCGTGAAGGATGGAGGTGGAAACATCATTCTTTGGGGATGCTTTTCTGCAAAGGGGACAGGACGACTGCACCGTATTGAGGGGAATGGATGGGGCCATGTATTGCGAGATCTTGGCCAATAACCTCCTTCCCTCAGTAAGAGCATTGAAGATGGGTCGTGGCTGGGTCTTCCAGCATGACAAAACACACAGTCAGGGCAACTAAGGAGTGGCTCCGTTAGAAACATCTCAAGGTCCTGGAGTGGCCAAGCCAATCTCCAAACCTGAACCCAATAGAAAATCTGTGCTGAAAAGCTGCAAAAGTCCGTATTGCCCAGCAACAGCCCTGAAAGCTGAAGGGTCTGGAGAAGGTCTGTATGGAGGAGTGGGCCAAAATCCCTGCTGCAGTGTGTGCAAACCTGGTCAAGAACTACAGGAAACGTATGATCTCATTCTCTATAATTGCAAACAAAGGTTTCTGTACCTAATATTAAAGGAACACGCCGACTTTTTGGGACTTATTCACCGTATCCCCCAGAGTTAGATAAGTCTATACACATCATTCTCATCTCCGTGCGTGCCATAACTCTGTCTGACGCACCCACCGCTAGCCTAGCTTAGCACAAAGACTGAAGGTAAACGGCTCCAGCTAGCCTACTGCTCAATAAGTGCCAAAATAACGTCAACATTTTCCTGTTTACAAGTTGTGATGTGTATAGCTACATCGTGTACTAAGACCCAGGCACGTGCAGAGGGGGGGGCTTTGGGTGCTCGAGCCCCTGCCCTTTTTCAAAATGAATCAAAAGTGCCCCTCTCAGACAAATATCAATGATAATATCGTGGTCAATAAAACTAAATAAAAATGTGATTATTATAACATGACATTGATGACAATGTATACAATAGAAACGAACGGCTCAAAAGTCGGACAATTTCTGTTGAGGCGTTGCCATAACGCGTTGCTATGGGTTGCGTGCATTTTGATTGATTGCTGATTTTCCTCTGTTCGGAAGCGGCTCTCGAGCCAAATATGGTGCTTTCAGAGAGTGTGTGGCCTTACGGGAAAAAATAAACCAATATTTTTTTTTCATCCATAATCAGAGCTAATGTGTTGATTTAATTACAAATCTATATATTATATATTTTAAAGTATTACACAATTCACCAATGCCCGTTTGTCATGTATATACACCAAACAATCGTGATCTGGCAAAGCAAGTTCAAATTCCATTGGGCAATCTATAACAGTTAACAGTCGGCTTGTTTAAAGCGCGGAACACACTTCAATCCGAGTTCCCACACGAACATATTAAGTATTCAGTCCATTTATCACGAAATTCAAACGATAAATGCCATTTTAACGCTCTATTATGTGACGTGACAGAAAGACGCGTATCAGTTCAACTTCAAGCGGCAGCGCGCGGCGCGCGAGTGAACGCGATCATCTCTTCCTAAAGAAATGAATATCTAAAGGTATGTTGAGGATACATTACAACTTATTGAAACGTATCATATGTTGTGTAATCGCTCCATCGGTGTTTCAACCGCGGAAAGACAATAAAACAGCTTGTAAACAAACAATGTCATGTAGAATCACATTTACCTCAGAAGTCATTCAGTGTCCACAGCTGTGAGTTCACTAGAGAGATTAACTCTTTCACTGAATACATGCACCATATTAGCCTATATATTCGTTATATTAGCCTATATATTATATACCACTTACCCTGTTAGTGATGTCTTGTTTATTTAATGTATAAACCTGTCATGAAAATTACAGCCACTAAACGATTATATTTCAACGAGTTGGAGAAAAAAAAAAAAAAATAGATTTAGATATTAATGCAAAAACTGCCTTATGTGAAGCTTTTGAGTGTTGATTTTTATATCTAAAAATAAATAGCAAATGAATTTAGGCTAATAGTTTGGGCTCTGTTGTTAATCTTTAATAGCAATATGTAAGGGCTCCCTATATAGTTTACAGCATTATCTTTAAGAAACTTTTAGTTATAACTGAATTAATTTAAGGACAGACACAAATTTTTTTTCATTAAACCACTGTTGAATAAAAATTAATAAAAAGCAATTTTGTAAAACTGCTGTACCGAATCCGTACCGAACCGTGACTTCAAAACCGAGGTACGTACCGAACCGTCAGTTTTGTGTACCGTTACACCCCTAATATATACATATTTACATATTGCCCCTTTTTTACATTTGAGCCCCTGCCTCTGAAGAACTCTCTGCACGGCCCTGCTAAGACCGACGGAAAATGAAAATTTGTGATTTTCTAGACTGATATGGCTAGGAACTATAATCTCATTCCTGTGTAATGATCAAGGAACTTTGCTGCTTTCTAATGGGTGCAGTGGCTCAATGATATTATACAGCACCTGTAAATAGTCCCCAGCGCTCTCTGTGCAAGCAGATTATCACGTTGTGTAATGGACCCGTACGAATGATGGCGAGACTTTAATGATGTTTCATTGAGTTTATTGAAACTGTTTGATCTCCAAAAAATCGCCGTAAGAGCTGAACAAATGAAGCAAAGAAGTGCGCATTAACACCCCATACACAAATGCTCTCTCTCTTCATAGCATTATCATTAAAGGGGCTATATGCGTTTTTCTGAAATTTAAACTCGCGACTGACACCTGTGGCCAAAAAACAGAACTGCTCTCATTTTCTGCTCGCTCTCGCAGCGGTGGTGACGTCACATCCGCAGACAGCGCGGGAAAAGACGACCCGCCAGAAAATAGTAAAAATAGGATACAGGCTTATAGGTGCACCCACTGTGAGCGGACAAGGTGTCAGTATGCTCATCAGGAGATGTTTGAGTCATAAATGGTAAAATAAAAAGGCTATTGTTACGTTTATTTTGGGGAAAAAGTTGCATATAGCCCCTTTAACATACAGCGAAATACCCCAAAATACTCATTACAAATGACAGTAAAAAAGCACATACACACCGTATGCATTTTCGGGGGTGATTAAAGCAGCATTAGGTAGGTTTTGCTCTCGGGGTCCCCCTACAGTTGGGAAACAGTATTGTCTCTGTGTCCGCCGGGCTCTGCCCACTTTTCCAGCATTTTTTGAAAATTGCCAGTGGGTGGAGTTAAGCTCTGAGCAGGGGTTTAGTTACCCTTTAAACCCATTTAAACCAAGCCTGTAGTGCTCCAGTCAGAAATTGAAGCTTCTGCGCCTCGATCGCCCCCCGGTGGCCGGTCCCAGTATAGCTCCTAAACCCCACCCCTCTATGTATTTGAATGGGCGCGAGACACACTAAACAATTTAATTACACTTCAAATAATTGTTTCCTAAAGATGGTTTCTGTCATTTTAGGCAGTTTTTATTACAATAATTTCATTTCAAGTGTTCGTTTTTTAAATAAGTTTAGTTTTAGTGAGTTATTTGATGCTATAAAAACGGGGGGTGTGACGTCATGATTGACAGCTGAGATTGACGGCTTCTCTGAGTGAAGTTGTCACTGAGGCACTAACGGACTTTTTTCTGGATTTTTGGGAGGAGATTGGAGCTTTAGCTTTAATTTCTACACTTCCATAACTGTTTATTTCACACCAACATTAATTGTTCTGCATCTGCGAGAGTTTGGGCGGGCTTTTGATAATCGCGCCTCTACTTCCTGTTCTCTACTGCGCAACTCCGGTCCCGAGATCACTACTGCGCAGACTCGGTCCCAAGATGTCAGCGCCGTGAGCGGGCCTATGAAAGCTTCAACTTTGGCCAGCGGAAGTCAATGAAGTCGCGTCGTCCATATTTTTTTACGGTCTATGATTTAAACACACAGAAATGTGACGTCAATAGCCTGACGTCAAAATTGAAGTCAAAAATGTACACAGAAACAATAAGATTTATCTCAATGAAGTCTGTTACACGTTGGATATGTTGACGGAAGTCAGCCTATTTTCAGGCGCTGTATAATATCATTGCACCGCTGCTCTCATGGTACGGCTCAAAGTTCCTTGATCATTACAGAAATGAGAGTATAGTTCCTAGCCATATCGGCCTAGAAAATCACAACTTTTCATTTTCCGTCGGTCTTAGTACACGATGTAACTATACACATCACAACATGTAAATAGGAAAATGTTGGTGTTATTTTGTCACTTAATGAGCAGTAGGCTAGCTGGAGCCGTTTACCTTCAGTCTTTGTGCTAAGCTAGGCTAGCGGTGGGTGCATCAGACAGAGTTATCGCACGCACGGAGATGAGAATGGTATGTATGGACTTATCTAACTCTGGGGGGTATGATGAATAAGATAAAGTCCCAGAAAGTCGGCGTGTTCCTTTAAGCTCTGCTTTTCTGATGTATCAAATACTTATGCCATGCAATAAAATGCTAATTACTTAAAAATCATACAATGTGATTTTCTGGATTTTTGTTTTAGATTCCGTCACTCACAGTTGAAGAGTACATATGATAAAAAAATTACAGACTTCTACATGCTTTGTAAGTGAGCAAACCTGCAACATCGAATCCTTTTTCTCCCCACTGTATATTTATATACGTATGATAGTAAAAAAAAAAGGTTAATCGACCTTTCAAATAAAGGTGAAAATTCTTACCATGACGTCAAAAATCCAATCAAACTCTGTATATTGGTGCAGATTCATCCATCATTTGGTAGCAGCTAGTCACATAAAACATATGTAAACACGACCAGGTTGTAAAACTAAAACCAAACGAAATAAGGTAAAAGAAAATACAATACAGACTTTATTAAAAGGGTGCACCTACAGTGAGGATGAACATGTTAATTTAAACATCAACTTCAAATTGTTAATTTTCCAGTTCAGCGGCCTATTTGCATATTTCGGTGCAGTTCATTATAATATTAAATAAGACAATTGTTGTAAAGACTATGACACTTTAAAATGTTACTAATGCACACCAATATTAATTGTAACTAAAAAAAAAAAGTAGGCCTATGAATAATTGGAATAGCCTACTTAATAGCAACCATTGAGCCTAGTAACATAAAAATATGATAGTCAGGGCACTGATCAGGACATAAGTCAATAGGCTGACTCCCTGATTAGTGCCCTCACTACTGAACTAGGGGGCTGATTGAGACGCATCCATAGTTTTAATTAACAAATGTTAAAACGTTGCCATAAAACATCTCTAAGCGCACCGGGGTCGAGTTATGACTTAATTTGCATGTATTGAACTTTCTGAAAACAGAATCCTGTAGAGACGCTCGCGCAGCGCTGCTCACCAGAGAGTCGCGCGCGTGATGAGCAGATTTCCCCCTTTCTTTCTCTCGCTCAGTTTCTATCTGCATCCCACTGGCGCTGACCATCGAGAGCAATCGCCTCCTATTGATTTATCGACCTGTTTCCCACCTCGAGAACGATAAACCACCGATCGCGTCGTGAACTGCGTTTTAATGACCTATTTACCGGCCGCGCGTGGCGCTCTGGGTGTCTGATCGCGTGCGTGAACATGTTTAAAAACTATGAGTCGGCTGCACAGATGTCACATCATCACTCCAGCCATTTACCATGAGAGGAATGAACATGTGTTGGAAGATCATTGCGACATTGAGCTGGGACTGTTTTAAAGGTTCTCCGTCCTCTTCGCACAGGTACGTCATGTCGGTGCGCATTATTTGTGAATGTGTTAGTATGCATTGGCAGGATTCGTGTTGGCTGACTGAACAATGGCAGACTATAAATGGGTTGCTATGGCAATACCTGCTCCGAACATCATCTTTACAAAGATGTGCACTGTCGCTGTAAAATGCGTGTAGATTGCACGATGCATGGTTGAACCAAAACCTAATGCACGGCATACATGCCCTGCTAAATCAACACAATAATAAGATACCTTAATTATGTTTTGATGGTCTATGGTCTGGCTGTTTTGGGGCACTTTTAGCTTGATCAGGCTGTTAGACTGGCTTAAACTAGACCGGCAAACCGTCTTAGGCTGGTCTAAGCTGTTATTCGAGGCTGAATTTAACACTGAAATGATGAAGGATTTGGTAAAGGTGAGATTCATGCCATGGTCACAACACTACAGGTTACGCAACACTCCCTTCCATTGTGAGCATGTCATATTTCTCCTAAAAGAGGACAGTCTCAGAAGTGTCTCCTAAAATTATATATATATATATATATATATATATATATATATATATATATATATATATATATATATATATATATATATATATATATATATATATATATATATATATATGTGTGTGTATGTATGTATGTATATCAGCATAATTTGAGCATAAAACTAAATTGAACATTTTAAAATGAAATACTTACGAATGTTTCTTAAATTAAAAAATACATTTATTCCAGATAATTTTTCCATTTTTTAAATTGTGGTCTTAGACTTTTTGGCCCCGTGTATTTGATTTTATTTTGAAATTAAATTACTGAGAAAAATCCAATCAATTTCATTTAAAAATTTTAATAAAAAAAAAAATGTTATTTAGAAATAGAAAAATGTGTTTTAATGAAATACATTTTAAATTGGAATTTGAATGCCATATTTTCAGTGCGTTCTTAGACTTTTAGACCCAACAGTTTTTGATGAGAAATGTCTGATTTTATGTTGAAACCTTTAAGAGAAAGAAAAAGCTATTGCTCTGGCATTTACATGATAAAATATACGCCAACTTAAAAAGCTTTCACATTCACTTTGATGTGCATGTGCAGTTTCTTGGCATTGCTAGCAGAATGCTATTCCAGTCGAGCTACAACAATACAGAAAAACAATTCAAATCCTAAAGAGATGTCATCTGTGACTTCTCTTTCCCCTGGTCCGGCAGGTCGTCCACGAAGCTCGGCTCGAGTCAGGCGGCCAGCATGGAGAGCAGTTCTCTGACCGGCAGTCTGTCTGTGGGCTCTGATGTTCCTCACTGCCAGTGCTGCATCACCTACGAGGCCAGGCTGAAGCGTCTCTCCTGCGGCCACCTCTACTGCGACCCCTGCTCCGATCAGATCGTCAACCTGGCTTTTGAGGACATAGAAGGCCTGGCCGAATATCCCTGCCCAATGTGCAAAACCCTCCGTCACCTGGGGGGCTTCGTTTCAGCCCACAGCTGCCAAGGAGGCATGGCCCACTGTTCGCCCTTCGAAAATCAAAAGCAGCAGCTAGTCGAGGCCTGTGGGAACAATTGTGTCACTTAATGCAGTGGTTCTCTCAACAGGACCCAGGTTTTACATCGGACATCATGTGGAAACACAAAAGATGCAAACAACAAAAGATATCGGCAGAATTTTCTCCTCTCATGTTTATAAGCTTGCTTTTCTAACTATACACACAACTACACAATAACTCATTTTAATGGTGTGACGTGTGCCGGTTGAGATCTACTGCTTTCAAGGGACTGAGCTTCATGGTTCAATATTCTGAATCTATTATCTGTAACATGAGAATACATTGTTAAGTGAGACCTGCGTCGTAAGTGAATTGTTTAATAGGTTTCATATGCTCTCCAATGTCATAATTGAGGAAAAGTAAGAGTGTTTTACTCCATTACTGGTGGAAGTTATTACACAAACTACTGGCTGTTCATAGATAGTAGATTCAGGTTGTATTTTGTTTTTAATGCCAGATGATTTACAGTGAAGCTTACCTAAGTGTGTATTAGAGCTGCACGATTTTTGTGTGTGTGTTTCAAATAGATCACGAGTCTCCCACGATTCTGAACAGAACAAAATAACATGTGATGTGACACATGAGGTGCTGACAAATGTTAATTCATTTCGTTTTTAATAAGAATGAATTGTTTCAAATCGGTCCCTTATAAATATTTCACTTGTTTCGTTAACTTGTTTCGTTACCGGATGAATCAGGGTTTTTAAACGAATTTCTTGAATAAATGATTAAATGACAAATACATTTTAGCAGTCACTTGTCGCCACCTAATGGCGTAACAATGTAATCGATACAATCGCTATTCGACGTGTCGAGCGCCATTTTAATTTCTACCGTAAACATCAGAAATATTATATTCAAAATATAAACGAAATACCTTTTATCTCAGAACTTCTGTAATTATTTGAGTATTTGATACACACAGATTCTGTGAAATAATGATATGTTGAAAAGATTGTTTACTACTGTATATGATATCTGCTCTCTCAGCGAACACCAATGTCCCGGTATCATTTTATCAAAGGTTTAAAGGCACAATATGTAAGATTTTTGGATGAAAATATCCAAAAACCACTAGAACAATGTTTTATATTTTGTTGACTTGTGTACTTACATTATCCCAAATGTTTCTAAGAATGTTTAAATCCAGAGAAATAAGACCATGTCCGTGCCTCGCCTATCAAAGATATCTTCCTGCATTACCCTCGATTTCCGGTTTTATAGAAACCATGGAAACACCAGAGACGCTTTAATATATTATATGTTTTAACTGTTTGGATACATCGAATAATTGTTATATCCTACATGAAAAAATACTATAGTATATTATAGTAAAATTACTCTATACTATAGTGTTTTTGAACCATAGTAAAGATACTACAGTAAATTGTAGTATATTATAGTATTTACTACACTTTGTTAATTTACTGTCTATTTAAGGTTCAAAAACACTATAGTATTTACTAGAGTAATTTTACTATAATATACTATAGTATGTTTTCATGTGGTATAGCTTAACACGTTTAGTCTTATTTGAATCTTGTTTTCTTGATTTACTGCGATTACCATGTTTTACCATAATATCGAGCTTACTACAGTGTGCATCAAGTGTCTCATAGCCTGAGCAAACGCACAGAGTTACGTTAGTAGCCTACATACTTTGCAACACACTCAAATGTATCTAATATGATAAAACAGCGCTTTGTTAGTCAACATACGCTTGACCGGAAGAAGTGGAAGCGGCGACTGTGGCATAATAAAAGTTCTGCTGCTCTCCAGTCATGTGTTACGCTAGTCTCTCATTAGCAATCGCTCCAGCTGCCTCGTTGTGCTCCCACAACACTCGGCCATGCTATGCTTTATACTACATTAATGTTAATAATCTCACCCATGAACATGATTTCTGCCCAAATCCCATCCTGATTGTTTTCCACTAGCTGTGTGTGAGGTGAAGACTCCCATGAATCTATGCTCAATCTCGGCGTCATCAAGCTACTCCTGTGTTTTGAATAGGCAACCTCTAGCGGTGAAAAACGACATATTGTGCCTTTAATAGACTTTAAAAGTGTTCGAATCAAGATTGCAATCTTTTAACGATTAATCGTGCAGCTCTAGTGTGTATCTGTAGGCCTATACAAGTATTTTTTGTAACGAGTGGCATTGATGTTAACAATTATTTAAGTCATTTCGCAATTCATGAATTTTAAATGTTGTAATGCTTCTTGCAAAGTGCTCATGTTGTAAATATCTATATTTTGATAAGATCTGAGTAGCTATGTCAGAACCCATTTGTCATATATTTTTAATACGCCAGAATAACCATTATTAAGAAAAAAACACAAAAAGTGTTAGGACTATAAGATGCATTTATTTATCTAAAATGTGCCAATAAAGGTTGTTATAAAAGAATAAGGAATGAAAAAAATGACAATATGTAATGATTCGTCCCTGTGGCAGATGCAAGGATGAAAAGTACAAAACAACTGAAATCAGTTTCAAGGCACAAGCATTGGGTCATTTCATTAAATGCAAGCAATTCTTGTGCTAGCAAATAAACTTTTGCTCAATTTCAGTCTTGTGAAATATGTTGATGCAATATATTTCAAGTCCACTTCTGCTGAAACTCAGAAAAATCACGGATGCTGCGAGAGAAACAATCGGGTGAAATCTGAACACGGTGCCGTATGTTAATGTTACCAGCACCTTTTCCCCGCAGGGGAAATAAAAGTAGGACACAAACCTCTGGAGCTACTCTCTCAATTTTAGAACGTCACTGTTGTCACAGTGGCGCAACACTTCTCCAGTCTCACAAAGACGGATCTGTCTCGTAACCCACATCACAGAGGTGCGCGAGTTCTCTCCGTCAAACCTCAAAGGAAAAGTTCTCCTAAAAATGAAAACGGTCACATTCATGTTGTACCAAAACGCTGTTATTTTTACCTTACAACACAAAATAAGCAAAAACAACAGCATTGGGATTTCATTTTCGGGTGAGCTATTCTTGTAAGAGAATGATGAGCAGTTCCGAACACTGTCATTTGTAGAACATCAAGCAAATAAACCACAGGAAATGAAAAACCAAGTCCAGAGGAATTCAGAACAGAGAGTGTGTGCTGTGCAGAAGTTTCAAATATAAAAATTAGGATATAAAATGTCATTCAACATGAGCATGTGACCACACCTTTTTTTCCCCCCAATTCTTTATACACGAATTGAGTTGACTCTCATGACCAAATGATTATAAAAACACAAGTAACACTTAGGAGTCAGCATATAAATAATGTTCGAAATGTCAACAATGTTGCATCTAGTCTCCATTTCCTTCCTGTTTTGCATTAATACTTCATAAAATACAAAAGTGCACAACACACTGGACAGCATTGTGCCTTGCTTGTGAATATTGAGGCGATACAGCATTTTGTTTCCGTTCAAATGCTTAATTTGCATTCAACACTGAGGCTGACGATTATTTTGTGTCCATCTTGTGGCCGTTCAGGGAACCGCCAGACCTCCCTTGTTATATTATTAGCGTGATAGCAGCCATTTTCCCGCTTTTTTTTTGGTTGAGGAAACACAAATCACTATTTTACTAGCCTACCGTACCGTGAACTACTGCTACATAAACTACTTAAAGCTAGAACTTTCACGTTTCTTGACCCACACAGTTATCAGATCAATATTTTGGCATGAACCTCACACACAACATGCAGACATATTTACTATCACAATCTACTTTTCTTTTCTTTAGTTTTACCTAAAGGAATAGTTCATGCAATAAAAGAGAGACAAATCTGTCATTATATGGTTGGAACAATGTGAGTAAATGAAAGGCTCTTAAAACACTGGCCAACACTTCATTTAGTTAAAGGTGTACTATGTAAAATATCCAAAAACCACTAGGCCAGTGTTATGTATTTTGTTCGGTTGAGTACTTACAATTTCCCAAATGTTTCCAACTATTTGTAAATCATGAGAAATTGCTATTTTAACCAAGGAACCGGGACGTGTGAGGGAGTCGCCTGTTGATTGCGTCATATCTGCGTTACCCTCTGGTTTTTTTTTCCGGAAACGCTTTACTCTCACTGCAGTGTGAACAAGTGTCACAGCAGCCGCCGAGCGAACGCACAGAGTAACGTAATAACATAATTTTCAACACACTCAAATATGTCTAATATGATAAACAGAGCGGCGTTACCTCATACTCATGACCGGAAAAGCGGAAGTGGCGCCGGTGACTGTGTCATAATAAAAGTCCCGCCACTCTTCTCATAAACAATTGCTCCAGCGGTTCCTCAGCTCCACAACACTCGGTCCTGCTCTGCTTTATACTACAGTAACGTTAATAAATGCATCCATGAAAAATGATTTCTGCCCGAGTCCTATACCGATTATTTTCCACCGGTTGTGAGGTGAAGACCACATGTCCCAAGATTCTGCACTCAAACGTGGCGTCATCAAACTACGCCTTTGTTTTGAACAGGCGACCTCTAGTGGACGGAAAACTTACATAGTGCAGCTTTAAATGTTTTTTTAAACACAGCAGAGGAAGAATTTCACATCATAAATTGTCGATGTTTTTTTGCTAGGCTGTTTTTTTTTTTTACTAAATCCTACATAGCTGCTCATACAAAAAGTGTCATTTTTCAAAAGCACATACAGTACCATTCAAAAGTTTGGGGTAAGTGATGTAAAAAAAAGAATAGAAAAAAGAAATTAATACTTTAATTCATCAAGGATGCATTAATTGATCAAAAGCAACAGTAAAGACATTTATGATGCTACAAAATTTCCCTATTTCAAATAAATGCTGTTCTTTTGTACTTTCTATTCATCAAAGAATCCTGAAAAAGGCATAAGTTCCTACAAAAATATTAAGCAGCACTGTTTTCAATATTGATAATAATCATTAATGTTTCTTGTGCAGCAAATTAGAATGATTTCTGAAGGATCATGTGACACTGAAGACTGGAGTTATCATAGGAATAGAAAAGTTATTTTGAATTGTAATAATATTTCACAATATTACTGTATTTTTGATCATATAAATGCAGCCTTGGTGAGCACAAGAGACTTGACCCAAACTCTTCCTGACCCAAACTTTTGAATGGTGGTGTAGATTTCTAGTGCAGTTTCTGTTTGTACCGTAATATATCGCTTTAGTAACACAAACACCAGAGGGTGCCGTTTCCTCGCTTCCTCCAGATCAGTGTGTGTTTCCTGGGCGTTTGGGAAGTTTGGCACTAGGGGAGGGAATGTAACGCAGACCTGATTGCGGCTCTTGTTGGTGGCCGAATAGAAACGTGTGCTTGCCGTTATTCCTCTGTGCAGGCCTGGGCGGATCGGATGCCGTCCGCTGGGCTCTGGGTGGGGCGGAGGAGAGGCCCGCACCTCGGCTGGGTGACGGCTGTTGTTGAGACGTTCTAGAGGAAGAGGAGAAGAGGAAGGTCCCATTGTTGGCATTCTGGTTGAGGTTGGACTCCAGTCGGCGTGGCTCCTGACGTTTAGTCTGGTTTTCCGGGCGTCTGTTAGAAGCCTGAGCCAGTTTCTCTCGGAGCTGCTGCACTTCCCAGGAAAGCTGCTCTAAAGGATGCTGACTGCAGGAAGACATGGGGTGAGAGAAAGCCTACAGGAGAAGAGTGGAGAGAGACTGATGTTATAAAAACTCACTCAATCACAAGCCATTAACAACATGAGCATCTGCAACTATCTATCTATCTATCTATCTATCTATCTATCTATCTATCTATCTATCTATCTATCTATCTATCTATCTATCTATCTATCTATCTATCTATCTATCTATCTATCTATCTATCTATCTATCTATCTATCTATCTATCTATCTATCTATCTATCCATCCATCCATCCATCCATCCATCCATCCATCCATCCATCCATCCATCCATCCATCCATCCATCCATCCATCCATCCATCTTTCCGTCTATCAATCTATATATCCGTCTATCCATCTCTGTCTGTCCCATCCATCCATCCATCTATATGTCCTCCTATCCATCAATCCATCCATCTGTCCTTCTATCCATCAATCCATTTATCCATCCATCCAACCATCCATCCATCTTTCCGTCTATCCATCCATCCGTCTATCTGTCTGTCTATCCATCCATCCATCCATCTATCTATCTATCTATCTATCTATCTGTCTGTATATCCATCCATCCATCCATTCTTCCATCCATCCATCCATCCATCCAACCAACCATCTATCTATCATTCTGACAATCCATCAATCTGTCTATCTGTCTATCTATCTATCTATCTATCTATCTATCTATCTATCTATCTATCTATCTATCTATCTATCTATCTATCTATCTATCTATCTATCTATCTATCTATCTATCTATCTATCTATCTATCTATCTATCTATCTATCTATCTATCCATCCATTCGTCTATATATCCGTCTATCCATCTCTGTCCGTCCCATCCATCCATCCATCCATCCATCTGTCCTTCTATCCATCGATCCATCCATCCATCCATTTTTCTATCTTTCCGTCTATCCATCCATCCATCCATCTATCAATCTATCCATCTGTCTATCCATCTCTGTCCGTCCGTCCGTCCCATCCATCCATCCATCCATCCATCCATCCATCTATATGTCCTTCTATCATCCATCCATCTGTCCTTCTATCCATCAATCCATTTATCCATCCAACCATCCATCCATCCATCCGTCTATCTGTCTGTCTGTCTGTCTATCCATCCATCCATCCATTCATCCATCCGTCTATCCATCCGTCTATCCATCCATCCGTCCATCCATCCATCCATCCACCCGTCCATCCATCCATCCATCTATCTATCTTTCCGACTATCCATCAATCTGTCTTTCTATCCATCCGTCTATCCATCCGTCTATCTATCTATCTATCTATCTATCTATCTATCTATCTATCTATCTATCTATCTATCTATCTATCTATCTATCTATCTATCTATCTATCTATCTATCTATCTATCTATCTATCTATCTATCTATCTATCTATCTATCTATCTATCTATCCATCCATCCATCCATCCATCCATCCATCCATCCATCCATCCATCCATCCATCCATCCATCCATCCATCCATCCATCCATCCATCCATCCATCTATCTATCTATCGATCCTTCCATCCATCTTTCCGTCTATCCATCCATCTGTCTATCCATCCATCCATCTATATATCCGTCTGTTCAGCTTTCTGTCTATCTATATATCCGTCCGTCCATCTGCCTGCCTGTCATCCACATATTTAATTTATATAAATTTAAAATCGGCTACTATCACCTCCAAGAAGTGTCTGACATGATGTCGCTCTAGATATAATGCACATCCAGGTGATTGCTAGCTAAGTTCAAAGTGTTCTGTCTGAATCTAAAAACTGTAAATAATTTGTTGTTTGTTAAAATCAAATAAAAAAGCCACAATGGCTTCCCAAGTTTCCCAAGTAGATACAACTAATTCCCCTCAGAAAGTGATGATTTTCTTCCCTTGGAAAGAGGAGATGAAAACACAGCTTTGCAAATTGTTTTAAATTAAATTCACAACCTTACAAATACATTTGTCTGGTCACATCCAAAAAATGAACACCATAGCAGTGTACCTGAGCATGTAGCGCACCCCGTAAATAGCAGCCCCTCCATACTCTGACACAGGGCCCTAAGAGCAGGGGCAGCAGGGGCTCGTATGGATCGTGGAGGGTTGTGCTGCTCTCCGAAGGTTCAGAGAGCGAACAGGCTCTGATGAGACGTTCGAGCCCAGACAGACTCTCAGAGGAAGGAGCTCTGCGGTGGCTCTTCCAGTAAGAGCCGGAGTTGCCACTCCTCCAGGGGAGCAGGTTGGAGGGATGGGAGAATATGCTACGGGACAGCAGGAACACAGAACCTGGCAGGCCATCGTTGTGCTGAGAGAGAAGGAGAGAGAGAGGGGGGGAATCAACAGCATTATCACTCTCTTTAACAGGCTAATGAAGCGGTACACTCAGTTGACATCCAAATTAGAAAATGACCTCATTTTGGCACAGGTTTATTAGTTGGCCTCCTTTTTAAAGAACCTCCCTTTTGATTTCCAGCCATCTAGGGCGGCCCAGAAAACATGAATCAATGATCGTTAACTTGACACAAGCAATGCCTATTATGTGATAATTAATTTCTCTGTCCTGTACTGTCGATTCCCTATTCAATATTGTTCCTCTATATAAAGGAAGGAGTAAGACAGAAATCATATCTGATGCTTGTACAGTGTACTTATTACAGCGACAATCCCTCTGGAAAACTATTAACTATATAACTATTAAAAGTCTGTCATTGTTTTCTCACGTTCATGTCAAGTCACATTTAATTTTCTACAGTGATCATGTCATTCTGTCTCTGTTTTATTATTTATTTGCCTTCTGTAAAACACAGTGGATGGTGATTTGTACACTACAGTCTCTTATGCTCGCCAAGGCAGCATTTAGTGTGAAATATTATTTCAATTTTAATATTTTTTTAAATGTAATTTATTCCTGTGATCAAAGCTGAATTTTCAGCATCATTACTCCAGTCTTCACTGTCACATGATCCTTCAGAAATCATTCTAATATGATGATTTGCTGCTCAAGAAACATTATTATTATCAATTATTTATTTTAAATATAATTTTTTTGTAACATTATAAATGTATTCACTGTCACATCTGATTAATTTATCAATTGCAGAATAAAAGCATTAATTAAAAAAAAATAATAATATGGTATTGCACTTCCAACATGGCACTCAAATTTCAGTTGTTTAAAAAAATGCAAATGAGATTTGAGAACTAAACCAGTCTGTTCCTCACACACAGCTCTCATATGATTTTCTTCAAGACTTGGAATATAAGCTTTTTGAAGATTGGCGGCATAAATAATCATTGACTTTTCTGTATGGAAAACAGACAACGTATTAGTTTAAATGACGACAACGTTTCCATTTTGGGGTGAACTATCCCTTTAACTTCCTTGATCAAGAGAACAATGGTGATAGATCTTAGATTGCCTCTAGAAGGATTCAAACCTACAACCTTTAGGTTAACAGGCCAGACCTTTAACCACTGCGCAACAACATCCCTATTCCTATACAGGAGCAATATATAATTGCTGAAATGTCACTGTTAACGTCTGATAAATCTTACCCAGCTGCGGTCCAGGTTGGTGTTGAGGTTTCCGTTGAGGACGGGTGGAGGACAGGCGGGCTGCAACACTGGTTGGGTGAAGCGGGCTCGTCTCTGGCTGCTGTACTGCAGGGCCCAGTCCCACACCGGGGGGAAAGGTGGGTCTACCGGCTCCTCCGGGGCGCCCATGGGCAATTCCCTCAGGCCGTTTACTGGGGTGTAGCTCTGGGGAAGATGCTGCAGGGAAAATGCAATAGAAATATGCAATACTTAATGATCAAAAGATTATCTAATAAACAGAGAATAGTTAGGCTTTACTGTAGCAATAATTTAGAAGTAGATTAGTCTTTGCATCACTCCATGTTTTCTTTCTATCAGTCAAATTATAAAATAATAACTCAGATAAATATTGTGTTCATTTATTTACACAACTGTTCAAAAGTTTGGGGTCGGTGAGATTTTTTTTGAGAAGTCGCCTCTTATGCTCACCAGAGCTGTATTTATTTGATAACAAATGCATTAAAAACTGTAATATTGTGACATATTACAATTACATTTGAATATATTTTAAAATGTAATATAGTGATGCAAAGCTGAATTCTCAGCATCATTACTCCAGTCTTCAGTGTCACATGATCCTTCAGAAATCATTCTAATATGCTGATTTGCTGCTCAAGAAACATTTGTTATTATTATCATCAATGTTGAAAACAGTTGTACTGCTTCATATTTTTGAGGAAATGGTAATTTTTTCAGGATTTTTTGATGAATAGAAAGTTCAAAGAACAGTATTTAATCTTTTGCAATATTATACATTTCTTTACTGTCACTTTTGATTAATTTAATATGTCCTTGCTGAATAAAAGTATTAATTTCATTCATAAAAAAACAAAAAAAATACTTACTGACCACAAAATTTTGAACAGTAGTGTATGTATTTGATAAATAGCCATGAAAAAGGAAGATAATGTACAAATTTATGAAGCCTTATTGTAAAATTAACCCCTTAAGGGTGATGCAAGGCATAACAAACAAAATTATTGCTGCATTAAATGGCTCTAATGTAGTTTGCAACTTTTGTGACGCGTGTTGTGAAACTATCAGCGCCTGTACCTGTGTACGGCGACATCTCTCCCTCTGACTGTTGGCCAGGAAGCTGCTGAAGAGCGGAAGGTGCACGCTGTCATGCAGCGCCAGCAGGTAGTCTTCGGTAAGCTGGAAGCGTGCGGGATACTGCGCCCACAGCTGCCATACACAGTCGAGAAACAGCAGGAACACAGGCGCCTGCCGGAGGGCAAAGATACATTATACAACCCATTTACAACAGGACTGAATTCAAACAGAAATTGAAGTATCATAAGCATTTATTTTTTAGAAATAAGAAAAAGTTCAGCTAAAACAGCCCATTTAGTCATCATATGTGCTCATCACAACCTCATGATGGGCACAAAAAAAAAAAATTCACAGTAATACTTTACAATAAGGTTCCATTTGTTAAAGTTGGCATGAATCTTTTCTTCCCTATCGCAACGTTTATCTGAGTGACAGCTTCACGAACAAGGAAAAATGTAGGGCGGGGTTTGATTTTATCCACAGGGAATTGATTGGATTATTGTGGTTTGCTATTGATCGATCTCATGTGAGTGACAGGTTGTCCCGCCCTCACGCTAGAAAACATGACATCACAGAAGAGATGTCACTGACAGGGAGGGGGAAGTTACTTGGATTATCCCTTTGACGCGCATGATCACACCTCAGCACATCATATACATTGACAACGTGTCATTCATACAAGACACAAAGTGTGTAGGTATTAGATAACTATAAAACTATTATTTTTCCACTTCACAAATAAATAATTTATGATAAAAACAGCAATTTTCCATAAAAAATAAGAATTCTCATGTTGACTTTAACATTAGTTAACTACACACAGTAACATGAACTAACAATTAAATAAAACAAATGGAATACTTCTAAGGCCCCGACCACACAGAACACGTTTTTGCAGCGAGAGGCGCCTCTTTTGAATAGATTTCTGTTGGCAGAGAGCGTTATGCCACTGGCGGCGCACGTTTTAACCGCCTGCTGCACCTCGTGTTTTAGAAGGAACGCTCTGAGCGCCTGAAGTTGAAAAAAAATCAATGCTGCGTCCCAATTCGCCTACTTATACTACGTCCTAAAAGTATGTACTCTTTTTGTGAATAAAAAGTACATACTTTTGAGTGTGTAGCAGAAGAGTATGCAAGCTTTGGGACATACTGCTTCGTCATCTTTAACGGACTCTGTTGCTTAGTTACGTGCGTCCCGTCACCGTTTAAACTGCCCTGTCAATCATCATCACAGTTCAAATCCTCCACATTCAATTTAATTTCCTACCGTATCGGAGAGAAATGTAATCGCACGTTGATCTGCCATTCGTGGGTCTTTAATGCAGAGACTCCTCTCATGTGTTTGCAAAGTTAATGGCCAAACGTATCATTACAAAAGTTCTCAATGCTGCTGCCGGTGAA
This sequence comes from Gobio gobio, assembly GCF_949357685.1. Lineage (NCBI taxonomy): Eukaryota > Metazoa > Chordata > Actinopteri > Cypriniformes > Gobionidae > Gobio > Gobio gobio. The sequence continues at coordinate 43,659,811 of NC_137108.1, read as the reverse complement.
ATATAATGAGGCTAACATTGAATAAATATCTTTTGTCAGGTTAAATACTGATAATTGCTCACTCAAACCCCTTTATCTAATCCTCTCTACTGCGTAACCATCATGTTTGTAGTTTTTTAACACTTTTTATCCACGTTTGTAGTTCTAATCGAATCCTCGTCCATCTCGCAATGGGTTGTGGGCAATATCAGCCGTTAGAGTGCGCATCGATCTGCACTTCGAATTCTGACCGGAAATAGTAGACCATACGGGAATCTTTGGAATACTCTTTTCAACATACTATGATTTGGGACATACGAATTCTTTTTTCAAATACTATTTCGTACGGATAGTATGCGAATTGGGACGCAGCGCAACTCTGAGCGGAAAAGCGTCCAACGTCATCGCGTTTTTTTTCTATTGTCCAATCGAATGAATGGAGAGGTGGACCTTCCGTTGTGGCATCCGTTACCTTGATGAGACTGACTGGACTAGCTGATTCAGGGGTTTCCTAGCAACATGAAAAAAACCTGCAGCGCACTGCTCTTTTCTAAATGAAAAAAACGTTGACCAATAAAAGGCGGTGCGGTGCGGTGCGCCTCGCCTGCTTTAGGTTCGAAAACGCGTTCTGAGTGATCGGGGCCTAAAGCATTTATTAATCTTATTGTAAATTCATAATTTAGTTAGTAATACACTTTAAAATCAAATATCTGTTAATATTAATCATTGGATATGAGCTAATATGAATAAACATTAAACATTTATATTTTTATTAACTCGTGTTAACAAAGATCAATAAATACTGTAACAAATGTACTGTTTATTGGTAATGTTAATGAAAAATGTCAGGGGAAATATAGTTTTAAAATGTTTATTTTAATCAACAGAGAATTTAAAATACACTTTCACTCATATTTAGGTGTGCAGTGTATTTTTGTGCTAGTACACTATCCTTAACTTTGCAACTAGTTTCATCAGTTTATTTAACAGTGAACATGAATCGTTTCATTGTTATGAGGTTTAATTTGGGCCAGAACATTGATGGAAAGGAAGATAACAATATACAGTTTTGCTGAAAACAATAAATCTTCTGGCTATGTCCAAAACCTAGTGATCCGCCTTTCTGTCTTCCTACCTAAATGCTGTTCTTTTGAATGTTCCATTCTTCAACGAATCCTGAAAAAATCTATCACGGTTTCCACAAAAATATTAAGCAGCACAATTGTTTTCAACATTGATGATAATAATAATAATAATAGATGTTTCTTGAGCATCAAATCATCATATTAGAATGATTTCTGAAGGATCATGTGACACTGAAGACTGCAGTAATGATGCCGAAAATTCAGCTTTGCATCACAGGAATAAATAACATTTTAAAATATAATTATTAAAATAGAAAACAGTTATTTTGACTATACATTTTAAATATTTGACAATATTACTGTTTTTACTGTATTTTTAGTCAAATAAATGCAGCCTTAGTGAACACAAAAGACATCTTTCATAAACAATTTAAAAATCTTACGGTCCCCAAATTTTTTAACGGTTGTCTACATCAGGGGTTTTCAAACTTTATGATGCCAATGACCCCCAAATATGATGAACCTTTTACGAGGGACCCCCTTCCTATCTATTTTATATATGAAAAAAACATAGTTAGATAAATAGTAAGAATGACATTATAAATACAACATATTGTTTCCAAACTTAAATGAGCTATAATTATAATGTTGGATGCATAAACCTGAAGAAGATAATTTTAAATTAAAAATGTATTATGTAAGCAACTTTCACAATAAATGTATGCAAGCAGCTTATGTACTGCGTTAAGAAAACTGCCTTACATTCCCAGTGAGCAAGATAAAGGGGACTATAGTGAGAAAAACTCCCTAAAGATACAAAGCAAACATATACAATTCTGGGAAATATGTATACGGCAAGAAAATAGAGAAACATTTAGAAATGAGACTTTATCCATTTTTTCTTTGTCTTTTTATTCTCAGAATTTTTCTGGGGACCCCTTAGAACCTTCTAGAGGACCCCAGTTTGAAAACCCCTGGTCTACATTATCTCGCACTGTTATAAGAAAAGTCTGAATGTATGTGGGCAGATCCCTAGGCTTTAGAACAGAACCTGTTTTATGCCTCTCTTTCTTTTACCTCCTCTTTATCACTTTCACGGTGGTAGTTGATCCGGCTGAGGAATTTGTGTCCGGACGTGATCCATTCTTTCTGAACCAGGCCCTGGAATCCAGCCACAGTCCTGCAGTGAGGGTCACACATCACCTGCACCAGACTGCAGACCACACAGTTCATGTCTCGATCCTCCGGCTCTGAGGAAACACAGAGCAAAAACCAATGCTTCATCTGATTATTCGCAATACACTCCAGCTTTACACCTTAAGTTTGAAGAGTGGATGAGGGTGTTTCATCGCCCTCTCGTGGTGTCTCTCAGTGTCTCTGCTCAGCACACATGTGGTGAACAGGCTTTTACAGTGATAGATGGGTGTGTCAGCCTCATCTGAGAAACTCGTTCCTGAAGTTATTCACTGGTTGTCAAGACACACCGAATATTGATGTGTATTGGAGGGCAGCTGCGGGTCACGTGGAGAAAAACAAACGTTTTAGAGGACTGTAAAATGAAATGGGAATTTAAAGAATTGAAGGGCACTGCCAGATGTCGCTGTTGGTTGGTTTATGGGTTAGGAAAAAGAATAAATCACAACTGTGTGGTATGTTTTAACTTCTGCTAAGAGTCGTTAAAAAGAGATGAAATCCTATTGTTACAAACTGCAATCTTACTTAGTTTGCGATATGATATATAAAGATTTTGAGAAATGCAGTTAAGGATCAGATTTCAAGTAGCATCAACATTGGCTTTGAAAAAAATTGCAATTGAGTGCATTATGAAAAAAAGGCCAAGACTTTTGCTAGAATACTCAAATTTAAATAACTGGTGAAAGGTAAAATTACACTTAGTTTACACATTTTCATTCATCATATTATTGAAGTAGAATTTCTTTGTAACATTAGAAAGGTCTTTATTGTCACTTATGATCAATTTAATACATACTTGCTGCATTAAAGTATTATAAAAAGGACACATTATACTTTTTAAAATTTTTACCTTTCTTTAGTGTTACGTCACAATAGTCCTCATTTAAATAATTAAGCATATGCAAAATAAATGGACATGGCCTTATGGGATTACATTCCCGTCTAAGGCTGCGTTCACACTGCAGGCTGAAACGACCCAATTCCGATTTTTTTGCCCTTATGCGACCTGTATCTGATCTTTTCATGACAGTCTGAACGACACAGATCCGATCTTTTCAAATGCGACCCAGGCCACTTGGGTATGTGGTCCAAATCCGATACATATCCGATCTTTTGAAATGCGTCTTCAGTCTGAACTGCCAGGTCACATGTATCCGACCCGCACGTCGTTGATACGCGACAAACGTCATAATTGTAACTCCCGTTCCTTACTCCAGTCCAGTGGTGGCGGTAATGCACAAGAAATAGTTGCTAACCGCCAATAAAAGAAGAAGTACGCACCTGTTGCTAGCCAATACACTCCAACTCCAACGCGTTTCTGCACTGTTATGGGCCGCCGCAGACGTGTCTCTTCCCGTGACAAAGTTAGCTGAAGGCACTCGCAAACATAATTGAAGGTGGATCTGGTCATTCTGAAGTTACTGACGAATTCGGTATCAGTAAAGCCACTCACATCAGTATCCCACCACTCCTGGCTGCGACTCCGCACACACACATTTCTCTGTACCGACGTTGCTACCACTGCTCCACAAAACGCCATGGCCAAAAACCTTGCTCTCCTCCTCTTTTTTAATTTTCTTCTTAACATGAGAAGGTTGTAATGGTGCTGGCTCCGTTGCGAAAATAACTTTAATAAAGCTAAACGAACTCCAATGCTGACACCCATATTTGGCTACTTCCGTAAACAACAAGTGACGTCGTTGACCGTTGAGTACTCTTCTGCGCATGCGGGTCACTTCTGGGTCATTTCACGTTCACACAGGAGATCACAAAAGGTCGCATTTAATTGGAAATGTGAACGGCCTTGCAAAAAAATCGCATTTTTTCAAAAAATCGGAATTGAGCATTAAGCCCTGCAGTGTGAACACATCCTAAAGTATCTTATTTAAAAAATAAATAAGCATGTATCAGAAATTTAAAAACAACAGCTTCCCTCTTCGATTGATTGGTTAAAGGAGCTGTCAATCTAGAACTAGTGGACCAATGGTGGCGCTTAAGCTCGCCTTAATTTACATGAAACGCTAACTGCAATATTTGGAAAAGCAAGCGCAGAACGTGGAAAGAAGAGCGAAGAGAAAAACAGCACACGCGTACAAAAAATAAAATATGAGCGCAAAATGTAAGAGAGCACAAAATAATAGAAATAAAAACAAACAATTTTTAAGAACATATAAACACAAGTTAAAGATTTGAGCAATATCAATTTTAATGCATTTAATGTTTTGATTCATGCTTGTTGTTTTTTTAAATGCGCTTTCATTTTTCAATTAACGTTTATTATATTTTTATCTGTGACCACATTGTTTGCTATTCTGATCATTTTGCATTCTTTTTTCAGTTTGTGCAGTGTATTTTTACATGCGTTTTAAAATGTTTTATTCATGCTTATGTTTTTATCCGTGACCGCAACACTTTAGACAGGAATTGAATCCCATAGGGCCTGTTAGTAGTTTGCTGAAACTCATCATTATGGTAAGGGCATGACACGCTCGAAGCGGTTGACATCACATCACATCCCATCCCATCACATTAGTCCAGCCCACCAATCAGAGCACATTGTGATTTATGAAGGAGGGGCTTCATAGAGACAGGAACTAAACAGAGCGCTACTGACAGACTGGGAAGAGAGGTGCTGCAACAATGTCAAATACGTGAATTAAAAAAAAAAAAAAAGGGCTTTAAATCACTTTTGAACAGTAGTGCACACTCAAAGGCCAAAGGTTATATTCGTTTATGTTTTCTCACTGATATTCAGCACAGATTGGATTTTGCTGTATGTGTGTGAACAGTAAAGACACACATGAGTCATTGTGTGCTCCTGGGGTGCAAAGTTCAGAGTCAGGTCAGATGGTCGTTAATGATCAGTGTGACTAACCTTGGAGAACAACAGTCATGTGACCTCCTCTGAGCAAACAAGCGACCTCTGCGGCTTTTCTCAGACAGCACCTGTGGAGACACAATCACATCAAACACAGCAGGGTAAAGCACACAGACAGTGTGATACACTGATAAAGGCAACATCAAACACATCACACTGGAAATAAAAGTTCAAATTTAGTGCATTGCATTGTGGGGGGTTCAGTATGCTCTTTTGCATAACTGCACATTTTTAGCAAATGCAGTGTAGGTCTTCCAGGTGTTTTATGCATAGACGAGATTCACATGCATGTCCATACTATATGGTGCAGAAAGAGCAATAGTGGTATGCTAGTCAGGAGATCAGATAACATTTCTTCATGATGCATCCAAAGTGTGATATGGTTTCAATTTATATTCATATCATGCACACACACACACATATATATATATATATATGTATATATATATACCTGGTATAGTCAAGCCAGCGAGTGCTTTCAAGTGTGGAGAGCCACTTGTCATCAGGTACCGATACAGATGATGAAATATCTGTAGGGCAGAGAGGGAAAAAAATGCCTTTTATTGACTGACACATTGTGAAACAATACTGGTCAATGGCTAATATATAAATATAATTACATTTTATGATGTAAAAATAAAACAAAAATGTAACAAGTGTGGCTAATAAATAAATATAAATAATAGATAGAAATATAAAATGCACAATTCACATCACAAAATGTAATTATAACAAAACAACACGTACATAAAATTTCTCAAATTAAATTAAACACTTATTTACCACATATTAGGTAGTTATGAAGCACAAAGTGAAAAATGAGAGTCATTCTCTATATCAGTGCGCACAGTTTCTAAACTCCATGAAATGCCTCGATTGTAATCTTGAGTTTTCTTCCGGGAACGAACACATCACAATATTCCTAATTTAATTATTTATGCATTTTAATAATATTATGCATATGCAAAATAGTCCAGCCGACCAATCAGAGCACATTGTGCTTTTCGGAAGGAGGGGCTTCATAGAGACAGGAACTAAACAGAGCGTTACTGACAGACTGGTACGTTTGCCAATATTTTTTAACTCAAGGGGCAACTACAAATGTACATTTTGCTGTCTTTCTTGCACAGTCTATGCCGATAATCTCACAATGGCCAAATATCAGCCTGGCTACACTGAACCAATTGGAATTTTCCAGCATTCTATGGTATTATGCAACTGACAATGCAAAAATGCAGCGCACACTAGAAAAATGTGGAGAAACAAAAGTCTGTGGTGGGACTGGGCGAGCTGCTCTTTGAACTCGCACCACTATGAGGAATGTTGCGGCCAGTGAGGGTTCAACCACAGGAGGAATGTGAAGCCAGACAAAACAATAAGACTGTATCTCTGTAAGACTAAAATTGATCTTTTCAAGCAATAGAAGCTCTTGACCTTTGTACACAAAATCTTCAGATCCCCACCCAAGTCTCCCAGTCTCAAAACAGCTGTTGCACAAAGTCACAACATTTAACCGCGAATGACGAAAGACATTTTCAGTCTCAGTTTGGAACAACAGTGACTCAACAGTGACTAAATGAAGGAATTTTCACTTTTGGGTAAATTATTCCTGAATTATTCCTTTAAAATAGGTCATATTATGCCCATTTACAAAGTCTTAATTTTGTTTTTGTGGTCTGCTTTCATAATTGAATGTTCAAAAAACATAATTTTTCACATATTTGACATTGTTGCAGCTCTTGTCTTCCCAGTCTGTCAGTAACGCTCTTTTTAGCTCCTGTCTCTATGAAGCCCCTCCTTCCAAAAAGTGCAATGTGTTCTGATTGGCCAGCTGGACCAGTGTGTTGTAATTGGTCAACTGCTTTGAGCGTGTTTGGGAAATGTCACGACCCTTGCTATAACCACAAGTTTTAGCACACTACTACTAACTAATAATGACGTGTACATTCACAGAAGGAAACTCAAGACTACAATGGAGGCGTTTCAGGGCGTTCAGAAACATTGCTTACTGATATAGAGAATAACTCCCTTTGGAGTGACTTTGTACTTGTAACACTGCAGACTTTTTTTCATGTTCAAACAACAACATTACACACTAAAGAAAGTTGAACATGTAAAAAAGCCTAATAAGACTCCTTTAAAATAAAGGGGTTTTGGATGCTGATGTGCTGCTGCACCCATCAAGCTTGCCTAAGCATCACTAAGTTGGAAAAACCAGCATAACCCAGCCTGGAAATTTAACCAGGGTATCATCAGGTCATCAAAAATCAACTCAAAGTACTGACCGCCTAGACAAAGAGTCCGGAGTCTCGTGTGAGACAGTTGGATATCTGCAGGTGATGGCATTTCCTCTCCCAGATCCACAATCACACACAGCTGCTGACCGCCAAAGAGCACCGACTCCAGGTTCCTGAAGATCACAGACAAGGGCTCTGTTTATCGATGAATGCTTGACTGCTGCTAAGGGATGTCTAATCTTGAAAAAAATAAAATGACAAACCTAATGTCGTCCTTCTCATGGTAGATGTTATTTTGGAAGCTGGCCATTCGCAGTAAGTCACTGCCGCGAGGATGTCGCCAGCACCATCGCTGAGGGGAGTTTAATTATTTATTATAAATGATAAAACAATACAAATTTGACATTCAGTAGACCAAGCTGTCCCATATTAAACAGCCGAACACACTTGTAAACCCTAAGGGTTTGAGTGGAGTAAACTTAAATGAAACAAATTAGTTCATTCAAATGAACTTTTATGAGTATTTAGAACTTTCTTTTTCTTTTGAGTTCTCAAAACTGACACATTTTGAGAAATCTGAATTTTGTTCATTGTTTTGAGTTTTATGAACTTGTTTCTTTTAATTTAGACAAACTTATATTTAACTGAAACTGGGCTTGGATTTCTATTTCCCAGCATGCTTTGCCACTGCACTCAAAAGTTTTGCTAAGCTAATTTAGAAGAGTTTCAACTTTCTGTTATGTGTGGGGGGTGGGGGGTGTTCCCATCATGGTGACGAGTGGAGCATGAGATTAGTTTGAGAACAGATATATGTTAAATGTCCTATATTGCTTTTATCATTCAACTATGCCAATGCTATCAAAGCATTGTGTTACCTAGCATTTACTGAATTATCTAGTTAAAGGGATAGTTCACCCAAAAATGAAAATGATCCCATGATTTACTCACCCTCAAGCCATCCTAGGTGTATATGACATTCTTCTTTCAGACGAATACCATCAGAGTTGCATTCAAAAATGTCCTGGCTCTTCCAAGCTTTATAAAGGGAGGAAATGGCAGTCCAAAATTTGAAGACCAAAAAAAGTGCATCCATCCATTATAAAAGTAATCCACACGACTCCGGGGGTTAATAAAGGCCTTCTGAAGCGAATCGGTGGGTTTTTGTAAGAAAAATATCCATATTTAACACGTTATAAAGTAAAATATCTAGCTTCCGGCGGACCGCCTTCTGTATTCAACTTACGAAGAAAGTGTAACGCCTCTCGCAGTTCAAAACGCTTATGCCACGTCCAACGCCACTGTTGCACCAATTACGCTCTTTCCGTAAGATGAATAAAGAAGGCGTTTTAATATTATACATATTTCAATATAACTCTGATTGTATTCATCAGAAAGAAGAAAGTAATATACACCTAGGATGGCTTGAGGGTGAGTAAATCATGGGCTAATTGTCATTTTTGGGTGAACTATCTACGGTGGCCCAGTAGTGCACAACACAACGAAATATAAAAAGCAAACATAAGTTCACAACACAACGAAAACAAGCCACAACACAACTAAAAAGCCACAACACAAATAAATCAAGCCACAACACAACTAAAAAGCCACAACACAAAAAAATCAAGCCACAACACAACGGAAACAAGCCACAACACAACGAAAAAGCCACAACACAACGAAATCGAGCCACAACACAACGGAAATGCTCCCAACCACTCGGGGGAACTCGGAGCGCTGTAAAGTTGCCACTGTTCTATAGAGTCGGCAATCTTACAAAGAAATCAATACCACAATTAGTTTTAACAGTATGTAGGCTAACCATTGTTAATCAATATGAAATATTAATTTAAAATCACCTACATGCATTATAGCTGCATATTTATGCTCGAGAATGCTTTGACCCGATACCACGACGCTAAGGGAACGTCTACCAATTCCACCAATTGGTTGAAACGTATAATTTGTATGAATTAAAATTACTTTTAACATTTAAAAACAGACATGTTAAAATTCCACAGCTTGATTGTATTGGTAAAATTGACTTAATAATGCACAACACAACATTGGAATTAGAAAATAAAAAAAAACCCTGTTAATTTAATTCATACAAATTATGTTTCAACTTGGTGGAATTGGCAGACGCTCCCTTAGCGCCGAGGCAGCGGGTCAAAGCGTTCTCGAGTATAAATATGCAGCTATTATGCATGCAAGTGATTTTTAATTGATATTTCATGTCGATATACAACTGCACACTTAAAACTGATCGTAGTGTTTAAATATTTGTAAGATTGGCGAATCTATATAGAACAATGCAAGGAAAACTAACTTTACCGCACTCCGAGAGTCCCCTAGTGGTCGGGAGCATTTCCGTTGTGTTGTGGCTATTTCGTTGTGTTGTGGACTTTTCGTTGTGTTGTGGGTTTATTTTATTGTGTTGTGAACTTGTGTATGCTTTTTAAATTTCGTTGTGTTGTGCACTACTGGGCCACCGTAACTATCCCTTTAAAGCTAGCCAAGTTTCCAATACTAAAAACCTTTAAATTGAGATTACATGATAATTTTAAGTTAAATGTATGAATTTACTTACTCAAATCATTCAAGTTAAGAGCAATTAAAATGTATGAGTACAAAAGAAAGTTCTGCTTACTTAAACTTTGAGTTTCTTAACTTTAAAAACTAAATAAAATAATGTGAGGTAAACACTTAAATGATTTTTTATGTTATATTAAATAACATCCTTGCTCTTCCCAGTGTTGTAATGGCATTGAATAGAGACGATTTTTTTAAGCTCCAAAAAGCGCATCCATCTATCATAAAAGTAGTGCATACGACTTCAGTGGGTTAATAAATGCCTTCTGAAGCTGTCAATATATACTTTATATTTTTTAAATATGGATATTTTTCTTGCACAAACCCATCGCTCAACTTCAGAAGGCCTTTATTAACCCACTGGAGTCGTTTGGATTATTTTTATGATGGATGAATACACTTTTTGGAGCTTCAAAAACTATTTACAATTACATATATTATTTAATATAATAACTCCAATTGTGTTAAAGCAGCATTAGGTAGGTTTTGCTCTCGGGGTCCCCCTACAGTTGGGAAACAGTATTGTCCTCTACTACTGTCGTAAACTGTCATTCTACATCAGGGGATGCATCGCACGTGCATTTGTTGACATGACAACCATGATAGCCCTGAACACTGCTGGAGTTCACATTCAGGCGTTCTGCTTGCGTCGCGTGTGAAATGTCTTCATCCCAGGTATAGTGGCATATGTTTCAGCATGTCATATGAATATAATTTCATGGGTTTTATTTTTTTCAAACGCCAAATGATCGCGATGCTCACGTTTACAAGCCAGCGTCATTATAGTAGCCTAGTCTATTGGTTCCCGTTTTACAGAATCTATATGATACTTCAATTCAATGTTTGAGTGGTAGGTAATAACCATATATCGTCAATATTATAATATCAAGCTACCATAGATGAATCTGCAAATTTGAAAAATCGATTTGCATTATAGCTTGAGGCAAGACAAATAAACAAATATCACAGACATGTTAGGTATCCTAAAATATGATTTTGTATGTCTTATGTATTTACTTGCAAGAATGTAGCCCCTCCTCCTCCAGCTCACGCCAATAAGCAAACGCTGGCCCAATGTTGATCCTCGTCCTGCCTTTAATCCGATCACTTTCTCGTTTCCTCTTTTTGCTTTCCTCCGACAAAACCTTTGCTTTCTTATTTTTCTGTGCTGCTTCGGCCATGACTATAACATCCGGCAAACAAACGATAGTTGGGCTCGGGCTCGCACGTCCGAATTTAAGGAAGTGGGGGTGGTGGTGGAAGTGACTTATATGCCGTAAAGCAGTCGAATTTTGTAGTTCTTTTTGTTCTCGGGTTACTACCTGAAACCCGAAGTTTAGAAGTACGATTAAAAACGATACAGACCCCGTCAGGCTATCGCAGACGTGTCATTCAACCTATTGTAAGTCGATGTATCATCACAAGAGTCTTGAAAATATATTATGAAGGTTGAAAAGTTACCTAGTGCTGCTTTAAGATGAAAGAAGAAAGTCATATACACCTAGGATGGCTTGAGAGTGAGTAAATCATGGGATCATTTTCATTTTTGGGTGAACTATTCCTTTAAAGTCATATTACATATTACATTTATGGTAATATTATGTCTTTTTCTGAAGCTTGACAGACTTACTCTTTATAAACTGTCAATGTATAGAAAATACCTTTGTAAAATTTCTTCAAATGTTCCCTTTTTAACATAGAAAAAATAGAATGCACTTAGGGAAAAACATGATGATGGGTACATGATGACCATTTTAAGTTTTGGATGAACTATTACTAAGGACAACATGAAACATCATTCAAAGACTTTACTTTTGCAATGTGACACATTTTAGGTGAAACAAAGTTCTGTGTGAAATGTGATTTTATCCTTAAGTTCATATCATTTTGCCCTGCCCTGCAGCCTTGGTAGAAAGTATTTACATTATGATTACGATAACAATATAAAGTATTATGAAAACAAAAGTTAGGAACATTCCATTTTGGAACATTCATTCATTGAAGAAGTAAATAATGTCACATTTAATTTCATGTAGTGTGTGTCAAGGCACTCACTGGGATGCGTCCCTCGTTGAAGTGGGCAAATGTTTTCTTGAGCTCCGTGTCAAGGACCCTCTGAGGAACCACATTGAATCTGGGCAGACTGCAAGAACACAGAAGGAAAAAAAGTGTGAGCAGTTTCCACATGCGATTATGATTGGATATGCTTGTGCAAACATGATATTATGTGGTGAGCTCACTGTACTTGCAGGCACAAATAGATATAGACTTAAGTTTCTACTCTAGAAGATAATAGATTTTTTTTCTATATATATATTTCTGAAAAAAGTCTTATCAAGTCAGCATTTATCAGGTCAAAAATACAGTAAAAACTGTGAAATATTACTACCATTTAAAATAACTGTTGTGTATTGTAATATATTTTAAAATGTAATTTATTCCTGTGATGCAAAGCTGAGTATTCAGCATCATTACTCCAGTCTTCAGTGTCACATTATCCTTCAGAAATCATTCTAATATGCTGATTTGCTGCTCAAGAAACAGTTCTTATCATTATCAATGTTGAAAACAGTGCTGCTTCATATTTTTGTAGAAACGGATACTTTTTTCAGGATTATTTAATGAGTAGAAAGTTCAAAAGAACAGCATTTTTTTTAAATAGAAATCTTTTGTAACATTATTAATGTATTTACGGTTACTTTTTATCAATATAATGCATCCTCGCTCAATAAAAGTATTAATTTCTTTACAAAAAAATATTATGTGTGATGTTCGGAGGGGATTGGTTTGGGGATTTGCTTTTAATGACCCTACAAAGTTCAATTAAACCATCAAAATATGAGGAAAAATATATATATTTTTAAATATTTTAAATAGGGGAAGAACAAAATACTTAACTTAGTATTTATCTGACAAAATTATTACGCAAAAAAGGGGCAACAGGTTATATTTTTATGCAGAAACAAATGCACACAGCTCACAGCACATAGAATTGACTACAACATAATTAGTTATTTCTAATATTTCATGGATCGTCTCTTATTTTTGTTCATAATTTATTTGTATGACTGCCTGGCCAAAATTATGTCCACCCAATTTGACATGATTTAATCATTCAAATAAAACAATTGACTTCACCACAACTATGCAATATATTGCACAAAATCGTTGACACATTTTTATAATTATTAATAATAAAGGGTGAAGATGTGAAGATTTTGGCCACTACTGCACATATAGCTGTTATTTAACTTTATTACTTTGTATATAAAAATCAGCAAGTGTGGCCAGTTAATGTTTAAATGATAACTTTTATTATTTAGCTTTTTTTCCCCATCCAATTTGTGTAAATTGTCTTAATTTACAAAAATGGGATGAGAAGTATGAATTGCAATTTTAACACACAAATGGTTTTTCATCTTGGAGTATGTGTGGGAACAGCATTTAGTAACCGGTTATGAAACACAGAACATCAGTCGTGTCTAAAAAGCGGAAAAACACCCTCTAATGTCAATACAAATCTGAGCACAGGAGGTCTGAAAGCGGATCTCTACCTGGTGGACATCTCAAAGCGGTCATTGACAGAGCTGACCCTCCAGCCGGTGGCACCTGTCCTCTCCAGCTCCTGCTCCCAACCCAACGAACTCTCAAACCAGTTCATGGCAGGGTCACGCCTCCTGTTGCTTAGGAACTGCTTCATTTCTATAGACGGCATAGAGAGGCATTGAATGTTTGGATTGGTTACAAGATCCGGATTATGTGCAAAACCTCCCGATAGCTGCAAACTCAATTTGCTTGCTAGAGAGCAAGTGGACTGGTGCAATGAACATGAACTGACTACAAACAAACCTTGACAAGGTTGAAAAAGGGCTAGAAGGTGACCTGTTTCAGATTACTTTCCATTATTCATCTGGTTGACGGTCACTTTCCTTCTCAGAGATGTGGCTTTAGCTCACATTTCCTTCTATGATTCGTTTGAATGTCAAATATGGGGGTCACATAGGCTACAACAGGGAGAAAACTATGATATTTGAAAATTATTCAGCTTTTTGAAAATATAAAATCACAATATTTATGTATTTGCTCTGAAATTTCTTGAAAAAAAAAAATGTTTCGGCCATTATAGCAAAGTAGATTCAAAATGTGTCATGCAAGATGTAAAATACAATAACATATTTATACAGCTCTGGAAAAAATTAGGAGACCACTCCAAGTTCAGAAATCAATGTTAAGTGGTCTCTTAATCTTTTCCAGAGCTGTATGTTTTCCACACTAATTTTCACTAAATGACCACAAGAAAGAATCACTCATTTCCATTTATATTCATCTGTATAATAATACTTAGTAAAAATAACATCTAGCTCATTATTAAAGGAACATTATTGAGTTTTACCGTTTTCGACGAAAAATTAAAAGTTGTGATTTTCTAGGCCGATATGGCTAGCAACTGTACTCTCATTCCTGCGTAATAATCAAGGAACTTTGCTGCTGTACCATGGGTGCAGCGGAGCAATGATATTACGCAGAGCCTTTTTAAATAGGAAAAATATTGAAACTCTTTGGTCATTTTTGAGTGAGATGCTAACGGTCTAATCAGATTCAATGATCAGATCAACTTCACATATTATTCTAAATTATAAACATTGCAAAACATCTTCTGACAACCCTCAGGATTCTGGAGTCGCAATGTAGATAAGCCAAAAATAATATCTACAGCTTATCTTTATCTATAAACACAGGATTTGATCTCCTCGCTCGCTTTTATCAGTTGTGTCTCATTACACCTGGTAAAAATGCAGAAGAGGTTGCAAATAAGTTGACAGATGATTATGGCAAAAGTTACATCCTGGCTCAATCGGTGTTATCTGATATTAAATGTGTCAAAATCCATCTGTATGTTATTTTCTAAAGGACAAAGTGTTGATATAGAGCAGGATATTTTCCTTTGGGGAGAGAGATTATAAATTATTTCAGAATGTATATACCTAAGGGTACATCTGGACTCCTGTCTTGGTTTCAAAACCCACAACCTAACTTGGCAAATTTTAGGTTTATCAGAAATTCTTTATCAAATGAGGCTGCACAGATATACTTTCACTCTATGATTCTTTCTCATATCACTTATTGTTTGACAAGCTGGTCTAACACACATTCCATAGTTCTAAAACCATTGGATTATTGAATTATTATATAAACAAGCACTTACATTTAAAAAAAATATATATATATATTTAGTTTTCACTACTGTTCCATTTTAAATAAGTATAACCTGCATAGCTGGAAAAGACTCATTAAGTTTAAAAATGTTTCTTTAGGTCATAATATTATGCATGGTTTAGTTTTTCTTTTTCTTTTCTCTTTAGTTTTTAGGCCTAATAACATCTAGCAAAGGGACTACCAATGAAAACTAGCCAATGGGCTAATTTGGGTACATTTACATTCATGAATGTTGATTAATGTACATTGCCCCTGTTTGAAATAAAATAAATTACAAAATTACAAACATAACGGCTTTTTGCATTGATTATTAATAACTCACCAATGCTCCCCAAAGCAGCATTTTGGAAGGAGAGGATGGTCCCAGGTTTCAGTGGCTGGTAGGTCTTAGCAATGGTATACGTAATCTGAAAGCAAGTTAAAGTAGTGAGGCAGTCATTAGTATGTTGATCAACAATAAAGACTTGAAACATATAACAAGTATGCACTGTAAACGCAAATACTTCAAGCTCAAGGTAAGCAGTTGGGATGGCTATGCTTTAACTAGACAACCTGGTTTAAGAAAAAAAAACTTTCTTTATTGATAGCCATTCAAAAGCAACCATGTATTTGGATAAATTATTTTTTTCATTTTAAATAATAATAATAATTATTAATAATAATAATAGTCATTTTAAAATGTCCTCATGAAATCAAAATTGACCCTATTTACTTTGTCAGCACACAGTACAGGTTTTAGGGTGAACAATTAATCCATGCAAGTTAATACACAGAATTTTTTTGTTGTTGCGGTAATCTTTAATCAAAATCTGAAAAGTTACTTTCGGTCTGGAATGGCTTTCCTTTTCCGACGACGTCAGTTTGACGGCTTGGGTTTGAATATCCTTAAAGGGATAGTTCACCCAAAAATGAAAACTAGCCCACTCACCCTCAAGTCATCCTAGGTGTATATGACATTCTTCTTTAGACTATTAAAATCAGAGTTATATTAAAAATGTCCTGGCTCCTCCAAAATTTATAACGGCAGTGAATGGCTGTTTCTGTTTTGAAGTCCATAAAAGTGCATCCATCCATCCATTATAAAAGTGCTCCAGGGGGGTTAATAAAGGCCTTCTAAGCAAAGCGATGTGCTTGTGTGAGAAAAATATCCATATTTTAAACTTTATAAACTGAAATAACTAGCTTCCGACACGGCCATACGCTTCGATTTAAGCCGAAAGAGTAACCCTTGACCTGATGCATGATGTATTGACGAAGCGCAGAGGATAAATGGTAAAAATGGAATGCATTTATATAGCGTTTTCAACAGACCCATGACCCAAGGATAGAGCAAAACAAAACACCAGTCATGAACTAGAAGTCTAAAATGAGAATTTTTAAAAAGAAATGCCGGAGGATTTCAATATAAGAGAAGAGGGGCTTGAGTTTGTTGCCCAGCCATATTTGTATGAACCGCGAGAGGCGTCAACGCTTGCGATGCTCCTACACTTGCGTAGGCCGTCTGCCTGAAGCTAGATATTTTAGTTTTTAAAGTTTAAAATATGGATAATTTTGTCACACACGCGCATCGCTTCAGAAGACCTTTATTAACCCCCCCTGGAGCCATGTGGATATCCTTTATGATGGATAGATGCACCTTTATGGACTTCAAAACAGATCAGCCATTCACTGACGTTATAAAGCTTGGAAGAGCCAGGACTTTTTTTTATATAACTCTGACTGTATTCGTCTGAAAGAAGAATGTCATATACACCTAGGATGGCTTGAGGGTGAGTAAATCATGGGCTAAATTTAATCTTTGGGTGAACTATGCTTTTAACCACTCCCCTCAAACCGTTAGTCTGCTATGAGCGAGAGATGGAGAGGAGGTGCGCTAAAGTAAAACCCTGCCCTCTATTCAATATTCCGTTTCACTTGGAAATACACCACAGCACTGAAGAAAACTCAGTTGCTACTTCCGGTTCACTGGCACTTTAAAAATTAAATTAGATTTTAATAGAAGATATTTTGCCTATGTACATTCCTGAAATGATAAAAAAAATGATATCTGTATTAGGGTAAAGCACAGTATCATTCAAAAGTTTGGGGTCCTTAAGATTTTTTTAACACTTTTATTAAGCAAAGATGCATTAAACTGATCAAAAGTGACAGCAAAACATTTATAATGTTATAAGATCAAATAAATGCTATTCTTTTTAACGTTCTATTTATCAAAGAATCCTGAAAAAATGTATCACAGTTTCCACAAAAATATTAAGCATTAACTGTTTTCAACATTGATAATAATAATAATAAGAAAAATAAACTTTTCTTGTGCAGAAAATCATCATTAGGATGATTTCTGAAGGATCATGTGACACTGATGACTGGAGTAATGATGCAAAATATTATATATGCAAATATATATTATATATGTTTTGACATCATAGGAATACATACAATTTTATATATTAAAATCGAAAACAGTTCTTTTAAATGGTAATAATATTTCTCAATATTCCCATTGTTATTTTGATCAAATAAATGCAGTCTTGTTGAGCATATGAGACTTTTTAACAGCGGTGTATGTCTGGCCTTATATTAAGACAAACCTCCACAGCTTGAGTATCAGGCGTGAGTCTGTCGAACAGGAAGCAGAGAACACGCAGGTCTCGGCAGTACAACACCAGTTCCTCCGGGGTGAACTTCAGAGAGCAGGTAGGGGTCACAAGCTTGCTGCGAGACGGTCCCACTACAACAGACATTTAGATGTATTAAAACATTGGGTTAAAATGTGACCTAGATGTGTTCTTGACAGGTTTCATGAAGACCGATTGACCGACCGACTGATGGTTTATCTATCTATCAGTAAAGATTGCCTCACCTGCCACAACTTTGTCAATAGAGGCGAGAGCTACATCATGATCTCCAAGCAGCACGGGATCTGCATTATCCTGAAGAAGGAGAAAAGGAAGCCATCAAGATAAATATGTCTGCAGAGGATGTTACACTAGACTGCCAGAGACTTTATAAACTTCAGCAAGCACCAAAAGCACTTCACAGTTCACAGTAAGGCTCAACTTTCGCAGGAAAAACAGAGCGCTGGGATTCTCATTCCGGAAACATCTCAGCAATCTGTGGCACTCACGTCAGGTTTCTGGCTGTCCTGAGGCACGAAGGCTACTCTGAAATGAGTGCAGAACAGAGTCCCAGACAACCAGCCTCCTCCTTCCTTAGCCGACAGCTTCTTCCTCACCAGCACGGCCCGCTGCAGCACACACTCTCCTGAAGACGAACACAAGCGAATCACACACGATGAAAACGACATGCTTATGAAGTGCAAACATTTAGTCCATATCTGCTAGCTTGGAGTCATCTATACTGCTTAAATGGGACCTATTATGCAAAATTCACTTTTATAAAGGTGTTTGAACACCGATGTGTGTCCACAGTGTGTGAGAACAACCATCCTATAATGGTAAAAATCCACTCACTCATTTTTGTTTTTATAATTCCCAGCAGTCTCTTGAAAACAAGCTGATTCAGATTCCCCCCTACAATAATGCCATTGTAGGGAGAAGCCCCGTCCCTCAGACACTGAGGACATTGTGGTCAAATGTCATTTTCAAAAGGAAATGTCCCAAAGAAAATTGTAAAAGTCTAATACGTCTGCGCTAATTATTTTGCGCCGTACTGCTTCAACGACGAGCAGGGTTGGGAAGGATACTTTTAAAATGTATTTCACTACAGATTACAAAATGCATGCTTTAAAAAGTCATTTGTAATGTATTTCGTTAGATTACACAAGTTTTGTAACTTAATCTAAATACTTTAGAATACAATGGAATACTAAGAATTAGGTATGTAGCACAAAAGGACCACCTAACTGTTAGAATTGAACTTTTAGGTAGACTATCAATATTCTCAATCATCAGTCGATGTCCAATATTCCAACCCCTGTGTTGTGTGGCAGCAGCTGCAGTGCGAAATATCTCGGGAGAATGCTCAAGCAAACACAGACACAGTGCAGGACTGTAACATTCTCAAATTTATTAAGGAAGAAATGTCTAAGTAAAAAGACATTTGTCAGGATGTCTTGAGCATCCAATCATGGTACCTAAAATCAAGCCGTACCATATATGGTATTTCAATATAAAATCAAGCAAGACATGGGTGTATGTGTATCGTCTTAATGTTTTGTCTGGGTTGTCTGGGTGTGTGCGAATGTGTCCAAGGACTACTTAATGTTTTGTCTAATTGTGCGCACGTACCATGGCTGAAAAGTCAGTGTTATACAAGGAAAGTTAGAAAGTGAAGCCCAAGATATAAGAAAATATTAACAGTAACAAAGGATTTGGTTTTCCTCTGCATATTATTTTAAACAAAATCAGTTTTCCACAATATTTTTGAAGCAAAAAATGCAGACAATCTTAGAAAAAAGCAAAAGATATTGATGCTCAAGATGCATTAAGATTTGGGGTGTGAATAAACTTTTGATTTTGTATGAACACGGTAAATTGTACTCATTTTGTCTAGATATAAGCTCCTGAAGGGCAGTACTAAATAAAAAAATCTTTAAACAAAATAGAACATTTTTCACACAACCTGGTCAAAAATGTTCACCCCCTACTCTTAATGCATTGCGTTTCATGGAGGCTTGTTTTCCGCCACTCAATATAAAAATAAAAACAGTATTTGCAATTTTTTTTCCTCACAATTCTGACTTTTTTTTCTCATAATTGCGAGATTTAAAGTCGCAATTCTGAGGAAAAATGTCAGTCTTTTCCCCCCTCATAAATGGACATTATAACTCGCAATTGCGAGTATATATCTCACACTGACTTCTCAGAAAAGAAGTCGGAATTGTAAGATAAATAGTCGCAATTACCTAAACAAATTACTTAACAGAAAACAGATGTGGATCATCCAGGTAATGACAGACAGTTAAGATTCAAGGGTATGTATATTTTTGAATTTGGCAATTTTGTCATGTGGAGTATATGTAAACATCTATTATGTGAAATAGCTTATTCAGGACAGTACTAAATAAAAGTATTTTTCTGTGGTCCCACTTATTTTGTTAAAATTTGTAAAATTATGCATATTCTGCAAGGGGTATGAAACTTATGAGCAGAACTGTAGCTTAGGATGCTTTGCAGACTGTCAGAGTCTGAGAATCACCAATTGCTGTTCACATTAATTGCCCGTAACAGTTTACATTAATGTTTAAATTAAATAAATTAAATTCAAATTCAAAAGAATCACTTGTAACTGTAACTGTAATTTGATTACCACCCATTTAAAATGTAACTGTAATGAAATACAGTTACTCAAATTTTATATTTTAAATACGTAAGTTACATTTAATAAGAAGTTATTTTGTTACTCCCCAACCCTGCAAACAAGGGTCTTTTCAACGCTGGATTTTCAAAAATGTTGATTCTGAAAGATGGTCAATACCAACACTTTGTGCGCAAACTTCAGATCCAGTCCAGACAAAGTAAGTATCACGTGTCATATGTTGTGAGTCCTTCCAAATCGCCTTTCTGAAAGAGCTTGTAGGCACTGTACGGCTAATGCTGCTAACGCTACCATTGTCTCTGCCTGTTTTCTCTCATGCTGCCCTTACGTCTTACGTGCTATCAGAATGATCATTTTCATTGCGTGAGATTGCACTGTTTTGTTGTTGCCGGTATGCTGGAGCATGAGCTCTAGAAGCATTGAAAGGGGGCCGGGAGCAGCAGCTCATTTGCATTTAAAGGGACACCCAAAAACCCAAACACACCACACCCCCCCGAGAAGTGGCAATTTTAACATGCTATAAAAATTATCTGTGGGATATTTTGAGCTAAAACTTCACATACTCTGGGGACAATCAGAGACTTATTTTATAAATAGGTATTGTAAAAATAGGCAAAATTGTAAAAATAGGCATAATAGGGCCCTTTAAAGTTTACTATAGCAACAGGAAAAGTAAAATGTGGAGATAAAACAGGAAAATGTGGGAACTAATATTTATGAAAGGAATTACACAAACATCTGGTTTTTAATTCAACGGCAATCTTCAAAAGCTCTGTAGGCCACATATATAAAAGGATATGTGGTATTTCAAAAATAGTTTGAAGGAAATTATGATTCTGTTGACATAAAACTCACACAATCATAAAAAATAAAAGACATAGGACAGAAGTTTAAAGTTGGTAGAGCCCATTAAACCGGCCCAGAGTCAGGCATGAACACGCTCTCAACACATGAAATGAGTTGGGTTCTTCTGGTCACTTTTCAAAGGCGAGTTTCTTAATTTTATGACTCTCAAGGGTGCTTTGGATCTCAAAGCTCATTCCTGAGGCATCATGGACGCAGATGTCAGAGAGAATAGGACGGAAGCATAGAGATCAGACTGTCACAGTGATTACTGGACTATTAGAAAAACAGAGCTTAGGATTCCAGTTTCATGAGAACTGAAAATGCATTAAATTCCACAATGCTTTTAACAGTTTCATTGTTGTTATTTTTAACTAAATCTAAAACTATATATACAGTGAGGAAAATAAGTATTTGAACACACTGCTATTTTGCAATTTCTCCCACTTAGAAATCATGGAGGGGTCTGAAATTGTCATCGTAGGTGCATGTCCACTGTGAGAGACATGATCTAAAAAAAAAAATCCAGAAATCACAATGTATGATTTTTTAACTATTTATTTGTATGATACAGCTGCAAATAAGTATTTGAACACCTGAGAAAATCAATGTTAATATTTGGTACAGTAGCCTTTGTTTGCAATTACAGAGGTCAAACGTTTCCTGTAGTTTTTCACCAGGTTTGCACACACTGCAGGAGGGATTTTGGCCCACTCCTCCACACAGATCTTCTCTAGATCAGTCAGGTTTCTGGCCTGTCGCTGAGAAACACGGAGTTTGAGCTCCCTCCAAAGATTCTCTATTGGGTTTAGGTCTGGAGACTGGCTAGGCCACGCCAGAACCTTGATATGCTTCTTACAGAGCCGTTATCCTGGCTGTGTGCTTCGGGTCATTGTCATGTTGGAAGACCCAGCCTCGACCCATCTTCAATGCTCTAACTGAGGGAAGGAGGTTGTTCCCCAAAATCTTGCAATACATGGCCCCGGTCATCCTCTCCTTAATACAGTGCAGTCGCCCTGTCCCATGTGCAGAAAAACACCCCCAAAGCATGATGCTACCACCCCCGTGCTTCACAGTAGGGATGGTGTTCTTGGGATGGCACTCATCATTCTTCTTCCTCCAAACACGTTTAGTGGAATTATGACCAAAAAGTTCTATTTTGGTCTCATCTGACCACATGGCTTTCTCCCATGACACCTCTGGATCATCCAGTCATTGGCAAACTTAAGACGGGCCTGGACATGTGCTGGTTTAAGCAGGGGAACCTTCCGTGCCATGCATGATTTCAAACCATGACGTCTTAGTGTATTACCAACAGTAACCTTGGAAACGGTGGTCCCAGCTCTTTTCAGGTCATTGACCAGCTCCTCGCGTGTAGTTCTGGGCTGATTTCTCACCTTTCTTAGGATCATTGAGACCCCACGAGGTGAGATCTTGCATGGAGCCCCAGTCCGAGGGAGATTGACAGTCATGTTTAGCTTCTTCCATTTTCTAATGATTGCTCCAACAGTGGACCTTTTTTCACCAAGCTGCTTGGCAATTTTCCCGTAGCCCTTTCCAGCCTTGTGGAGGTGTACAATTTTGTCTCTAGTGTCTTTGGACAGCTCTTTGGTCTTGGCCATGTTAGTAGTTGGATTCTTACTGATTGTATGGGGTGGACAGGTGTCTTTATGCAGCTAACGACCTCAAAGAGGTGCATCTAATTTAGGATAATAAATGGAGTGGAGGTGGACATTTTAAAGGCAGACTAACAGGTCTTTGAGGGTCAGAATTCTAGCTGATAGACAGGTGTTCACATACTTATTTGCAGCTGTATCATACAAATAAATAGTTTAAAAAATCATATAATGTGATTTCTGGATTTTCTTTTTTTAGATTATGTCTCTCACAGTGGACATGCACCTACGATGACAATTTCAGACCCCTCCATGATTTCCAAGTGGGAGAACTTGCAAAATAGCAGGATGTTCAAATACTTATTTTCCTCACTATATATATGACGGGACAGCATATTAAAAAGTGTATAACATATTTAAATAAATGATGAAAATATGCCCCAAATCACAACAAAACTACTAAAAATGGAACTAAAATTAAAAAGAAAAAAAGGTAATTAAAAAAACTCTCAGATTCACATCAGCCTGGTTTTATCTAGGTTAGGACACCGCTTGACATTAGGTGAATGATAAACCATTAAGCATAGCCTCATCTAGCATTCCCAATTATAAAGAAGCAAACATCTACCATATTATTTCATATGCTTCTGCTTAAAACATTGCCAGCAAGGTTTTACTAGTAGGATTGGCTTACAGTGACTTTAAATCAGTAAGATAAAGAAGACCCAACAGCTCCGGCCATTTTTTATAGAACAGCGCAAAAATGTCCCTATTTCCTGATAGGTATCACATAATTAGGCTTTTGGAGAAATCAGACCTGGGCTCGTAAACATAAATAAAAATCAATAAAAAAAATTAAGTAAAACATTAATAAATAATGAAAAATATATATTTTTTTAATAAAAAAATTAAATAAGAAGTTAAAAAATGTTTTTTATGAATAATAATAGGTAACAAATTAGAAATAATAGGTAATATATAAAAATAAATAATTAATAAATTAAAAAATAAAGTAATAAATTAATGAATTAAAAAATTTTTTTTAATAACAATAAATACAATTAAAAAAGTAATAAATAAATTCAAAAAAATAATAAACTCACACACACACACACACACACACGCTAATATTTTTTGCCAATAACAAAACTTCACTGCCTGTCGGTCATTTTGAGCTGGTTTACTGCTGGAAGTCAGAACTCACTGGGGTTTTTGTCCCAGTTACAAGAATAAACCACAAAATCTAATTAAAAAATACACTAACACAGCTAAATAATAACATCTGCTGCAGTAACAGCCAATGACAAATTCCTTTCTTTTCACAGCACAAATAAGAACATGTTAACTTTATATATAACAATTTAAAAATATCTCATGGGGTATGTTTAAAATTGCATACTACTATACTACCCAAACTATTTTTGCAATATGTGCACCATGTGATTTTCTGTAAGCATCAGCCGAAATGAGCAGTACAACAACAAGACCACCCCACAAAATGCTGCATCACACAATGCAGTGAAATTGGTAGAAAAATTGCAAAATGACCCTAATTTTGATTGTGAGATGCTAACTGGATGCCATCCTCTGAATTAAACATAATGAGGTCATATTACAACAATGCAGCGTACTACATGTTTGAATAATTTATCATTGCATTACATACATTTTTTAAAATAGTAGGCTGTCAGCAGTATGTACAGTATAATCTACTCTTTCAAAATCCTCTGAACGGTTCCTCCCAGGGACTGATTCAGTTTCCTCTGTCCTGTGTTGGAGCGTTATCAGAGATCGTGCGGATAGACGTTGAGTCTTAGACATGACTGTACTGGCGAGGAGACCGCGTGTGTGTCCACGGGGATCTGCAATGTGAGCCCTTTGACTCCGAATGGTTAATCTGTATTTGTGCACTTCATATTCAAAGCACTGTGGATGGATGCGACTTGTGATATCAATAAGCTTAGACCTCTAAGATTCAAATGAATGAGGATCCCACAACAAAAGAGTAGTCATGACATGCGCTAGTGTTCAACCAAGAATATTATCTATACTGTCAACACTGTCTATATCTTACTACTGTATTTATGTCTATATTGTACTAGTCTATATACCACTCAAAAGTTTAATTATTGTTTTTTAATTATCTTAATTATTTCCATCAAGAGGTGCATACATTTTTGGTCCAGATCTTGTATTGACAATGCAAGAGTCCAGCACTGTGTAAAGTCTCCTCCAGCACATCCCAAAGACTTTCAATGAATTTAAGGTCTGATTCTTCATGCTCCCTCCCAACCATTATTTCACAATTTGAGCCTGATGCATCTTGACATTGTCATCCTGGAATATGGCCATGTTGTGTCTTCCCACATGGAGTGTGGAGCTTTTCATTTCTTAAACAACCATCAATTAGGGTTAGAAGAACTGTTGGCAAACATATAACCATGATAGAAACATAATCAATTCTGCAATAATGATCCAATCATAGACTCTGCTTATTTAAATCCAAACATTGACTTTTTTTTTTGGCCGGGCAATGAAAATAATTCACACTTTAAAATGTCAAAATGTCTAAACCTATTGCATTACTTTTATATTTTAAGTGCCTAACGTTTTGGGGGCCACTGGTATTAAATGTCCTTGAGAATTTTGTTTAATTCACAAATGTAAACAGTGAAAAGTAAAAACACAGACAGGTGTGTATGTGTGTTTGGAGTCCAAACAGTATTAGACTATGAAAGCTGAATAACAACAAAGACTGAGCTGTGTGAGAGTAGAGCATTGAGGTTAGTAGCGTCTCTATTTAATGTTGACACGTGGGAAACGCTCTATCCTCCCAAAGGGCCGTAGAGTGTAAGTGCTGATATGAAGTGTTACAGATTAGGTTGTCCGGGTCGGACTCACGCCATGCCAACATTCCTGAGTAAAGCTGCTGCTTTAACACACTGCTGACGCTGAGATTATGGTGAGGGGCTGCTGGGGTTCGACACACACTCAGCACACTAAGCGATTGTTTTCTAAACCCATTCACACCCACAAAGACAGACTGCTATTCTCCCGCACAGACCACGACCATCCAGACCTGGTGCTTTCCTTTTGGGATCAGCTACCTAAAAGCAGTGAAGCTACTAACGTGACCACATTTTTCAGCAGGGTTTTCAAAACACTCCAACAAAGAGCGGAGTCACATGCCAAAACACTACATCACTGTTTTTGTATGTCACACTGTACTAAAAAAACACACTCTCCTAGAATATTCCCCTCTCTCATGTGGCGTTGGGAAGTGAGATTAATTTCAAAGTATCATTTGGTTCAGATGATTTGTATTTACTGAATAAATTCATTTCAAAGAACTGATTCATAAATATGATTTCCTTAATCACTCGTTGGTTTTCACAATGTGTCCACCAAAGTATTTTAACCAGCTGAAAACACCAGGCCCTCCTTCTGAAAACACTTGAGAGCGTTTCGGCTTTTTTCAGTTGAGATGCTTTGGTAACACGAGAATGAACCTCATTGGTTCTTGCTGAAGCTCAAACGTGCTGCGTAACACGAGAATGAACCTCATTGGTTCTTGCTGAAGCTCAAACGTGCTGCGTAACACGAGAATGAACCTCATTGGTTCTCGCTGAAACTCAAACGTGCTGCGTAACACGAGAATGAACCTCATTGGTTCTTGCAGAAGCTCAAACGTGCTGCATAACACGAGAATGAACCTCATTGGTTCTTGCAGAAGCTCAAACGTGCTGCGTAACACGAGAATGAACCTCATTGGTTCTTGCAGAAGCTCAAACGTGCTGCGTAACACGAGAATGAACCTCATTGGTTCTTGCTGAAGCTCAAACGTGATGCGTAACATGAGAATGAACCTCATTGGTTCTTGCGGAAGCTCAAACGTGCTGCGTAACACGAGAATGAACCTCATTGGTTCTTGCTGAAGCTCAAACGTGCTGCGTTACACGAGAATGAACCTCATTGGTTCTTGCTGAAGCTCAAACGTGATGCGTAACACGAGAATGAACCTCATTGGTTCTTGCTGAAGCTCAAACGTGCTGCGTAACACGAGAATGAACCTCATTGGTTCTCGCTGAAACTCAAACGTGCTGCGTAACACGAGAATGAACCTCATTGGTTCTTGCAGAAGCTCAAACGTGCTGCATAACACGAGAATGAACCTCATTGGTTCTTGCAGAAGCTCAAACGTGCTGCGTAACACGAGAATGAACCTCATTGGTTCTTGCAGAAGCTCAAACGTGCTGCGTAACACGAGAATGAACCTCATTGGTTCTTGCTGAAGCTCAAACGTGATGCGTAACATGAGAATGAACCTCATTGGTTCTTGCGGAAGCTCAAACGTGCTGCGTAACACGAGAATGAACCTCATTGGTTCTTGCTGAAGCTCAAACGTGCTGCGTTACACGAGAATGAACCTCATTGGTTCTTGCTGAAGCTCAAACGTGATGCGTAACACGAGAATGAACCTCATTGGTTCTTGCAGAAGCTCAAACGTGCTGCGTAACACGAGAATGAACCTCATTGGTTCTTGCTGAAGCTCAAACGTGCTGCGTAACACAAGAATGAACCTCACTGGTTCTTGCAGAAGCTCAAACGTGCTGTGTAACACAAGAATGAACCTCATTGGTTCTTGCAGAAGCTCAAACGTGCTGTGTAACACGAGAATGAACCTCATTGGTTCTCGCACGTCAAGCAAGCATGACTGAGGCTGAGCTTAAGTTTACCACAACTGATGTGTGCAATGATCAATATTTCTGTGAATAAAATCCTAAATGAGATAAAATGGTTAGTCTCTGTGGTATTTGTCCCGACCTTCCTCCACTGTGATTGGACGGCTAGGTGAAAACTATTGGAAAAATATGCTGGTTTTAGAAAATAAATACTTTAATGGACACATGGCCTAAGTCCCTACAGTATGTGTAATTTTACTAAAAAATTTTGGTAGCAAAATAATATATAGTTAAATATCATTATCACTACGCTTTTCAATGTTTTTTTTTTTATCCAATTTAATTGTTTATTGACTAAATTTACTAACTTTTCAAAAGTGTAGTTCAGTGCAGTTTCACTGTAGTTTGACAAACTCCAATGTATGAATAATTAAAAGTAGTTTAAAAAATCTGTTCCTGGTTTTATTTTTTATTGTTCATAAGTGGCAGTAAAACTTGTATAATATTATTGAAGACTGGAGTAATGATGCTGTAAATTCAGCTTTGGATCCCAGAAATAAATAACATTTAAAAAAATATTAAAACAGAAAACTTTTTTTATTTTTTTTATTATAAAAATATTTCACAATATTACTGTTTTTATTGTTTTTTTGATCAAATAAATGCAACCATGGCGAGCACTACTTTCAAAAAAACTAATAAATAAATAAAAACATTAAGGCCCGGTTTCACAGACAGGGCTTAGACTAAGCCAGGATTAGGCCTTAGTTCAATTAGGACATTTAAGTAACTTTTATAAACGTGCCCAAGAAAAAAACATTACTGGTGTGCATCTTGAGACAAAACAATGCCACTGACATATTTTAAGATTTGTCAGTGCAAGTTTCTTTCAGTTAAAACAGCTCAAACGTGCATTTTGGTCTAGGATTAGCTTAAGCATTGTCTGTGAAACCGGGGGTAAATCTTACTGATCCTAAACTTTTGAACGCTAGTGTAAATGACAATCAAAAAATAACCCCGTAGATAAAACATGGAGATCCTGTTAATAAATGTCAATATATTTGTGAGACTTCACCTGGTAAACAGCAGAGGCCGAGCACATCTCTCCCCCGTGCATGAAGGCTACTGTGGCTCATCATCCGCTCCTGTAACAAACCCACAAAGGAAATAAAGAAATGAAGCTACAAAACTGCTGAAAATCATTTTACACAATATATTTATCTCAAAATTAATTAAAATCATCTGGTTCAGAATAATAGCAACCTAATTAAGCAGAAAAATATTGGATGATTGTTTGGTCTGGGCGTATATTTTATTTCCTTCTGATACTTTAACAGAGGAAATGGGGTCTAAAATTGTCGAAATAGTCTTTCAGGTTTCATTTCCACAGCGCAACTAAACCACAAAAGTAGCTTCATTTACAAGAGGCTAAAACTGCATACGCTGATGTTATCGCCCCAATTTAAAACAAAGCGTCTTTCATTTGCAATCCACTACCGAGTAGAACAGAAGTATAACAGGGGTGACATACTTCCAGAGGTCTGAACCCACAGCTCCTAACACACCGCAATGGAGGAAAACTCCTCAGCACTCCTTCTGTAACTTTTCCATATCGAGAGCTTGAACCAGAAGCATCTGGCTACATCCTGTAGATGGTAACTGCAGTTATACAAATGTTCAGAGGTCAATTAAAGTGCCCGTATTATGCTTGATTTAAAGGGATAGTTCACTCTGAAATTAAAATAAAGTAATCTTTTACTCACCCTGCTGTTGTTCCAGTGCCCTATGTCCTTCTATCTTTTTCGGACCTCAAAAGTAGAAATTTAAAAAATAGTCCTGCACGCGCTCCTTCCTATAATGGCAGTGAATAGCGACCAGGCTAAAACATTCCAAAAAATATTAAAAAGTAACACGCAATTATACAGTGAGACACACGCCATATATGGAAAGTGTTCAGGAGGCATACTATAAGGTTTTGCGAGAAAGAAACCGTATTATTCAGCCAAAATACTGAGCTCGGCTGTTACCGTCAGCAGCCGTTCACGCCATGTTACGTCATGAAAACCGGTACACAACATTCACTTCAGGAGGTTTACTTTTTTATTAGTATTATTTCTTATCATATACCTTATAGAAAAGACGAGAGTCACGTTTGTTTCTATTGAGCCTGATTTCTCAAAATGGTGCGTGTGTGTGTTTATCCTGGGTACCATGACAACAGTGCGGCTGCTGACGGCTCGCACGCACTCACAGGAACACGCACACAGTAACAGCCGAGCTCAGTGTTTTGGCTGAATAATACGGTTTCTTTCTCGCAAAACCTTATAGTATGCCTCCTGAACACTTTCCATATGTGGCGCACGTCTCACTGTATCATTGCGTGATACTTTTGTATCATTTTTGTAATGTTTTAGCCAGGTCGCTATTCACTGCCATTATAGGAAGGAGCGAGTGCAGGACTATTTTTTAAATTTCTACTTTTGAGGTCCGAAAAAGATAGAAAGACATAGGGCACTGGAACAACAGCCGAGTGTGTAAAAGATGGCTTTATTTTCATTTCAGGGTGAACTATCCCTTTTAATATTATGAGTCGAAAAAAGTTGTCAGCAATTGCATCTCACTTGTTGTTACATAGCTACGTAACAAATTTGCATTATGCCAGCCTACAGGGAGTGCAGAATTATTAGGCACGTTGATTTTCTGATCATATTTTTTTTCCAGGCACATTTGACCAATTCCAAAACACAGTAATCCTAAAAACTACTATTGATTTAGTATTTAATAATGTATAAGTGATATATAATTGTTCATGAAGGCTGGAAATGAAAATCACCTTATATTCAGGTGTGCAGAATTATTATTCATGTTTTTTTTTACAGATAAATTGAGCCAAAAAAGAGATTTAACTCAGACTGAAAAGTCAAAAAGTATTAAATGCCCATGAGAAGGATGCAATACTAATGCAATACTAGACATTGCAGTTAAGGCATGACCATTGGACAGTGAAATGCTCGTTGGGTCAGCAGGGTCAGACAAAAACAGGTGGTGAAGAAAAGACACCTGTTAACTGCAAAAGAATTAAGAATTAAGGTGAAGAATTAAGGGTGAAACCATCAGGAACCCTTTAGTCTCCAGCGCCACCATTTTCCAGAGCTGCAACCTACCTGGAGTCTCCAGAAGTGCAAGGTGTCAGGATCTCAGAGACTTCAGTTAGGTAAAGAATCCTAAAAAATGACCCCCACTAGATAAGAATCACAAGCTGAAGTGTTGTAAAATACATGAAGAAGGTTTTTTTATAGGCTTTATGGACAGATAGGTTGAGAGTGACTCTTGAAGGACCAGCACCACATCCTCTTGCACCACTGTTTGAAGAATTCATCTTCCAGAATCTGGCAGTACGTTTTGGGAGTTCATTTTTAGTCCATCTCTGCAAAACGGACTTCAGGATGGACTAAAATGAACTCCCAAAACGTACTGCCAGATTCTGGAAGATGAATTCTTCAAACAGTGGTACTAGAGGATGTGGTGCTGGTCCTTCAAGAGTCATTCTCAACCTATAAAACCTATAAAGCCTATAAAAAAAGCAGGCTTCATGTATTTTACAACACTTCAGCTTATGATTCTTATTTAGTGGGGGTCATTTTTTAGGATTCTTTACCTAACTGAAGTCTCTGAGATCCTGACACCTGCACTTCTGGAGACTCCAGGTAGGTTGCAGCTCTGGAAAATGGTGGCGCTGGAGACTAAAGGGTTCCTGATGGTTTCACCCTTAATTCTTCACCTTAATTCTTAATTCTTTTGCAGTTAATAGGTGTCTTTTCTTCACCACATGTTTTTGTCAGATCCTGCTGACCCAACGAGCATTTCACTGTCCAATGGTCATGCCTTAACTGCAATGTCTAGTATTGCATTAGTATTGCATCCTTCTCATGGGCATTTAATACTTTTTGACTTTTCAGTCTGAGTTAAATCTCTTTTTTGGCTCAATTTATCTGTAAAAGAAAACATGCCTAATAATTCTGCACACCTGAATATAAGGTGATTTTCATTTCCAGCCTTCATGAACAATTATATATCACTTATACATTATTAAATACTAAATCAATAGTAGTTATTAGGATTACTGTGGTTTGGAATTGGTCAAATGTGCCTGGAAAAAAAATATGATCAGAAAATCAACGTGCCTAATAATTCTGCACTCCATGTATATGTTCTTTATTGGCTGCTCGTGAACAATGTTTACTTTGACCCGCCCTCAAACACTGAAGCTGTAGCTGAGGCCTGGAAGAGTTTGGTTTGTGTTGTTGACATGTCGAGAAGAAGCTGTTTTCTGAGCTGCGAATCCACTTTGAATCCACTTTGAATGCATTTCAAAAGGATGAGGACTCAAGCTGATATGGTAAAACTGACACCATTGTTACTGTTCGTATCACTGTGTATCAAGCGCTGAGAAAGCCTCCGGAGCTGAAACTCAGATATGGTTATGGCCTTTCAGTTTCCAACACGCACTATAAGCCGTAGATCAATCACAACAGAGTAGACCAATGACAACAGACTGGGCAGTTTTTTTATCTTGGACGCATGTAAATCTATTGTAGGAGACCTGCAAAATAAAATGAGGAACTTTTAAAATAGCATAAGAGAGGCACTTTAACAACCTATCACCTACCAGTGTTTACACAGAGGAGGAGAACTGTTTTCTATGAAGTTTTTTTCTCTCAAATGAACAGAAAACTATTTTCAATAAATAAATGAAACCAGCTAAATAACATTTGTTTCTGAGAAGCCAATAAATAAATAAAATTGATAAATATATAATCCAGTTCAACAATGAAGACACTTATATATGATGATAACTAATAGAACACACTCTTGCATCTGTATATAGGGGGATATTTTTTTTTTTGGCAGCAGCTATTTGCACTATAGCACTATTTGGCTATAGGAATAGATGCTATTTACATAGTAACTACATTCTATTTACACTCAGTGAAAATAGCATATTTCCTTAGCGATAGATGATATTTACACTAAGTGAAAATAGTGATATATTCTATTTACACCATGTAAAAGTAGTTCTTTGCAATATGTGTAAATAGTAATTACATGCAATTTATACTTTTTTTGACAGATACATAGGCTACTATTTGCACCTCAGTATTGTTGTACATAAACAGGATGCAATAATAACAGAGTGTAAATGATTATATTTATTACAATTATTAAATGGATGCCGCCTTAAATGGGACAATAAACGTCCTCCCTCCACCTACCTACTCCTACCCAATAAATGCTTTTATTATTATTTAGCTTATTTTTTTATTGAAAGTAAATGCCTTTCCGATGTGATAGGAAAAGAGAAGATAGCAAAATCCGGGTCGATTGCGTCAAAACCTAGATCTTTAAGCCTTACGCTCTACTGACTAGTGACTACGCCACTGAAAACATTTTTTAATATTGTATTTCCCAAACAGGCATTGTTAGGCAGAGCTAGTGCGAATAGCACTTGCCAACAAGGCACGCTATTTGCACTTGGTGTAAATAGACACTCTGTTTTCCCCCCCCAAACTTACAAAATTCCACTGTGCAGCATTCCTAAAGGAATATAGAGGAAGTTAATAAAAGTGCAATCAGTATAGGAGAGATAAATGGGGAAGAAAAAAAACCCCAAAGTAGCACATTTCTGCTGAGGGTTCATTTCTCCGAGTCACATGGTCGCCACCGCTATCGTGTAATCTCTTTCATTGCCTCTTTCTTCTCCATTAAACACATCCCTCCCTCCTTCTGAGGGCAGAGGCAGCCAAGACTCGTTGCAGTTTCCATTGCTCATGGCTTCCCCTGGTTTCTGTGGCCAGAGAATGCAGCGGAGGGAACATACAGGCCTCTTCTCCCCTGAATCAGCCAGGACGGGGATGCACTATGCCACCATATAAACCTCACACTAGTTTATTAGTCATCGCCTAGAGGCACAATAAGCCTTTGTGCCGGGCATCAATCTAAAGCTAAATGAGGCAACTAGAGGCCCGGTGGGACGCTTAAAAACCCAACGCTTTAAAGAGCTGAGCTTTTGTTCAGCGGCTCATTATTTTCATGCGCTCCATGCGTGCATCTCTCATTCTCTCTACAGCAAAGTAATGTCAACAAATGGGAACAATGCATCTATTTCCATAAAATGTTTGAAGCATTATCTCTGCATGTCAGTTCAGATGTTTAAAAATAGCACCTTTGTTCTTATAAAACGGACATGCCTGAAATGAAAAATCATTCCTGTCTAGCCATGACTCTTAATTCCTTGTAAAAGTGTAATATTACTCCAAGGGTCAACTAACACTAAAACTAAATACTAATCCTAAAACCATAAATAAGGCAGCGGCTATATGAACTAAGTGAAAATAGCATATTTTTGTAGCGATAGCTGCTATTTACACCAAGTTTAAATAGATTCTATTTAATGAAAATAGCACTATATCTTAGCGATCTGCTATTTACACTAGTTAGATGATATTTATACTTATAAATAGTGACAGACTTGATTTGCACCTCAGTGTTGTTGTACATTAATCAGCATGCAATAATAGAGTGAAAATTATTATATTTGTTAAAATTATTAAATGAATGCCGCCTTATAGGCCTTTATCACACTTCCTATTTCCGGAAAGCGAAGCAGTGCACCTCTACTTCCGGTCCCATCGCGACTCAATCAAAATGCGGGTGTAACTGCAGCGATCCCGTGCTCTAATACTAAATAATGACATCCTTACCTCAGATTTGACCATTTCCTGACACTAAAAGAATAGAGGAGAGGGTGAGACTGATATGGTGGGATGAAGTTGTATGTTTGTGTGTTGTAGGCCTATGCATTTCCAAACTGCGGATGTTTACGTCTCATATCGTCAGCCTGCTGAAATGTTCCCATCCAAATGTGCATTCTGAATAATAAATACATTTCTAACCTGCCGCAGTCCAGTGATTGTCTTCTCATTAACATTAACATCAACGTTTCTCTTGCTAATCATATTTCATACCTGTTGTTACATTTTTTAATTAATTTGACTGATAAACACCCTTACGAAAGTTAACCATGGTTTTATTATAGTTTTTTTTTTTCGTGGATTGACTACCATTTGTATTAGTTTTACTACAAATACCATGATAAACTACAATAACCATGTTTTATTTTATTTTTAATAAAAACCATGGTTCATTTTCATGTAATAAATAGATGAATGAATGCGCGGTAACTGCCTTAAAGAAAGTAAACAATGTTAAGCATTTAATTAATCTTAAACAGTAATACGTTAACAGCGTGACTGAATTTTGGCATAAATGTGTGAATTACATATACTGTAGGCTACAGTGAAATGATTGTCATTGAAAAGTGACAGAACAATGACTAAAATATTAATACAAATCAATATGTTCATTCAGATCTTATTCGTCAGGTCTCACACACACTTAATCGCGGACACTATTTAGACGTGCACTGACACCGTGTGGTGAAATAATCACGTATGTTTACGACCCTCGGCTTATGTCGGATTAAAAAACGACAAGTTCAACAGAGTTTGGAAAATCCTGAACACAGTAATGATCAGTTTATCTCTTCTCCTGTCTCGGAAAATGTCTGGATTTTTAAATCATCCTCCAGATGCTTATTTTAATTGTCATTTGTTCAGCTAGGTGTTCACAGCACATTGAAAACATGCATAACCGGAAGAATCAGCACACTGCTTCGACGCGCACTTCCGGTATTCAATTCCTCTGTGATAAAGGCCTATTGGGACCATAAAAGCCTTCCCTAAACCTACCCCTAACCGCTAAACCGATAAATTTCAAATTGCTTAATAATTCAAATGAGCTAAAGCAACACAATTGCTATACATTTTGTCCTAACGTAATTTGATTGTGTTCAGTCCACTTAAAAATAAGTCAAATTAAAGTTTACTTAATCCATTTGTGTTGGGATTACATGAATGATTTGTGTTGCATTAACTGAGACTGGGAGGGGCTTGTTAGTTCCCAGCATGCTTTGCATATGGCTAAATCAAGAGTGAGTAAATGTTATTTTATAGGTAAAATTGTTATTTTATGTATTTTTTGAGCAAGATGAGAAAGGGAGAGACTTGATTGTGTTTAATAGTGTTTAATATTCAATTATGTTGGAATTATTAGAACAATTTGAGTGGAGCATTTGCTTAGGCCATGGATTGATACAGCTAATGTCATAGCGGTTTTGCTGAAGGAGCTTTTAATGCATAGCATTTAAGATGCTAATGTATGCTATTGCTAGCTAAAAGTTTGTCAACTAGCCACTGCAGTATTATAATTCAGTTGTGTAACATTAAAGTATATGAAATTGAAGTGGATTAATAAATATATGAAATTGAATGCCTGAATCATGTCAGGGAGCCATTAAAAATTCACTTTCAGACTACTTAATTGGGTCACTTAAAATGTATTCATTCCAAGATGTTGAAGTTATTTGAACAAATTATGTTTGTTT
Organism: Gobio gobio; assembly: GCF_949357685.1. Lineage (NCBI taxonomy): Eukaryota > Metazoa > Chordata > Actinopteri > Cypriniformes > Gobionidae > Gobio > Gobio gobio. The sequence continues at coordinate 43,623,708 of NC_137108.1, read as the reverse complement.
AACTTGATTGATTCATGTGGGACCGATTACACAATTAAATCATGTAAATCCACACACTTTTTTTTCAGTGCACGATAAACACACGTTATACACTTTATTTCCACACTTTTCAAATATTTTCTTAATTTTTATTGATGTTGCACTCAAATCAGTCTTCCGTCCTTTTGTCTGGCCCAACCAGACGTCAGTGTAAGTGTAAATAGACACTTCGAAAAATTTATTTCTTGAAAAACAAACAAATAAAATCGATTTCTTTACTGTCACTTTTACTGAAAGTACTTATTTGTTTTTTATATGTATACAATTTTTACTGACCCCAAACTATATGATTGGTAGTACTGTAAAGCAAAACATTAATAATAATAATAAATGCTGTGCCTAAAATCAGCATATATTATAATGATTTCTGAAGGATCATGTGACACTGAAGACTGGAGTAATGATGCTGAAAATGCAGCTTTGACATCACAGGAATACATTACATCTTAAAATATATTCAAATAGAAAACTATTACTGTTATTTAAAATTTTAATAATATTTCACAATATTACTGACACTTTTAAAAAACCTTAATGCTCCAAAGTGTACATTTCGTTTGGTGAATGATAAAACAAGTGAGTGGGGAAAATCCCACAAAAAAGAACCAGAGCCATATCTAAAGACCTTAGGCCTGCAGAACACCCTAGCAACCACATAGCAACTTACTAAAAACTCACTCTGAACACAACTGCATCACCCTAAAACTGTGACAGTCATGTAGGATAGGCCAACGTCACGCAATCAAAAATAATTGCGTTTTATACGTACAAACTGCCACTATTCCAGCCATATGTTGTCTTACAAAGCTTACAGTGTCGTCATTCTCTTTATGGAGCTTATTAAGATGATGGTAAAAGAAACCCATGTCTCATAAAGAAAAGCAGTGCCGGAAAAGCTCCAAGGTCAATTAGAGGGTGTGTCACAGTCTTGTTTATGTTATGCGCCGTCTTTTTTAAAAAAAATTAAGCTTTTCTTTTTTAAAAACAAAGCTTCAGCAAATCCCTTATTTAAACAACCATCGTCTCGCACCAAAACCAGATGACAGCGTTCACTTCAATAACATAAACTGAAGTAATTACATACGCCACATGGCGTGTTCCGCTCGAACCAAACAAAGCAACAATGAATGAGATATTTCTGATCTAGGAAGTCGCCCTACAGCAGTGTATTTGTATTCTGACCCATGGGGGAACCAGTGAGTCATATTTATAGTTTTATTTTTTAAACCATCGAAATTCCAGACAGGCTGATCCCAAGACTCTCATTTGAAGAACTCTAAAACTCTACTCTGAAACAGTGACGGCTCGTGGATTTCAAAATAGAGGAAGCACACGAATTGTAGCGGCCTGGGATCCTCTCCAGACGATTTAAAAAACTTTAAAATTGCTTTTTTTGGTCAATTTAAGTCAAAACATAATGTAAAAAAGAGAAAACAACGGCCGTTTAGTGAAGCTGATTGCTGTAGCCTATATGTCCAGTCCAACTGCAACTTCCTTCATTTGTAGCAGCTGCTTGAATTGTATAAGGGTGTTTTTACACTTGGCATGTTTGGTTCGATTAAACCGAACCCTAGTGCGATAGCTCTGTTAGTGCGGTTCATTTGAATAAGTGTGAACGCTGCCATATGAACCCTGGTGCGCACCAAACAAGCAACCAGAGAGCGCTGAAACAGAAAGCTCAAGCATAACTGTTTTTTCTCGTCATAAGCTCTATTCGCACGGGATTAGTATTATCTGGGGACCTCGTGTGATTTAGAAATTACTCCCCCACATCTGAATTTTGCGTGGCGCATTCGCACGGGATAAGCAAGCCTTTGATTTTACTCGAATTTACTGACTTATCTCCCAGATATGATGTCAAGACTTGTAAATGTTTTTTCGTTTTAGATATAGCTGTATGAAATTATAAACAGTCGTATCTATATCATTTTGATTGTTTTATAGTAATACAAATAATTTAGTTCAGTTTGAGAACAGACGCTACACTTAAAAACTGAACTATAATAACAATACACGGCGGATCAAGATTCAGTTTCAAACCTAAATGTAAAAGCGCCCATTTAAGCGAGTTTGTCATTGTACTGTTCTGTTTTTGTGTTTTTCATTAAGAATAATATTAAACACACCATTCAAGCAATTTACTCCCAAATTGGTGCTCATTCAAGTGAAAGTATAATCCGCGCGGCCGCACGGAATTCATAACGGTGCGCATTATATGCAGCCTAGCTCCATTCTTCGTGAAAGATAAAGATAAAAATGCGCACAGGAAACAAAAACCTTGCAAAAATTATATACGATCCGCCTAATCCCGGCCAAATCACAGAGAGGCCGATTCGCACGGGACTAATATTATCACAGGACCTCTGTGTTTGGCGAAATATGGTAGGTAATTTGCAGGGGAATTTTTACTTTACATATTACAGACATGGCCGATTCGCACGGGATTAAGATTACAGACATTCTCTGCAATTATTACAAATCACCAGAGGTCCCCAGATAATACTAATCCCGTGCGAATAGGGCTTTAGTCGCACTATTGCCCATCACAGTTCAGCAAAGGCATCAGAACCGCATCTCTTCACAGCAGATCTTCAATTGTGTGTGTGACGGAGGGATTCCAGCCGCTGTTTTGACTCCTTTACACATTTTTTAAGCTCTTTGCGAGTTCTCAGCTGGTCAAAATACCATCATATGTAGGCGACGCACATGCAACGAGCACATTTAGACCAGCGTGTTTTGGATGTTTGGCAATTTCCGACGCAATACGTAATAAAAGCCGACCAATCAGGTTGTGAACATATCCCTATGGCGTTAGGTTCGTTATCTTTAGGTTCGATGTTAAAATGCCAATGTGAACGCTAACTAAGGGTGCGTTCACACTTGTCATGTTTGGTTCGATTAAAAGGAACCCTGGTGCGATTGATCGGTTAGTGCGGTTCATTTGAACATATGTGAACGCTGCCATCTGAACCCTGGTGCGCACCAAACAAGCGGGCCGAGACCGCTAAAAAGATGGGTCTATGGTCCGCTTCCAAACGAACTCTGGTGCGGTTCGATTGATATATGAACGCAACACGGACCAAAGACATGTAAACGAACCACAAACAGGACGTGATATCACAAGATGCGACGCTACAAGTCAGCTGATTTGACGACGCGGAAAGATCAGTGTATCCAAAATGAGTAGAGGGCAAACGTGGAGCAACGAGGAGGTAAAGTGCCTCATCAATATATGCAGATCTTCGTTTCTGCATTCAACGGAGGAAATCCTGCTGCTGTTTTGAATGTTTTGAACATTTTAGGAGCTCTTCGTGAGTTCTTAGCAGGTAAAAATAAAACCATATATACACAGTATTGTTTTGAATGTTCGATAAGCAAGCTCCGTCACGAAATATACGTCATAAAAGCCGACCAATCAGGTTGTGACCGTATCCCTATGCCTTTGGTTGGATAACTTTTGTTAAAAATGCCAGTGTGAACGCTAATGTGAGCAGGACTATATGTTTTGTTTTGCTACACTACATTTTTCAACTAAACATCGAAATAAATCTAAATAATAAACTAAATTAACCATTTAAACTAAATTACTGATCGAATTATTGATCTAAAGCCCACACTGTCACTGTATGATAATTGAAATGAACTGATGACATCAGCGTTTTTTCCAGAATGGCTATACAGCTGAATAAAATTATGCTGCATTATTTTCCTGTTTTACACTGTAAAGCTGCTTTGAAACAATCTACATTGTTAAAAGCGCTATATAAATGAAGTTGACTTGACTTGACTTGACTTGTTTTTGTTTTTTGGTCCGGACCAAACGAACCAAACTTCAAGTGTGAACGCACCCCAAGCGGACCAGGACTAAGGTCTGGACCAAAAGAACCAAGCAAAACTACACACCCTTAGTAAATTTGTTGGCGATCAAATATTCAATATCTGTACTCTCCATTATTAAGGTAGTGGGTACATTATTAGTGGGAGCAGTTCAAACTAATATCACGTACTATACGTCTCTAAAGTGATTGGTTGATGAAGGGAGGCAAGCCTCCTCTGCCATGTATTTTTTCTAAACACTCTCAAAACACTTTCTAAAAAACTGAAAAACTCAATTGTGATTGGCAAATTTTTTACTAATGGAGGCTATGGGTACCAACAGTGCGTCTCCAATCGAATACTTCCCTACTATAGCATGCGAAAAACAGTATGCCAACAGAGTAGCATGCCCGAATTCATAGTATTTGAAAAACAGTAGGCGAAAAGTCCCCGGATGACCTACTAGATTCTGAAGTGTGCATTCGCTGGACACTTTGGCCCCGCCCTAAATGGCACACATCATATGCACTTACAGTTTTGTGGACTTACAATGGCTGCCGAGAGCGAGTGTACATTAAGTCCATTGCTGCGTTCCAGTTCATTTTTATTATGCCCTTCACTCGTTAATTTCCCTCCGTCTCGTTCACTCGGATGTGCGTCATTGCTTACGTTGCATGAGTGCCCACTACTGGAGGAACCTTTGCAATGGACTGAACTGGAACGTCCTAAGCCCTTGATCACTTCGAATCCACTATGGAGTTGATTTTTTTCATTCTATATGTATATATGTGTGTTTGGGTTGTTTTAAATGTTTTCAAAAATAATTAAATTATCATAAAGTTGTTTGTGGTGGGGTAAATTAAACGCGATATGCTGTGACATCACATTCGTGTTGCATTGTGGGATATGAAGCTGCCTGAAGTGTACATATGACTCGCTCCTTCTGTCAAAATCAAGGGAGCGAGGGTCTGTCCATATAAACTTCCCTCGTCCACTTCATGAAGTGGACCGCACTTCAAAATGGTGGCAGGGATTCCCCCGAGGGGAAGTGCTTAGGGAAGTTCGCAAGTGCGTGTCTAAAACTGGAGTGGAACCCAGCACGAGGCCATAGGGCGTCCCATTTGTCATTTTAGGTGTCAGAAGGGTGCTCGCAATAGCCCCCTTTGCGGTCGATATGCTCCCTCGATGAACACATTTGCAGAAACCCGTACTGAAGCCAGCTCAACAGCAAACTTCTTCCCAACATTCAAAGCGGCGTTAAGCCACAGAAGTGTGGACTTGTAGGAAGGCCGCAAGTGTTTAGGGTGCCATTTGGCCACGGGAGAGGATTTATGAATGGCAGTAAAGTGACGTAACTGACACTGATAGGTCACGTGATATGAATTTCACTATATAAGAACATACTTTTTAGCGCTCGCAAAGCAGTACCTAGTCAGACAGTACGATTTCGGACACATTTCGGATTTGCCTTCTCTGTCCTCTAAGGCAGATTTGGGGAAGAGCAGCGGTGGTTCAGTTACAATGGTGAAATTGCAACAAGAAATTCACATTCTGAGATAATATGATATGAAATAAATAACTGAGAATTTTACTAACATTAAATTGTCCTTCTCCCATTTTCCACCACAAAATGTTGCGCCGCCACTGCTCTGAAAGATGATGTTATGACTGGTTTGAGCTGGTAATGACTTTTAAATGAAAAAGCCTATGTGGTAAAGTCTCGCCACAACTGCTACATTCACAATTCCTTTTCCATTTGTTCATTTACAGCACTGGAGCAAAATATAGGTCAGCCCATTCTCAAACGCACCAGCTTGGGTGGGCTCCATCCACTAAATCTGACACCATCTACACACTCAGACACTCGGATTCATTTTCTGCGCAGGGAACAGCCACTTGCATTACGTGTATTGACACTGCACAAAGTGCATATTTACAATCCCCACACCAAGTGAGTTCTGGGTAGGTTGTTTCCATGGCAACAGCCAGATGTTGTGCACATCAGGGCCTCTACGCTCCCCAGAATCCGCGGGCGGAGGCATCTGCTAGCGTTTTCCCCCCCGAGGCAGATTAAAATAGCCAGAGAGAAAAAAGAAGTGAGCACCAGCAGATTACAACTAAAGAAAGTAGATGATAAATTCACCCAGAAATGACAATTTCGTCATCATTTACTCTCTCTCATGTCATTCAGACCATGCGTTATTTTCTTTTTTCAATGAAACACAAAAGGAGATGTTAGGCAGAATGTCTGATCTCCTCTCTTCTATACAAAAACGAAAGGTAATTTATTTATATATATATACAAATTGTGACAAAGATGTGTATGTGTATATGAGTTCCAGCATGCTAAATGCATGACTGAAATCACAACAATAAACTCACCACACCCTGTGAGAAAAAGTACACCAAAAAGGTACACCAAAAAAGAAAAAGGAAAAAATGAATCCCAACTAAAAATCCAATAAAGAAGCCTCTGTTCAATACAAACAGCCAGACATAAAGCAGATTTATGATTTTGTGTTCCTTCTAAAGAGCATTTTTATAGTTATAAATTTCTCTCTCAGTGGAAAAACTGACTCAACCAGAGATGACCAGAGATTCTCAACCAGAGTTTCTGCTAAAATAAAGTGAAATGAATGTTTTAATGAGAGTAGAATAGAACAGAAAATTATATTCCATCATTCATAATCACAGAATCTGAAAAATAGTAAGCACCAGTGGAGTTCAGGTCCAAAAGTTAAACCAGTTAACCTGCTAGTTTAATTCATCTAATAGACTTGAGTTCAAATTCATACGCCAGACAAAAAAAGACTTTTTTGGAAAAGTTTAAAACTATTTTTTGACTCATACAACAACTGCAGATTGTGGTCACATCCATTAAAACAGTTTCTGGTAAAATTACGAATTTAATAGATGTAGTTTTCCCGGGAAAGTGACTTATGTACATGAAAGTTACACAGATATTAAATAAACATTTACGCATCTGTTATAAACTTACTGACCGATGAAATACATGTTCATAGATATGTTCGAAACCAATTTTGCTTACATGTTTTAATGCGTATTAGATACCGCAGACATGAGAAAACAAGAATAGACTCCTAAATAAATCATATAGCTTTATTATTATTTAACATAATGCTTACCTTCATGTCCGGGACCATCTGTCTCACTTTAAAGGTGGTTTTGGACCCTGTCAACATGATTTCAACCTAAAACAGAGCCGGACTAACAGGATAAATAGTGTTTTTGGTAGAGGTTTAGTGGTGAAGGTTTGATCTGGTCCATGTTACTGAAAGCGGATGGTTCGCGTTCTGTCTGCATCACTTTCGCACATTTCTGCGTCCGTACTATGTTAACATATCCAGCTAAACGCGAAATCATCTCAAACACAAATCTATTTTTCACACAGAGAACGCGCTTTTCCGCCGCGTTTGTTTACAGCCCCTTCGCCATAGTCAAATGACACGGGTGTTACTGAGTAACGAAAACCAGGACCGAGTCTCTTAAAGGGCCAGTCCCGCGAAACACACTCAATGCGCTTCTGTGCGCTGCTCCCATCAGCTCTCGAAACCTAGTGAACCACAGCATTTTTGGACATCAGTGGCTATCCTCGGAGTAGCATGCTACCGTAGTACTCTTACTATTTTCTCAGTGTAGTATATGCAGCCTACTGTAAATAGCGTGCATGCACATTTTCTGTGAAACATCCACATGACCTCTTCTATATTTGTGCAGTATTGCACAACAGAGCAGATGGCTGAAGTATCACACTATGTAATGCATTCGTTTTGAACTTTCATTTACAGTGTGATGCATTCACCATCATAGGTCATTCCAAGATTTGGCTGGTTAGCATAGCCCTGTTAGCCCCTTCTGGTAGACATAAACACATCATTTGGAAAAGCATCTTTTCCATTAAAATCCATTCAAAAATCCAAAAAACTTTGTCTGTCTGTCTCTCATCGATCTATCTATCTATCTATCTATCTATCTATCTATCTATCTATCTATCTATCTATCTATCTATCTATCTATCTATCTATCTATCTATCTATCTATCTATCTATCTATCTATCTATCTATCTATCTATCTATCTATCTATCTATCTATCTCTCTGTCTATCATCTATCTGTCTGTCTGTCTGTCTGTCTGTCTGCCATCTATCTTTCTCTCTGTCTATCATCTATCTGTCTGTCATCTATCTGTCTGAGTGTCTGTCTGTCATCGAGCTATATATCTATCTGTCTGTTTGTCTATCATCAATCTGTCTGATGGTCATCTATCTGTCTGTCTGTCGTCTGTCTGTCATCTATCTGTCTGTCTGTCATCAATCTATTTATCTGTCTGTCTGTCTATCATCTGTCTGTCTGTCTTTCATCTGTCTGTCTGTCATCTATCTGTCTGTCTGTCTACCCTATGTCTGTCTGTCTGTCATCAATTTTTATATCTGTCTGTCTGTCTGTCTATCATCTGTCTGTCTGTCTGTCATCTATCTGTCTGTCTGTCATCAATCTATATATCTGTCTGTCTGTCTGTCTGTCATCTATCTGTCTGTCTACCTGTCTGTCATCTATCTATATATCTGTCTGTCTGTCATCTATCTCTATGTCTGTCTGTCTGTCTATCGTCTGTCTGTCTCTCTGTCTGTCATCTATCTGTCTGTCTGTCTGTCTACCATCTGTCTGTCTGTCATCAATCTATATATCTGTCTGTCTGTCTATTATTTGTCTGTCTGTCATCTATGTGTCTGTGTGTCTGTCTGTCATCTATCTATATATCTGTCTGTCTGTCATCTATCTCTATATCTGTCTGTCTGTCATCTATCTCTATATCTGTCTGTCTGTCATCTATCTATATATCTGTCTGTCTGTCATCTATCTCTATATCTGTCTGTCTGTCTATCATCTGTATGTCTGTCATCTATCTATATATATATATCTGTCTGTCTATCTATCATCTGTCTGTCTGTCATCTATCTGTCTGAGTGTCTGTCAGTCATCTATCTATAAGATTATCCTCCTAAGACCCAGGAAAGCAAAGTATTTTTTCATGTCATTACATTCTTTAGACTTTAGAGCATAAGAAACAAATAAATTTTTTTGAAAAATTATATTTTATTAATGCCATGCTACGTCCTCTTAAGTGGACAACGTGATTCAGTTAATTAAAAAATAAAATGACATGAAATTACACGAATAGGTAAAAAAAACAATGGGATTTTTTTTTTTCATTCAGCAATCAATTTTTTTAGGTTTCAAGATTTTTTTTTTCATCTTTGATTAAAGATGATTCTCAACCATGTTATGAAAGATATAATGGAATTAATTGATATACCATTTTACTTTATGCAATGGGTAAAATTGCCATAAACGTATTTTTTTCCATTGAATGTCTCTATTTTGCATATTTTTCTCTAATTTGCATATTAATGTGTTCTTGTTAATGTAATGAAAAAAGAAATGCAATAATGGGAGTAATAGTTGGCAACATTTTCATAATAATATCTAATATTCTATAGGAATATTGATATGTAATTTCTTTCCCTATTCACTTGTTGTGTCTCCCAAAATGCCTGATCTCTGGACATAAACAGAAAGCCCTGTTTTGTAAAAGAAAGTCATATTTTGATTAGAAACCCCGTAACATTTTCCTGAGATCCAAAAATTAGTCAGATTTAAATGATAATTACAAAATATTATCATATTTCCATGCTAAATTGGATCATTCAGTCATTTTTAAAGACCAGGGAGACGCTTGTCCTGGTGAAACCTCAACAAATGGTATCATAAGCCCTGAATGTGCTCTTTACAGGACGTCCAAACCTAAAACTGTGACATGTATAGTGTCAGAGAAATTCACTAAAATATTATGTCCTCGTACAAGGACAGTGGCACCCAGGAGGTTAAAAACAGTATATTTCACTTACATGCATTTAGCAAGCAGACACATTTATCTAAAATGATAGCGAGGAATAGGCCTATGTGGTTAATATTAAGGAATCAAAAACATTAGATGTGCTGCAGTACAAACTTTCAAAGTTAGTAATATTAAATTCTGAAAAAAGAGAGATGCAAATAAGAGAACAAAGTAGGCTACTATATCGTTCATAATCACACCATTTGAAAAATACTCAGTCGAGTTTAGAAGTCTAAATGTTAAAGGGTTAACTTAGTTCACCCAAAAATGAAAATAATGTAATTTATTCCTCACCCTCATGCCGTTCCACACCCGTAAGACCTCCGTTCATCGTCGGAACACAAATGAAGATATTTGTGTTGAAATCCGATGGCTCAGTGAGGCCTGCTCTCAAGATCCATTAACATACTAAAAACATATTTAAATCAGTCCATGTGAATACAGTGGTTCAATATTAATATTATAAAGCGACGAGAATATGTTTTGTGTGCCAAAAAAAACGAAATTACGACTTATATAGTGATAAGCGATTTCAAAACACTGCTTCATGAAGCTTCGGAGTGCTTCAGCGAGTCGATTCAGCGGTTTGGATCGCCAAAGTCACGTGATGTCAGCAGTTTGGCGGTTTGACACGCGATCCGAATCATGATTAGACTCGCGGATTCGTTTCCGTCTGAAGCTTCATGAAGCAGTACTTTTGAAATCGGTTATCACCAAGTTGTTATTTCGTTTTTTTGGCGCACGATTCAAGATATTCTCGTCGCTTTATTAGATATGTAGGCCTATATAAAATATGTTTTTAGTACATTAATGGATCTTGAGAGTGTAAATTACATTGATGCCTATGCAGGCCTCACTGAGCCATCGGATTTCAACAAAAATATATTCATTTGTGTTCCGAAAATGAACGGAGGTCGGCATGAGGGTGAGTAATAAATGACATTATTTTCATTTTTGGGTGAACTAACCCTTTAAACCAGCTAACACTGCACCAGTTCCAATTCTTGTAAAGGTTTTGCATGCTGACAGGAAAAATATCTAAAATTCTGCCAAACCTATTCATGGATATTAGTTAGTGAAAGCTTCAAAATGCAAAGAAATGCCTTCCATATTCAGAATGCGGCATCATAATTCCCATCTGCACAAACATATTGCACTTCACAAATGAGCAAACACACACTTGACATTCCCGTAGTTTTTGACACACAGTTACCTTGTCACTGCAGCATCAAAGGAGCGTTGAGTCCCAGAAGAGACTGAGACAGGCGTTGTTAGAAGACGATGTGCGTGTAGCATTCAGCGTTCAGACGGATATGAACTGATGCAGTGTGCACTGTGTGGGAAAGGCTTACGCTTGAAATGGATACCTGCAAAGCAAAAACAAATGAAAACTGATCCCAAAGATATCAGTGTTGCTATTACTAATTCATCAGACTCTCACTTTGAATTTATGAGAGCAAAAGAACTCGCAAGCAATAGCCCACAAAAACTCCTCATAAATAAGACAAATGTAATCGGGCAACTACTACAATATAAGGGAGGGTGAATTCAGGGTGATTGGGACACTTTTTGCCATTGAGATGTCTTGGAAAAAGTGTCCCAATCAACCTGAATTCCCCCCTCTCACATTGTAAAGCGAACTAGCTTTCAATAATCAAATATACAGTTGAATTAAGGAGAGTACACTTTATGTATTTGTTAGCCTGTTAACTGTGCCCTGACACAAGGCAAAGATCACATGCTGTGGTAAATAGCCGTCTTAAATGGCAGACAGTGCTTGCTGGGAATTAAATTTCGATGACTTTACCTTGCAGTGACATTTTTGAAACATTCGGAAGGACAGATGTCAGCTGCATTTTGAGGAAGCAAGTCGCATGCTTGCTTATGGCTATAGTTTTTGTTCTTGTTAATCTAGATTTACACATTGTTTCAATGACTCGATACCCAAGGATGGTTGCACGAAGCTGGTTTCAGAAGCTACCCAGGTTTAAGCAAACTCGAATTTTTCAGGCTCAAGAAGGTGAATTGGTTTTTAGAGGTGTTCATTGCTCCAGAGCAGGGTTTATTCTGGGTTAGAGATCGCAAACCAAAACTGGACCTATCATCTGTGAGCAAAGTGACATACACCGATCAGGCATAACATTATGACCGGTGAAGTGAACACTGATTTTCTCTTCATCGCGGCTCCTGTTAGTGGTTGGGATATATTAGGCAGCAAGTGAACATTTTGTCCTCAGAGCCGATGTGTTAGAAGTAGGAAAAATGGGTAAGCGTAAGGATTTGAGTTTGACAAGGGCCAAATTGTGATGGCTGGACGACTGGGTCAGAGCATCTCCAAAACTGCAGCTCTTGTGGGGTGTTCCCGGTCTGCAGTGGTCAGTATCTGTCAAAAGTGGTCCAAGGAAGGAACAGTAGTGAACCGGCGACAGGGTCATGGGCGGACAAGGCTCATTGATGCACGTGGGGAGCGAAGGCTGGCCCGTGTGGTCCGATCAAACAGACGAGCTACTGGAGCTGGTAGAAAGGTGTTAGAATACACAGTGCATCGCAGTTTGTTGTGTATGGGGCTGCATAGCCACAGACCAGTCCGGGTGCTCATGCCCTGTCCACCGCCGAAAGCGTCAACAGTGGGCACTTGAGCATCAGAACTGGACCACAGAACAATGGAAGAAGGTGGCCTGGTCTGATGAATCACATTTTCTTTGACATCACATGGATGACGCTTACCTGGGGAACACATGGCACCAGGATGCACTATGGGAAGATGGCGGAGGTTGATGCTTTGGGCAATGTTCTGCTGGGAAACCTTGGGTCCTGCCATCCATGTGGATGTTACTTTGACACATACCACCTACCTAAGCATTGCTGCAGACCATGTACACTCTTTCATGGAAACGGTATTCCCTGGTGGCTGTGGCTCTTTCAGCAGATAATGTGCCTGCCACAAAGCAGAAATGGTTCACGAATGGTTTGAGGAGCACAAGTTTGAGTTGTTGACTTGGCCTCCAAATTCCCCAGATCTCAATCCAATCGAGCAAAACAAACAAGTCTGATCCATGGAGGCCCCACCTCGCAACTTACAGGACTTAAAGGATCTGCTGCTAATATCTTGCTGCCAGATACTACAGCACACCTTCAGGGGTCTAGTGGAGTCCATGTCTTGATGGGTCAGGGCTGTTATGGCAGCAAAAGGGGGACCACACAATATTAGGGGGACCACTCCCCCTGTATCTCTCACTCCTAATTTAAGCAGCTCATAGTGAAAATTCTAGAGACAAAATTGTCCATCTCAAACACGCATTCATGAGAGCAGACTTTGCGTGAATGCGCATTGGAGATATTGTGTTTTTTTTTTTTTTGCATAAACAAAGCACTTGCGTTGCTTCATAAAAAATGAGGTTAAACCACTGGATTCACATGGATTACTTTTAATGATGTCCTTCTGGGGATTGAAAGTGGTAGTTGTGTACTGTCAATGTGTTCCGAAGATGAACTAAAGTCTTACGGGTTTGGAACAACATGAGGGTGAGTAATTAATGACAGAAATGTCATTTTTGAGTGAACTAACCCTTTAAATCACGAACTCCTGATCAAACCTGAGTTGACAGAGAAACGTGTATATAGAGGGTTGTGAACCCGCTGAACCTGATCTAAAGCATGGCTTGATTTGTGGCTTTTTTGTCAAATCTAAACATACTGTGAACCCCAGAGTTTGTTCATCATGCAATAGGCATCAGGGTCATTACATAAGTGAAAAAATATAACATTGTTTGTTAGTGGTTTTTGGATATTTTAATCTAAAAATCTTACCTTTCACTAAAACGAACACCATAATAACACATTTCTTTTGTTACTTTAAATAAAATAAACATTAACTGAAATAAAAAAAAAAAAACTTATTTCAGTATTTCTCATTTTAATTTAACTTGATAAAATAATACAAAAAAATATATATTTTTTATATTTATTTATATATTAAAAAAAGAAAAAAGAATTATAAAAACCAATAACAAAAACAACAAAAATGGCTAAAAATTAAAATATATATATATAAAAAAAAAAAAAAACGATCAAAAAAATATTTATAAAAACTAGTAGGCCATCTCAATGATAAAATAACACGGCTGGACATTGGGGTTACTGGAAAAATGGAGATTGCATTAAATTATTGTATTATGTTATTTAGAGCCAAGCAGTAAAATGTATATTCACATTGAGAAATGTCCATTATTTATTATTATTTTGCAAATTAAGCTCTTACTAATTCCCATTAAATTTCCCATGACTGTAGGAATCTGTAGCTGAAAGCTTGTGTCACAGTTAGAACACAAGATGTTTTTATTACACAGTCAAGTGTACAGAGTAAAATAAAACAAATACAAACAACTGTTTAAATACAATGAGAATTTTATTAAAACGGTGCAAAAAGAAAAGAAAAAATAAAATAAAACTAACATAAAAATCAGATGTTCTTTCCACCTAGATTGCACTGTCACACAGCCTGGGGTCACCTCTCAAACAAAGAGAAAGGTAAAACGGCTGAAAACAAACACAAAATCGCCCAATTAGCCAGAAGTAATGCACAAATATGATTAGATAAATTGCATCTGCCAGTTCTGTACATGCAACAGTTTCAGTCTCATGCAAATTCGAGAATGCTGACGACTGTAGCTCTGTCACATCCATGAAAACATACCATAGAAAAATAGTAAGTAAGCTACGTCATCGTAAAACAAAGCCCACTGTATTAAATAAGAGAATTTAGTGTGTGAAAACTGATGGCGGACCACACCGCCATCATTAAAAAATGTACTCAAAATGTGATTAAGTAGCTTTAAAATAGAAATGGAAATTAGGAAACTTCAGGAGGCCCGTCTGTTTGACAACTAGCCATGTAAGAAAGAACATCCTAGTTTCAGAACTAAACATCCCAGGCTTCTTGAAAAATCTTACTACAAATATATATTCTCAAATCATACCTTGTCAGATCACTGATGGAGAAATTCGTTTGTTCACGAGAAACTCTCTGATTTAAGAGGCTTCTCTTGTCAGACGGCGCCGTACGCACCAGAATACTGACTCCGCCACCAAATCAGCTGACTTCAACTCAGGGTACGGCCCTACAGCATACATTCGTCTTTAAAAAACACTGGAAAACTGCTTTTGATTTACAAAAATAACTTGAACGCATTTATACACTTTTTATTTCTTAATACAAAAATGTCTGCACTCTTATTGAAGTCCAACGCTCGGGGTGGCCCAGTGGCCTTTCCATTTGTTAAATAAATGGATCCGTTAAACGCAAACTACGAGAACATTGGAAGGAGAACAAACTCCTAAGGAGAGTAGCTGTCATTTCACTGACAGTTTCCTCTTGTTTGTGCCTTGAAGCTGCAATATGTTTGCAAAAGCACAATTTACCAGACGCACGCGCACACACACACACACACGCACGCACACGCTGAATTCCTTTTTGCGACTTAGCAGAGTGGAAATCTGGGTAAATGGTATATGCCATACATAAGACCAAAAAAAGTGAATTGCTTGCATTTTATCAAATGTGCCTGACCAAATGAAGAAGAAAAAAGCAGCAGCAGCAGCAGCAGCAGCGTCCTCTGTCCCTTATTTACACTGAAAATCTGAGCCAGTCTCAAAAGGTCACTAGGGAGGCACTGATGTAGAAATAGGGCTGATAATGAAGAGAAAAAAAAAACTTAAACAAGTGTGCCATCTATTGGTTAAGCGAGTGAATAACATGTCAAATATCTTGCATTTAGGGAGGAAAAAAATGAAACTATCAACCCTCTATGTTCTCATCTTGCTGGATTTAATAATTTAGTGCTTTAAAGGAACGCTCCACTTTTTTTGAAAATAGGCTCATTTTCCAACTCCCCTAGAGTTAAACAGTTGAGTTTTACGGTTTTCTAGTCCATTCAGCCGATCTACAGGTGTAGCAGTAGCACTTTTAGCATAGCTTAGCATAGATCATTGAATCTGATTAGACCGTTAGCATCTCGCTCAAAAAAATTACCAAAGAGTTTTGATCAGGCAGTTTCAGCAGGCGCAATGATATTACGCAGTGCCTGGAAATAATCCCCAGCACACTCTCTGTGCAAGCAGGTTGTCATGTTGGTTATGTTGACGGAAATTAACCTATTTTCAGGCGTAATATCATTGCGCCGCTGCACTCATGGTACAGCACAAAGCTCCTTGATTATTACGCAGGAATGAGAGTATAGTTCCTAGACATATCGGCCTAGAAAATCACAACTTTTCATTTTCCGTCGGTCTTAGTACACAATGTAACTACAGAAGAGTCAAGTATTAAATAGGGAAAATATCGAAACTGTTTGGTCATTTTTGAGCGAGATGCTAACGGTCTAATCAGATTCAATGATCTATGCTAAGCTATGCTAAAAGTGCTACTGACAGATCCGGAGATCGGCTGAATGGATTTGAAAACGGTAAAACTCAACTGTTTAACTCTAGGGGAGTTGGAAAATGAGCCTATTTTCAAAAAAAGTGGAGTGAAGGTTGAATAAAACGAATCTACGCTTTAAAAAAAAGGTGGTGTGTTGAAATTGTTAGGATAGCCTGACATTTTTTAACCGTGCGAATCATTAATGCAAATGTGGGATCATTGGATCAGTTATACAAATATTTGCATACGACTGATAACGTCTGAAGTGTTTCAGAAGCAGAAGGAGTTCGCTACGACACCAGCTCTACATCTGCAGTACACGAACACTTACCCACATCAAATGAACATAATCACAGCAGCAACATCCTCTTATGGTACTAAAAGCCCATTTCACATGAGCAATGAGAGGGTAAAGGGATAGTTCACCCCTAAATAAAGAATTTGTCATTACTTATTCCCTCTCATGTCGTTCTGAACCGGTATGACTTTCTTTCTGCTGTCAAACACAAAATGAGATGTTTAGCAGAATGTCCAGACTGCTCTTTTCCATACAATGACATTGAATGGGACTAACTGCTGAGCAAAATGCTGTAACTAAACATTTAGTTAAAATTAGGCAACTTCTCAACTATGATCTAACATGTAAGACGTGCAAACGGGTTAGTCTCACCTACACTCAGATTCAGAGAAAACGGAGATCACATTCGCACGTCCACATTGGCGTGTTGTGCTTAATTGCAAGACACCAAATGCCATTTGTCATCACTGATGTCAAATTTGTCAGTACATGAGCATAGGGCAAGACTTTCTGTGAATAATGACAAGTTGTATGCTCCACATTTACTTTCATTGTATGAAAAAAAGACAATTTACTTTCCTATTTCCCAGTCATAGAACGGCATGTAAGGGTGAGGAAATGACAGCATTTTCAATTTCTGGCTGACTTGTACAACTAGCTGGCTTTATCAGAGGATTTTGAAAGCGTGTCGTCACAAAATCGCGACTCACGGTGCATTGTGTAGTTCAGATACTGAGAGATCCGCTGGCATCCCTCAACGTCCACAAATATATTGACAACGCTATAATCAGTACTGTGAATCCAAAACCAAACAAAAGTAGAAATTCAGTTCAACAATCCTCCTAGGAGGACTGAACTAAGACTGAAAAGGCAACTAGGAAACAAGTGAGCTTGCGCACAACACAGTGGCACCTACAGCCGAACCCTGACCTCCGCACTCCACGCGGGTGGAACTGCAAGCTCCGCCTCCAGAATGGAGCAAACCGCCAGACTAGAAGCACAGCAACATAACAGTCTATTCATCGTCACATCCAAAACCCACATGCACAACCTCTGAACATTAGAAAAGTGCTTGATTTGGTGCAGCAACTACTCTGGGGGCGATACTGCTTCTTATCCATAATCTTGTGTCCAGTGAATTTGATGGAAGCTGACGCGTTAACCCCAATATCATAAAGGAACACCATTATATTTGGTGCAGCAGTAACATTTGAAGAGGTCAGAAACTGTTTTCAACATCAGCCCCCTTTGACCTGCAAGTACCTAGAACTAATTTATTAATATTACCAACATAATACTACCACATGATGTACCATTTCCAAAAAATGATGTCTTAATTCTTTCCTTGAGAAAGGGAATTTTTTTTGCCCTAATTTTAAAGGTTTTGCACTTTTAAATGTTCTAGAAACACTTTGTAACGTAAATGACTGCAATTTTTAATGAGGACATGTAAAGACCTAAAACGAACCCTATGTCTGTCAAGGTTCAGTTCCATAAGTTAAACATAACAGAACATCATAATATGGCGAGAAAGCACCATATTAGCTCATTTAAGCCAATTAGGTATGGCTTTAAAATGGGTGCAAATTAAAGTATTGTAGCGTTACAGTAAAATGTGCCAATGTGGATAACACTCGAAGCTAACAGTGTTGTTGCCTTACACTCGCAATATGGCAAGTCTTATTTTAATTGTAGCTGATAAATTGATTAATTGTAGTTAATATAAATATGCATTTTCTGGTTGTGTTTAATGTGTATTTTGGGGTACGCGGCACGTTCATGTGACGCAACGTAGCAAGTTGTGTTTCAATGTCTATTGCCTGTGTTCTACATTCTCACCACTGGGAGGAGACAAGGAGACAGGTAAGAGGATGACCACGTCAAGCAAATGTGGGAGGAGCTTAAAGCTCCTGCCTATGAGCCACAGCAAATGTAACACAACAGCAGTCCCATTTCCGCAATGCCCATTCATTGTGGACACAGAGTCTCAGTAACCTGGTTCAGAAAGGCCAATCTCATGTCTTAAAGCAAGATCCACACAAACAGGATATGATGTGGCTCACACGGCGGGCTCAAACGAGTCCTATATAAGAGAAACGAGACAGAGATTGTCCATTCAAAACCTGTGGATGGCCGGCTCTGTTTCCCGTCTCTTCAGCTCCTCTCTGTAACAGTACGAGCAGTAATTGCCCGTCTCGGGGTGGCCGTAGTAATTGCAGGTAGGCGTTCTGCATTTGCTGGACTGCAGGTTTGCAAGGCCACCCGCACTGCCCAAGGAGTAATGCCTTACAGGCATCGGCCCATTGCGACTGTCCAAAGTAGAGCGTAAGTCCCGTAAGCCATTTGTATAGCCTCCGGTAGGTTCGGTTGGGTAGTTAGTTGGGTCATGCTCCTGGGAAAAAGACGCCAGGCAGGGGGTGATGATACGGGATGGGCTACCCAAGCTGGTGGAAGGTGGGTGGTACTGGGAATGGGGTGGGCCCTGTGCTAGGGGGCAGTGTCGGGGCAAGGTAGCATAGGATGGTAGGCCTGGGTAGGAAGACGGCGAACCTCCTGCCAGCTGCCGTCGTGTATCCATGTAACCATGCATATGTAGATGCTGTGTAATTGGGGAAGGAGAATGGTCAATGAAGGTGGGCCTTGGGATTGGGACCACACCTGAGTACATCATCGGGCTGAAAGAAGTTGACTTCAATGCGTTAAAAGTAGGAGGCGAGTTATCCGTAATTTCCTCTTTGCTTTCAAAACTTCTGTAACTCAGCTCAGGCACGTCTTTCTTCTGTTGAGAACCACTAGTTGTTACAAGACCACCTGCTGATTTCCGTTCAGCTTCCCTCCTCTGTTCCTGTTCGGCACGGAAGCGCTCCTCTGCATCCATCAAGTAGCGTTGGATCATCTCCTCTTGGAACGGCTGACGGTTGCTGGTAGTGAGTAGCGCAGCGAAGATGTACTTCCGTTCACCTTGCATAGCGGATCGGAGGATGCTAAGACTCACTTTCACATCCGAGCTGTACTTAAAAGGGTCACTTTCCGAAGTGTAGCTTCCATTTTGTCGTTCACTTATTGAGGAGGGTGAACCTTTCCCAGAGTCCTCGGAGCCGGTTTGAATGGAGGGAGAGCTGTCCTTACTGCCCTTACGACCTCTCAGAGAGCCTTTCTTCTTCTCCTGACCCTCTTGTTTGCCTCCACTTCCACTTGCGTTCTTCCCGGTCATCAGGCCTCCCACATTCTTCTTCAGCTTACTGCCCAGGCTCTTGCCAAAGCTACCCAGCTTGTTGGCAACGGAATCTGCACGTTTCTTGTCCTTATCCTTTTCTTTGTCTTTCTTCCCCTTCTCCTTTCCAATTGTGCCAGTCGTCCCTGCTGAACTGTTACTGGATGAGCTAGAGGAGCTGGAAGATCCACCACTTGTTTTGCCTGTTGTCCCACTGGTTCCAGTAGTACTGCTGTCCCCATTGCCGTTGGAACTGCTGCTGACGGACTCCTTATCTGACTCTCCAGAGTCTGGCGGAGTGCGGGCATCCTCTCCTGCAGACGCAGTAGGTGACTCTGGCTGGGCCAATGGGGCCTGCTGTGGATGCAAACAAAAAAATAATTGACACTAGATGATTTAGCTAGAATACAGATAATGAGTACAGTACAAATCTGAATGACAAGTTCAAAAATGACTTTGCAATTGGATTTTGAATTTTTTTTTAAAATGATTTTGACCTGAAGGCCCCCCACTGTCATATATTTACTTATATATGAAATGTATTTATTAAAAAAAAAAAAAAATTATAAAAAGAATACATTTGATACAAAACAATAGTAAAATATTGCATGTAGGCATGTGCCGGTATCAAATTTTCATGTTGCGATTAATTGCTGAAGCTTTTATCGCGGTATACGGTATTATCACGATATTGAAATAAGTTGCAAAAAAAGTGTTGTCATACTATAACAGGTTAAATCACTTTCTTATAACAAAAGAACCAAACATTTAAATACAATAAAGCAATACACAAACATGTCTAAAGTAAACAAATATTTAAAACAGATTAAAGTGCAAAAGAATTATAAAGAACAATAAGTATGCTGAAATGTACATTTAACTAAGATTAATACATGCTTTAGAAGTATTTTTCATTGTCAGCTTGTTAATGAAGGAACTAATGTTAAATACCTTGTAAAGTGTGTGATTGAACAACAGTCAGAACATATTCAAACAATATCTAGGGCATGTAATTTAGTCCAGATTAAAATATAAAATGCAAGGTTGAAAATGAATAGCCTTAAGTCTTTAAGTATTATGTATTAGGTTATGTGATTACTGGGGAAACGGCTGCGTTTCTGCTGTTGCGTCAGCGCCCTCTGCTGTCAGAGAATGAATGTGCACTTCAGCGTCTCCTCATTACGCCATGTGCTCGGCTCATGCACGGTCTATTTACATCAGTGCGAGTTCCTCTTTGACGTGTTTTTCATTTTCAACGGTTGATGGTAAAGTATTCTTAAAATTCATTCTAAAAATCGGAATAATTCGTAATAAATAATTATTCACGGTATTTTGAAGTGCCCACGATAACAATATTGTGAATGTTCATTATTGCGGTATATCGTATTACCGTTTACCGGCACATGTCTAATTGCATGTATAAAAAGTGTTAAAATCAGAGAAAATCATTTTCAAATAATTTGGAATATGTGTACAATTAGCAATTTCTTTTAGAACAAAGAATCAGCAAGAATCATCGTCATTACATAATGACGTTTTTGATATTCGGATATAGGAAGTGATATGGAAACACTCTATGCCAGTTTGACAGTTTAATCAGAAACATAATTAATTTGAACATCATGATCCGAGGGTAGCTTTATAACATACATATATACTATCTTAAGGACATAAAAATGATTTTTCCAGTGCTGAAAATAAAATTGCTTTGGATGTACTTTGTTGTCAGAGTAAAGAGTTTACCAAAGGTGTCTGGTTGACAGTTTACTAAAACAGTTCAATTGTTCTTAGCATGGCAAAGCACGCTAGAAGCTCACCTGTACCTCACAGGGCAGAGGAAGCCAGGTGACGGTCATGTAGCAGTGCAGCAGATGGAGCTTGGCCTCCAGGGATAAGGTTACACTGAAACCAAACAATAGGCAGGTCAGAGTGCTGATATTCACTTATAAGTGGTATTGAAACTGCCTTTGACAATAACAAACAAGTAAACAAAATGTGCATGTTTCATGAAAAAAGCATAAATAACATTAGCAAAAGTAAAATTATTTAAAGAGATTTTCAAGTGAAATATTTCAAAATAGTATATCAAATAATAACAAAGGTAAAAATGTGTGAATAAGAGGGAACTACAGATGCAACCCTGAGCTTTTTGAGTGCCTCTGTGTTCCATTCATAGCAAGAATTTAGCAATAATCTGCATTAAAGAACAAGAGTTGCTAATCTTGAGTGTTGGCCAACAGTGCACAGTTTCAGCAGGCTCCACATGGCTAATGCCTTCATTATGGTCAGACGTTACTGAACTCTGCTGTAAATAAGTCAGAGCTGAGTCATTTGGTGCTCAAAATAATATGAATACTTTGAGAACATTTTTTCTGAGCAAATTTGGTATATGCACAACACACAGCAATTACAAGAATGTCAGAATCTATGGATGGCATCTGTGACCATTACCAAAGGAAATCATTTCAACTCATCCTTCAATTTGTATAAACACACATAAATAGGATGGATAAAATGACTAATATAATTGCTTTGACAAAAAATGTGAATGTCTCGCTTCAGCCTTTTTTTCTGTAAACATGCATGCTTGATTTTCCAAAGTGAGTCTAAATTGTAGACAGCATAGCAGAAATGTTGTCCATTGAGTGTAACTAAATGCATGAGCAGGGGCTTTCTAGTCAACGTGTAGTGTAATGTAATGTAATGTCTACCTTGCTAGCATCACATTGTCATTGTCATCTTTGCCCCATTCCCAGTCTTCCCCAGGATCCACAGCAAAGTGCAAAGGCAGCATCTTATGATCCGAGTCCGTCAGAGGGATCACCACTGTGGAAGAGGTAACAAATGGTCAGTGCCTTTCTGAATCACACTACTTCCCTACTTATTTATACTTTGGCTTATTTACAAACACAATACAGTTTTTAACTGAACTCTTAAGATTACAGCACTAAAGACCTTTGAAGAAACAAGCTGCATAAAGCGGATAAAGACTTTCTGGCAAGCATAAATTATTGCAGTTTTTTGTTCTGTCTTGCTTCACACTGCACACACCATAAAAAAAGCAAACAGACTTGCTACATATAAACCATTTCTCACCTTGTTCTTTGGAGCTGTCCTTCTGCTCCATTGAGACCAGGGCAGAGAAATGGGCCTGGTCATATGCCAAAACGAGAGGAGAGCGGTGACACTTGTTGGCTGGTACTTCCAGAGGCAGGTAAATCCCTCCAAATGGGATTGGTGCGAAAGCTAAACAAGTGACAAAAATTCAGCTTATATCATAATTTAGTTTTACACAACCATTTTGTGATGATGCAAGAGTCATATGCTTCTGTGCTCAGGGTTATATTAAAACCATGAAGATTTCTGATGGAGCAATTTTTGCAGCTTAGCTTTAATTCATAAGGGAGGGGAGTTTTGCCAAAGTGCATCAAACTACCCTCATTAGAGGAATCGTTCACCCAAAACTGAATATTCAATCTTTATTTACCTTCTCCGCCCGAGTCCCGCAGCATGGTGTCAGCCACCACCACTATCGGCCTGCGGAGCACGTGAGCAAGAACGAACACATGAAACTCCTCCAGGCTCTCATATACCGGCTCCTCTTGTGACTCGGCACTGCAGGACACAAAACACACTGACAGCATGAGTATAACACTCCAGAAAACCTGTTTACAACTTACAAATCAAGAAAAGAAAATCAGATGAAATCAACATACCCGTTGCTGCCATTGGTGCTGTAGTGTATCCTGGGTTCACTAGATGCCAGTTTCAACAACTCATTCCACTCTCTCTGCCACTCTTCTTCTGTGTAAACCAGTCCTGACTGCACCCAAATTCACAAACATAAACATAATTAGGCTGAAATATTCCTAATTATACTACCATTCAAATATTTGGGGTCGGTAAGACTTTTCTAATGTTTTCAATCTCTTATGCTCACAAAGGCTGCATATACATATATAATCAAATATAGTCAAAACAGTAATACTGTTTAAACGGGCCCTATTATTAATGTAATTTTTTGTATTAATGTTATTTATATAATAATGAAATGTTACCTTTTATGCAGTGTGTATTATAGCTGTTTGTGAGTGTAAAATGTTGCAATCTCTTTGTACAAAATAATGAACCAAAAGGCAAAAAGCTCTAACCTCTTTGTTTTGCATGGTTTGTTGCCATCTCCATCTTCGCTTTAAAGCTTCCCTTTCCTGCCCATGATCCATCAGTGCATAGAGAGACTTCCGCAGCATCAAGTCTCGATCATGGAAGCCCCACATACCTGGATTATAATGTTCAATGTTTAAAACATAATTTTTGAAATAATCTTAAGATTTCATCTGGCGGTGGTTTCTAGTCGAGTACGCAGTCCTTTTACTGTTGTTTTAGACACAATATTTAGCGTTTACACTAAAAGTGCCTGTATGGAATCTGCCACTCCAATAAGATATATCAACCAATATCTATATTCAATGACACGCGAGCTCACAAGAAGAATAAATCGTCTTTAAGCCTGTAAACATTGAGCTAAATGTAACACCAACAGAAAGCTGGAAAGAATACATTTAAACTTAATAAAAACTCATCTGTTTTGTGCTGATTACTTGCAGATCAGAAGTCAGTTTGAACACTTACCCAGTGAGGCTGCGTGTAACAGGCAGTTCCCATCACCACTAGTAGCCAGAGGTAATAAACTCTGACAACCAGTGCCCAACCGAGTCCACCAGTTCAATCGTCCTGTTGGAAAACACATCTCTGAAATTTTTGGCTACAGACACTACAATACTTCTTTAAAATCTTTCTATGGCTGTATCCGAAATCGCATACTTCCCTGCTGTAGGTAAAAAACACTATGTAAACAAATTAACATTATTCATAAAACAGTATGCAAAAAGTACCTGGATGACCTACGATTTCCAACAAGTGCTCATCCAATGGACACTTAACTATCCCATGAGGCCACAGGAGGACTGAAACTGGTAGTTCTCAACATGATGAATGTAGTATGTCCAGATTAAATTCATACTACACACATCCATACTATTTAGAAAATACTTTTTTATCAGTAACAAAGTAATTACTTATTCAAAAGAAGTTCCTACACAGACAGTATGCGATTTCGGATGCAGCCTAGGTCTCTGTTTCAAAACCCAGTGAGCTGCAACGTAGGCTGCAATGGAAGGGCGATGGTGAACCAAGTGAAATATCAATCATACCCATGTGACCCGTGTAGGTAAAATGAGTCGCAATGAGCAAATTTTAAAATGAGTTATTATTTTCACATTCTCTATTTAAAAAACCTACAAAATGATGTATGATTTGTTGGAATCAAACATTTTTTGCTACACCTGTAGAAGTTGATAAAGTCAGCAAAGTAAATTTTGAGAAAAATCGAGTTGAAGTTTTCTGAATGTTCCAAAATAAAATCACCTAGCAACCATACCTTAAAATCACTGGTGATAACACCAAATTTGACACACAAAGTAAAAACTAAATATCTATAGTAAAAATATATATTAAACTTTTTTTTTCTCCATGACACCACAATTGTTTACAGGGATCTAAATTAATGTTACACGTCAGATGTTTTTCCCCCAACAGTTAACCAAACGTTCACATAGGACATAACAGATAATGTTTGCGTGAATATTTTGAAATACTGTAATTCTGTGTATATCGTGAGCACACGCTGTCTGAGGCGTCTTAGTGTGAGTATGATCGTTTTCATGGACAAGGGAAAGGTACTCCTCTAAGAAAACATACACATAAACAAATAAAGATACTTTTTTGCTATTTGGAGCATTGGTATTGCTCGACGGGGGCTTAATGAACGAATTTCTGTGAAAACCTCAAAATCGACAAAAAACCAACATTTATCACTTATTTTGCCTGTAGCTTGTAATTAGCCCAAACGCATTCCGACTCCTTTTGCCAGCACGAGTCACAAATATACTTTATTCATAATTCATCCAAAACTATCAATAAAAAAATAGTTAAATCTAATTAAAAATACTATTTTTCACATTATTTGTGTGTGCTGTGTATATTTGTGCTTATTAGAGTATCATGCTAAAGGCACACTCCTGTGTGCGTCACAAGAACCAGTATATGCATGACATGGCGTTTCTGCCTATGTAGGGCATTTCCAATCAGTAACTTGTGAGGTTACAGTTTAGTCAGGATACTTCTATAGACAGTAGAAAATAATGCAGCTAACAGAAATGTTATGTTAGACATGTCTGACTATAAAACTAAGAATATAAAAAAGATTTGGTTGATCTGTCAGAGGAGAGATTCTTGAAATAAAATGACTAACCCGCATGCTCCAATGCCACCATCATAGACTGCTCAATGAGGTCTCTTTCGATGAAGCCGCGAAAGTCGTCTCTGTAGATGGTGAGGTCAGGCAACTGGAAGGTGCAGAGCGGAGTGTCCAGAAGCGGCTCGGTGCTGCCGCCCGTACTGGACACGTGCGAGCGGGCCAGAGAGACGATGGTGGAGCTGGCGTGAGAGATCCCCCTCGACAGTCGCTTCTCCGTGGCTGCTGTCATGATACATGTTCAGATTACTGCGTATACTGGAGAATATGAAACTAGACACTGGTAACCTATTATCTGGCCGACCTATTCTTATCACTCCTTTCAATTCGAAAAACAATGTTCGTCAGGTGACACTGGGCAAGGATTTGAAATGACATCATATGCAACTAGTGTCATGATCAGAGTAAATGATTTGCATAAATTATGAAACACCATTTAAAGAACTGAGGTGAGGCCACACAGAGAGGCGTGCTTTTCATACCTTGCACAACCTCATCTTGGCGATGCAAAAGGGACCGCCCCGTTCGTGCCATCTCTTTCTCAATGGAGGCGTACTCTCTCTCCTCAGCAAGGGTGCATGAGAGATTCCCAGCGTGCACTTGTCTCAGCTGCTCAAAGTCACTCAGCGCAGCTGAGAGGTCCCAATTCTTTCCTGTGAGGAGAGCCACAATTATAAAGTGTGCAAGAAAATAAGAGGTCATAGTTCCACTGCTTAGGAGTTTAAATATTAACCCAACATCGTTAGGTGCAGCAATGTTCAATGACACATTCTGCTGCAGTAGCTTGTGCAAATATTGGTCTGTACTGACTGTAAAGCATGCATACTGCAGAACTATGTATATTTGAAATCATCCTCTTATCTGCAGTGTTGCTAAGCAACATGCGCTGGGTTTGTTAAGGTTTTACTGCACATGTTCATATAGATGCTTAAGTCACTTTTATTGCCCTCCTGTAGTCAGTTAATCATAAAGATCTTAGTCAGGGTAGATGCCATATTAAATTCTACATGGCTCACTCAAACAGAATTCATCAGAGTCGTAACTATCTGTTTTTGAATATAGTTTTGAGTCTTGTTTACAATTCTAGTGTTACATAATGTGAATATGTTTTTGCAGTGACGTCAGACATATTTATTATATTTTTTATTAATTAAATATCTTGTAAATAATTATGCATTAAATAAAAAGAACAAAATTAGATATGACTTGTCATTTAAATTCATTGGATTATCTTTTTTTTTTTTTTACATTACTACATGGTTATGTAATATTTAAACATTTTTGGTAGATATTTTTTTTATTTTTAATGTTATAGTATAAGTGATGTAACAGCCCTCATACAGCAATAGAAGATTTTGGTCATGCCACCCACCCTATCCATCATCTCTACTAAAAGACTGACATCCTATTGGAGCAAAACTAAAGGATCAAAGCTAAAGAGGGGGTAATGGGAAACAGGATGGTTTTGGCTCACCCTCCAGCAGGTCTCTGGCCAGTCCTGGTTCAGCTCCAGTAGAACGGACAAAGTCGGACAGGACCGCGTCCATATCCAAAGTCATGTGATCATGAATTTACAGTGCAGAAGGGGACATCAGGGGAGAAAAGACATGAGAGCTGTTCTCCCTCACAGCAAAAGCACCGTTACGGCCACACCTAAAGAGCAAGAGAGGAAAACAAACAGAAGCGATCCTTAGCGAGGCCATGCTTAAACTTTGGCTCGGTGCATCATATTGGTGCACATTACCAGAGATCTGTTGACTCCAGCAGTCACATGCCATTCCTGTGACCTCTGCTGTGGAGCTCAGCTGAACGCTTCAGTTTGCATTACAGAGAATTTGCAGTTCATTAGAAAGTATGATACAGCTGTTTTAGGTGCATTTCAAAGTCCCAAATGATGTTGTTATTTCAGTGACTACAAAATTGATTCAATTATTAATTCAAAGATTTCTGGAGGGGGAAAAAATGCACCACGGTTTCAACCGTACAACTGTTTTCAACATTGATAATAATAAGAAATGTTTCTTGAGCAGCAAATTATCATATTAGAATGATTTCAGAAGGATCATGTGACACTGAAGACTGGAGTAATGATGCTGAAAATTCAGCTTTTAAAATTATTCTTTTTTTAAAATTGTAATAATATTTCACGATATTACTGCTTTTATCTATTGAGACGCATCTTTCAAAAATGCACTCATATCCATTCATATTGTTGAGCATTAACCAATCAATGTTATACCAATCAGCTTCATACATTGCTTTAACTTCTTGATCCTCCTTGTCCTTGTGAGAAGCTCCTACTAAGTTTGCAAGTCATAATTACAAACATGTGCGTTCAAGTGATTTTGGTCTGAATAAAATGGATGTGTTAAGCAATTTTGTTTATGTCTCTCTTTTGTACTTTTTCAAAGATGGGAAGCTATTTTTTCTTTTCAAAATGCAACTCAAAGAAGAGCAAATTATGCCTATAATGTATGCTTTCTCTGTGTCAGCACAAGAATGACACAGTTAGATGATGGGAAATCCAGAGGTGGACAGTAAATAAGTACATTTACTTGAGTACTATACTTAAATACACTTTTTGAGTATCTGTACTTTCCTTGAGTAGTATTTCTTTTGGAAACTTATGACTTTTACTTCACTACATTTGAAAGACAAAAATCATACTTTTTACTCCATTACATTTCTATCAAGGCCCTCGAAGTAGAAAGTCGTAGCCACTTTGAAAGTCAATGGATTATCTGTTTTCTTCTTTAAAATGTGATTGTTTTTGTTTCAGACAGCCTATCAGTAATCACTCTTGTAGGATCACATGAAGTTCAATGATTTCCAAGTATTTTTTGAACACCAATCAATTGATGGCAAAATAGAAGGCGTCAGTTCCCAGACACAGTTCAAGCAACCATAGTCATACTTAAAAGTTAAAATTCAGAAGAGCAGACGTAGATAAGTCTAAAAAAGTGCGACGACACGAAAGTGCACACAGAAAGCTGCCTCTCAGACGCCAGACCACAAGTACTACATTTTAGTCTATTGAATCTACTAAAATCTTATTATAGTCAATTAAAACTAGACTAAAACAATTCAGATGCCTAAAATGTTATAGTCAAAAGACTATCATATACAAACTAAATCAAAATTTGCTGTCAAAATTAACACTGGTATGAAGTATGGTTGGTCAAATGATTTTTCTAGATTTACCCGACAAGTTGCCATAGCCTTATGGATAGAGCGCGAACACATAGGTAACGTTCGACAATAATGTTAGTTAGCATGCAAAAACGTAGTTGGGCTAATAATGTTAACTGAAGTCCTTTCAGAAATATGTTTTTACATAATCCTGTCAAATAAACACAATGTAGAAACCTTTCTTTTCTAGTATGATTTTGACTTTGATAAGAGCTTTGTAACTTTTCAGCAAGTATTTAAATGAGTTCAAGATATGCTAGCATGTCAGATGGAGCTTAAACCACCATGATGGAACAGTGTGCTTGCATACAAAAGTGCAACAATAATAAAATAATGCGTTTACTTTTACTTTTGATACTTGAGTACTTTTAAAAGCAATTACTTCTGTCCTTTTACTTAAGTAAAAATCTATCTCTACAACTTTCACTTGTAATGGAGTAATATTTAACCAATAGTACTTTTACTTTTACTCAAGTAATGGAGTTGTGTACTTTGTCCACCTCTGTTGTGTCACGCAAAACTACTTTTCTGGACCTTGAAAGTGGTAATTAAATTGCTGTATATGGAGGGGTCAGACAGCTCTCCGATTTCATAAAAAATATCTTCATTTGTGTTCTGAAGATGACCGAAGGTCTTACGGGTTTGGAACAACATGAGGGTGAGTAATTAATGACAGAATATTAATTTTTGGGTGAACGCTTTAAATAGTGATTCGTTGCTGCTGATCACACTTTGCGGGTTTGCTATCAGAGACGTCACATATAGTTGACAACATTTTGCAAGTCAAAAAGTCCCAAAGTTTAAATCACTCCTCCCTGGTGTACATCCTGTCATCGCTGCCGTCACCTCCCTTAAAGCTATGACTCAATCTTTTCATTATAATGCCCATGACTCATGATTCCTTACTGGGCCCTGCCCACTTCTATGCCCAACAAAAAAAGGCAGGCAGCTCGCTGTGCCACTGACAGACATAAAGGGCCTTTTCAGCGAGGAAGCTGCTTTCTCTCTCGCTTTGACTTTGTTTGGCAACTATAGCAGAGCGACTAGAGAAAGACTAACAGCAAAAACAAGGGAATCGGTTGAATCTGGAACATGATTATCCATCCCTCTCTGATTATTTCTAGGCATGTAAAGAGCTCCTGCCCAGAGCAGCTAATCAGAATAAATCCACTGGGTGGGGATAAGATTAGTGACTCAAAACAGTACCTGTCAAAGTTCAAAGGAAATATGAAGTGCTAAATAAAACCCTGAATGACTCAGTAGCATAAAGCTTGCTTCACACTCACCTGACATCTTTCATAACATTAGTTAGATTGAGTCAGCCTCTTCTAACACAAATAAACACAACAGGACAGCAGTTTCAGAGGTCTGGGCCCCCAGGACAAGGTCAACAGCCCATCCCTCAGCAGCCAGGCTCTGAGAACCATCCAACAAGCAAAATGGTCAGAGATAGATGCTGCGCGTGAAAACCTGGAAAACAGAAAGTCAAAGTTAACTTAACATCTCTGAGGGACAAAGGACTAACAAAACGGCTAATGGCATGTTTACAGAGTCAGCTTAAAGGCAATTTGAATGATATCTCAACGTCACATGCACATCATTATGGCATCATTTGGGTTTTTGCCAGAGACACCTAGGTGATGGATTGTAAACAGACAGCACCCAACAGATTTTCCTGCATTGGCTAGCCGGGCTTTTGTCGGTTACATAACGTGCGTTGCTGCCAACACGTGGGTGCTTTAAGACAGCAGGATCACTGACACAGAGACGCACACAAGCAGAGGTCAACACGGTTGTGTTTGCTCTGTGCACTGCACTGAATCTAGCCCTCTAACCTATATGACTGTTATTAGTTTAACCAGTACACAGTCATCAAAGATTTGTATCAGTTTATGGAAATAACACAAAACAAGCTTGTAACCTTTGCTCCCTATAAAGAAGCATCAGGGCTCAACAATAAGGATGACCGCAGGTCAGTGAGAGAGAGAGAGTTCTGGGCCAGCTGATGGAACTGTCACTCAGGCCAGTGCTGCATTGTTACTTATGTGCAATGATCATGTGCATGTATTTTTATGCATTTGTATTTTCTGTGCGCACTGTTGTTGTGAATTGAGCTGGGTTAAGTGTGGCACCAAGAACCCATCATCTAGCTGGTTAATAGAGATGAAGGTATTTTGAAATTGCAAAAAAAAAAAAAAAAAAAATCACAAAAATCACAATTATCTACGGCTAAATAAATAAAGCAAGCCTTTTATAGCGGTCATGGAACTGATAAAGGTTTGAAATACTGACCAGGAAAGCAGAAAAATCCCCACTGTTGAGCCCGGATTCATGCAACGAGACTTGACATGCCTCTCCTGATTCGCTTGTCAGATATCCTCTATACATCTCATGACATGCATGGAAATATAAATCTGACACTAGAGCAGTGCTTCACATCTTCAACTGAGTGGGCAAAGTTCTTGCTCGTTGGCAACACACTGCTTCTCTGTGGTAGCTGACATTTCATTTGAAAACCGTTCATGATACATGCGTCTACTTTTCTCCCCAAAAGTAGGCTACAAAATACACATAAGCGAGTTAGAAACTAGAATAATGGCGGCAGGTGCAATGACAGATATACTGCAAATATATTAAAATATAAACTGAGAACATAACATTGGTTAAATTGAATGAACACGTCAGGGATGCTCATAATTAACTAGTTAACCATTAACCAACAATACAAATTTTGATCGAATAATACTATATTGTTTAAAAAGTAATTTAAGGGGGGGGGGGGGGGCACTCAGTTTCAGTCAGTCTCATGTCAATCTTGAGTACCTATAGAGTAGCATTGCATCCTGCATATCTCCGAAAAGTCTTTATTTTTATTATAATTATAAAAGGAAGATGCGCTGTTCCGAGTCTTTCCGAAAAAAGCCGTGCGGCTGGGGGCGTATCGTGTGGGCGGAGCTAAAGAATGTCGAGCGCGCGCCGCTGTTACTGTGTTGAGTGCGTCTGAAAGCTGCGTCATCCCTAAAAGCGGGAAAAAACTTTACTCAACATAAAAAATGGCTTTTAATCAGATACAGCCATACATCTATGATCCGGAATCAGACCCAGAGGCTGAAGTTGAACAGGAGCAGCAGCAAAAACGACTAGAGCAGGACATCTCTATGTGGTATAAGTTACACTAACTATATAATATGCTTAGCGGCTTGTGTTATTTACACATTTATACTTTAATTATATCGTGTGTGTGTGTGTGTGTGTGTGTGTGTGTGTGTGTGTGTGTGTGTGTGTGTGTTTACGCGTGGTTTGTGTAGACATGATTTGTAGTAAGCGGACTGGTTTTGCGCGTCAGGCTAGTGTTTACATAGAAAGACATGGAATAGTAGCGCATTTGAATGAAGAACCGCGCTTATTTAGTTCAACATATTTCCCCACTCTTTGTGTATTGTTGTTTGGAGTGCTTTTACAATACACAAACATACACATATAGTGGCCAGCTAAACAAATGTCCACACTATACATCGCATGCTCCATTGATCAATACGTGATCATGTTTGGGCTACTTGATGGGCATAGGCAAAAACAGACATTTGAAGCAGTCTTACTCACTGCATGCGGTTCCAACGTTGGGACCTTTATCGTTGGGACCGCTCCATCCTTCAGTATTAGGCGATTTGAAAATCCGGCGTCGAACTGGGCCTTGTTCATAAAACAATCGGCACCGAAATGCAGGGAACAGACATAAATATTTGCGCAACTCAGTTGCTGATCCGGAAAAGCAAATTCCATCCACTTTTGCCTTTGCCTTGGGTTATTTGGCTACGAGCCAGCGCTTTGATGGGCGTAGCCTATTGCTTTCACGCTCTCTCTCTCTCTCTCTCTCTCTCTCTCGCGCGCGCTCTTCCGGTAGTTGTCCGTACGGCCCATACAAGGAAATTCCGCCCTGTTGACGTCAAGCGGACCCATGATCGAAAAAAACTTTCCGAAACTTATGACTAACAGGAAGTACTAATTTTGGCAAAGAAATACTCCCATCAAACGTCCACCTTAGCTTTTGAAACTGTGTCCATGTTTAGCATGGGAATCCAAGTCTTAAACAGTGCAAAAAGATCAGTATGCATGAAACAGCATTTCACCCCCCCTTTAAGTAATTACTAATTACTAAGTAATTACAGCAAAGGTATTTGAAAAAACGTTTTCTGAATGGTTAAAAAATACGCTACACATATAAATGAGTTTTTGAGAGGAAAAAAAACATTTAAGTCACATATAAGTCGCATTTTATTATTACATTAAATGTAAAATGTCAGTAAATAAAGCTAAATGTTTATAAACATTAGAAACACTATACACAGCTATGGGCTATTTTAATTCCCCTCACTCTACAACAAATCCTTTCAAATTTAACAGCATTCAGAACAGAACAAGAATGAAAAAAAAAGTAGCTATATAGCCTAAACTTCAAGCCAAAATAAATGTATTTAAAGTTAAATTGAAACCAACGGGTTCACGTAGCCTTCTTCTCTCATTAGGCACAAATCCAAATGTTTCCATCTTCGTGATGTATTTGGATGCTAAACTATTATTTCTTAAAGCAGCACTAGGTAGGTTTTGCTCTCGGGGTCCCCCTACAGTTGGGAAACAGTATTGTCCTCTACTACTGTCGTAAACTGTCATTCTACATCAGGGGATGCATCGCACGTGCATTTGTTGACATGACAACCATGATAGCCCTGAACACTGCAGGAGGAGTTCACATTCAGGCATTCTGCTTGCGTCGCGTGTGAAATGTCTTCATCCCAGGTATAGTGGCATATGTTTCAGCATGTCATATAAATATAATTTAATGGGTTTTATTTTTTTCAAACGCCAAATGATCGCGATGCTCACGTTTACAAGCCAGAGTCATTATAGTAGCCTAGTCTATTGGTTCCCGTTTTACAGAATCTATATGATACTTCAATTCAATGTTTGAGTGGTAGGTAATAACCATATATCGTCAATATTATAATATCAAGCTACCATAGATGAATCTGCAAATTTGAAAAATCGATTTGCATTATAGCTTGAGGCAAGACAAATAAACAAATATCACAGACATGTTAGGTATCCTAAAATATTTTGTACGATTATTTTGTACGATTTTGTACGTCTTGCGTATTTACTTGCAAGAATGTAGCCCCTCCTCCTTCAGCTCACGCCAACGAGCAAACGCTGGTTGCTTCCTGCCTTTAATCCGATCACTTTCTTGTTTCCTCTTTTTGTTTTCCTCCGACAAAACCTTTGCTTTCTTATTTTTCTGTGCTGCTTCGGCCGTGACTATAACATTCGGCAAACAAAATGATAGTTGGGCTCGCACGTCCGAATTTAAGGAAGTGGGGGTGGTGGTGGAAGTGACGTATATGCCGTAAAGCAGTCGAATTTTGTAGTTCTTTTTTTTCTCGGGTTACTACCCGAAACCCGAAGTTTAAAAGTACGAAAAACGATACAGACCCCGTCAGGCTATGGCAGACGTGTCATTCAACCTATTGTAAGTCGATGTATCATCACAAGAGGTTTGAAAATATATTATAAAGGTTGAAAAGTTTCCTAGTGCTGCTTTAAGTAAACAAGGTGGGCTTTGTACTTTGTACCACGTAAAACGTCATCCTTCACGTCCAAAAATGTGCTTGGCATAACACCACAGCGGGACGCCACAGATCGTACTACGGACTATTTAAATTGAGCAGTGTAACTTCTATATGTTTGGTTGACTGGATTTTATTTTGATAATGAACAGTCTGTGATGTCAAGTTAGCAATGCTAGAGCTGATATGTTTTGTGTGCGCGATCAATTGAATTTATTCCTTATAACAACAGAAACAACTTAAAATAGGCCTACTCTGTCAGTACGGAAGGTGCGTAGGGGCCACTTGCTTTTAAAAATGATTTAAATACTAGGGCAAATTTTTCCTCAACAAAATAAACCTCTTAATATAAATATAAATCTCTTAATAGAACATTTTATTTCTTAGTTTCTGTATGTGCTAACGGGTGATGATATTTGTTTCAGGTCATGAAATTTGTGGTTTGTGTTGCCTGACTTTGATGACATGTATCTTTGGTAGAGATGCACCGATACCGCTAGTCGATTA
Source organism: Gobio gobio (assembly GCF_949357685.1). Classification (NCBI taxonomy): domain Eukaryota; kingdom Metazoa; phylum Chordata; class Actinopteri; order Cypriniformes; family Gobionidae; genus Gobio; species Gobio gobio. The sequence continues at coordinate 43,588,367 of NC_137108.1, read as the reverse complement.
TTCAGAATGATACCGGCCAATGCCGATCCAGATAGTTTGATTTTTCTTATGGAAAAAAACTCTCCCAAATAATGCTGCAAACTATACAGAGAACCCTCTCATTTAGTACACAATAATATTAATTGCAATTAACAACAAAGGTATTATATTAAACTGCTGTTTATTTTCAGATATAATAAGCTAATCACACCCAAATAAAACACTGAAATGTTTGTATACAACTCAATTGCACATACAAGGTATTTTTCATAAGCACTTGTTGTCTTCATGACAAATTTATTCAAGCATCCATATATAATTAACAGTAAGTAAGTATGTTTTTCTTTATTGCTAACTAACAAACTGTGAACATTGTGTGCTTTTTCTGAGGTAGGCTAAATACAATGTTAAGTGACCTATTGTTTACAAGCAGTCTTTCCACAGTTGAAACACTGATTGAGTGATTACGTGAGTCATGATTTGGATTTCGGTAAGTTGGACTGTATCTTTCAAAATACCTTTTGATAGTCATGCATGTTTATCGATATATAATGTTTTTATTAAAGTTTACTTGCCCTCAACGCTGCCACTTGAACTGAGGCACTACAACACATTTAGGCATTTATTGTTTGAATTTCATGCGTTAACTTGCCCTAAATTCAACATGAGACATTCTCTTAAAGTTACAGTTACAGTTGGACACACCAAATATTCCCCCATTGCATTATTATACATTATATTCAACATTATATAGTAGTTTAATGTAGTAATGTCAAACTGTAAACTTTGATTTTTTTCTCATGTAGTACTAGCGCTTTCAATGCAGTCATTCGCTGGATCTCTTATGGAGCATGCCCACTGGCCTGGAGCAGAGCGAGCGTTTTCAATTCATTCATATGGACGTTGAGTTTCATGCTCAAGCCGCGCACACACAGACTCTTCCGGTGCTCGCTATGTCCCGTCTCCTGCTATTAATGGACTATACATACAAGAATAAACCATCTAAAATGTTTTGAATAGTCATACTACTAAAAATAAATGTAATATGGTGATTTAAATGATTGCGCTTTCACCTTAAAGGTAGGGTAGGTAAGAATGATCTAAAACACTTTTGTCCAAATTTGTTTAAACTTTCTTTATATGTCAATACATAATTAAAATGTAAGTACTCTGAAAAAGAGAGTATAAAAATCGAGTGACTCTAGACTTTTTAATCTGCAATCGTTCGGGCCGAAACAAGTGATTGGCTTGGGCGACTGTCACTCTCTCTCGCTACCATGGCTACCACCGCTTTTGCTCCAGGATCTGCCCACATGCGCGCACCTCAGTGTTGTCAAGTCGGGCTACTTCAAACACTGTTGCCGTGGGCTGTTTTTCATGTCCGCGGGTTGAAGCGACCCCAATAATGTGATATTTTGCCCAGGGATTTGCGAATTTTAGCAGGCAGCCCTACCAAAAAGACACATATTTTACCCCCCAAATGCGATTTTTACCGGAGAAACACGATTGGGCTTGTTTTGGGCTAGTTTTGAGTAGCAATTGGGCGGATTTTGTTGTGAAAACCTGGCAACCCTGGCGCACCCGTTTGATTTGAGGAGTTCAAGAGGCTGTATTTCTGCTGGACAGGTAATCTTTCTTTATGATTATACATTTTTTTGGTTTATGTTTTCATGAAGCATGTCTCACTAGCACACGTAGCTGCCTAATATAGCTAACATAACATTACTTAGCATAAAGTTACAATGTTATACACTTAGCGAACCATTAGTAGAGATGATAAATACTCAGTGTTGAATTTCGCAAAATGTAACTTTAGATAACAAAATGCATGTGTAAAAGCTAGTACACCGCATCCAGCAACTTTTTTTAGATCTAAGTTAGCTTTAGCTACTACCCTCTGTCTAAACTCTTTTACCATGTTCACCGGGAACTTTACCTGCACGTTTATTTCGGCCCTTGGTTTGTTTTTATATACTCTACCAATGTTTACTGATGTTTTTATCTTGTATCTGTGTGTGTCCTAGACACTGTGTTGTGTGTGTATTTTAAACTTTACCAGTATCGTTATTCTAGCTTGATAGTGAGTACTAAAAGACATCTTATTTGTTTATATTCATAATGATAAAGTTAGATTTTTTATTACATGCGATTCTGACATGATGTCACTACATGCACTTCTTCTCCGCTCGTCTCAGGTAAATAATGCGTCTTCCTCCAGCTGAGTTGAGCGGTCGGCGTAGCGCGTTCATGTGTTTTGGGGGCGTGGCTTTGGAAAGAGCCCAGAAGGGAGAAGGTGGAGTGAATGGAAATAATGAGCTGTCTTTAAAACAGTCGTGAGAGGTCTACAGACACTCAATTTTTATACTTTCTTTTTCAGAGTACTTACATTTTAATTATGTATTGATATTTAAAGAAAGTTTAAACAAATTTGGAAAAAAAGTTAACCAAATTTTACCTACCCTACCTTTAAGGAGTGCCGCTCCAGCGTGTGCGCTTCAGATGATCGAATTTATTGATTAATGATCGGTTAACAAGCTTAGGTTGTCAGTCAAGGAAAAAACGTGAAATGAACATCCCTACTAAATTCACAAAAAGTGCATTATTCAATGACAAATCTGTTGATACATTTTGTCGTGTGTCCACCAAAGCATTTTTAGCTAGCTGAAAACGCCTCGCTGTGGGTGCTTGAGAGCGTTTTCGCAGCGTTTTTTTTCCAGTTGAGACTCTTTGCTTGTTATGATGCGGAATATCCGCGGAAGTGTACTACTATCTAATTTCACAGATAGTTTGTTTCTGTATTGATTCTATATAAAAATCCTGATACAATGTAAAGTATTTCCTCTGGCTCTTGTTTTAAATTATTTTGTTTCGTTATTATGCTCGTTGTTTTCATCTGTTGACGTTGTAGAATGTGGCGGTTGGTCTGTGTTGTATTTGTCCCGCCCCTCCTCCACTCTGATTGGACAGCTGGGTGAAAAGTGACAGTGATGAGCGATGCGTTTTACTCAAAGTTGAACATTCTTCAACTCTCGCAGACCGGTAAAAAACGCAGAGCGCTCAGCGCTTGAGCTTGAAATACTCGCTCAGCGCCTCGTTGCACTCATGGCGTTCTAAAAAACGCGGCACTCCCATTGAAAACAATTGATCGCCAGCCAGCAGCGTGAAAAAAAATGCTTTGGTGGACAGGACACACAGCCTTACAGTACAGTACACAAAAGAAAAATGTGTCCATACACAAATAAACTAGTTTATAATATTACCTTTTTGGCATGATGTGATAACACTTCTAATGTGATAACACAGGTTCTTTACAGTTATTGATGTAAACATCCCTAAAGTACCGAAAAAAAGGTACCGTTGGGTACCCAACCCTACTAATAGTACCTTTTTGGCATGATGTGATAACTAATTTAAAAGGTTGCTAACATTATCCTGCAATTTTAGTCTAGCAGACAGAGTAGATGACAGCAGAATCAGCAGCTGAAGAAGTTTGTTTGAATATATGTCATAAATCCTCTCAGCAAGAATAGGGATGTTTGTCTTCAGGTGTTGTCTGCCCCTGCAGATCTAATGGACTCCCTATTGCACAACACCAGCATACATGAGCAAGATAAAACACTAAACAGACATCTGCTGCTCATAATACAAATGAGTAATGTCTAACTCTAGACTAAACACACAATACCTAAACTGAATCGTGATCCAAATAAAAATGCAAGAAAAAAAAGAGCAGAAGTCACTGCTGTAGAGTAATTGAATGAATGGTCCCCATGGTTTTTAGAGCTGCATTAATGAGCCCAAATGGTATCATGCAACCACCACTGCTGTGCTTGAGTGAAAAAGAGACTGCTTGTCAATCACAACTTGACAACATTGTCACCCTCACACCATGTCCTGACCAGGTGCGACACGACCATCTGAGTAATTTTTCTGTTCTGACCGAATGCTGAGAGAAGCAACAAAAATCACAGCCGACGGAAACATATTTGATGTTTAAAGATTCTGCCCTACAAGCAAAGCTTTCAAACACTTTGACCCACAGTCATTTTTCAGATAGCCATGCTCCAAACAAACCTGCTGATAAAAATCAAAAGCACATTCTGGAGAGGAAAACTTGTGTATAAACTGTAAATTACAACAGTGCATGATAAGCATCATATCATGAAGAGTTAAATGCATGAAATCAAACAATGTCCAATGAAGTCTTATAAAGATCTGATGAGCCTAGCAAACTGAACTGCTTGGTTCTGACGTAATCTGTTCAGGCATGGGATGCGTAGTATTATTATGTAACATCACTGCTAGGGCTCGGAGATGCGGCAAAGAGGAGATGAAGCCGGTTTGCTCTCAAAACCCAGTTTGCACCCTCTGGCTACTGCACCAAGACAGGCCACGCGATGATGAAACACTGAGGACTGAACGCAAAGGGTCATCTCAGGGGGTTGGGTGGGGATGTGTAAGCTCTCTGGAAATTCAGGGACTGCACCACAGATATATGCTCATCAGCATCCTTTCCAGACCCCATTAAAAAGTCATTAGTGCAAAGCAAACCAATTGTTTAGCAGGAGCATAGAGTCACTGTTAATTTGTCCATTTGCAGTTAAGCAAATGTGCTAAACAGTCCAAATGCAGTCCCCGGTGACTCCTAATCAATGTGTTTCTTTGCATTTGCCATTTCCTGGTAATAAAGAGGAACAAAATAAATCATTTTTAAAGAGAATATATGTTCTGTCACCCCCTTTCTCTGGTCTTAATAGCGATTCGTTTTTCTACTTATCAAGAAGTTCTGCAATGCTGAAGTCAAACTGTCTTGTCCACCCTCAGTCTAAGATCATATTATTTCCTGAAGCAAAAAATAAATGTGAAATATTAGTAAATCAAAGTAAATACTACTAATAATACTAGTAATAACAAATGATGACAAAACTATTTTATGTCAGTTCTAATATTGAGAAATGGGTCCAAAAAGTCTGACGAGACGAGAGAGACGTCCTGTAAATGTAATGTAAATATCTTGGAACGCTCTGTGGGACTAGAGCTTCCAACGCACGTTCAAGCGCTTATCAGCAAAGTGCCAAGTTTAGAAAAGCCTGTTCTTGACTACTAAAAATAGCCACATGTAATCATAGTCCAAAAAAAGCAACACAAAGTACAAAGTAAAGTCTGCAAAACAGACAGCGAAGGGGAAGCAGGAGGGCAAGAAACCTGGCAAACCCCCATGCTATGAATACCACAGAACACAATGCACTTCACTGATATGACTGAGAAGTTTTTCACAATGAGACCAACTCACAGCCCCATGATGTAATACACTATTTCAGCTACAGTCTACCAAATAATACAGTAAATTATTTGAAGCGAAGAGGAACAGAGATGACAGTAATCTTTTTTTTGTCTCTGGAGTGAGAAATGAGTCACTGAGTTCAGGACAGACACTGGAAACATAGCATGTTATACACTGGAAAAAAAATATGTTTGCTGCTTGTTCAAATTACTCAATTAAAATGATCTAAAGCAACACAATTGTTTTACATTTTGTCCTAACTTAATTTCATCATGTTCAATCTACTTAAATATATTTATAATTGAAGTTTCCTTAATCCATTTGTGTTGGGATTACATGAATATTTTTTTTTGCATTAACTGAAACTGGGCAGTGGATTGTTAGTTCCCACCCAGCATGCTTTGCATATGGCTGGATCAGGAGAGTAAATGTAAATGAAATTTAGAGTCATTTTATGCGTTTTTACATCAATTACTTTTGTGTAACCATAAAAAGCTTAAAGGCCCCTTGTAACCAAGTTTTTTAGCTTTTAGTATGACTATGTTAGCCTTAAGGTTATGAATGAGCTGGTGTGTTCCAAAACAATGACAAAATTAGCATTTAGGAGATTTCAAAACTTACAGTCTCTCATTTCCGTTAAAATGGTTCACATATTTTTATGACATCACCGCAGACTTCAGCTTCTCATCACATCTTCTGTCCAATCAAACACACACACACACACACACACACACACACACACACACACACACACACACACAAATGTCATATGCTTGGTATGATAAGAATAAATGCTGCTGTAAATAACGGCCCAATTCAAATGTTTACGTGCTTTTCTTCTTTTTATTTTTTGAGCGGTGATGAAATAAATTGTTCTTGTAAATACTTGCCAGCATTTAAAGAAATACAAGTCTAGAAATGCATCCAAATTACAGCGAAGCGCAACCGTATGGTGCTCTGCAGTGGTTAAAAAGGATATACAGTGAATTTTGAAGTGATATATTCTTGAAAACTTAAATGACCACACAACCTTGGTGTTTGTCTAAAACAGTAGTTAATTCGGCCGGGGATTTTTACGCGGGTGGTGGGAGACGGACGACAATAAAATCACTGACTAGCCCCTGTAAATGATGACAATACCTTCCAACCCCACGAGAAACAATTACCGTCCGAATAGGCCTTCAAACAACTCCTTCACCACTAATGGAGCAAGCTGGAAAGGCTTTAACTTCTGGATATTCGGCAGCGGTGCCACAATGGAATGAATGGCTTCGCTCGCATCTTTCTCCGCCGCCATTACTGAACTACAACTCAAACTAGCGCCCAACATCAACGTCATCGTTCTCAGCCACTCCCTCTGTTCCCTGATTGGACCGGTAAAAATTTGTTCTGAGAAAACCTAAGAATATACCGCAGTCCCAGACGGAGTACTGAAGGAAAATTAAAATTGAGTGGAAGTACGTAGGAGGGCGGAGCCAGGCTAGTATTTCAAAGCGATATGGAGAAGATTATGATGAGAAACGGTTAGAGATTAGGAGGAAACTGTGCCTTTACCAAACAGAAACGATCTAGTCAAACTGTGATATTAAAGAAATGCTATTGGCTGTTTTTAAAAAGGGGAGGAGCTGCTTACAACTGGAGCTGTTTCAGGGGAAATTACGTCAACACATTGAATAATGCTGCGCGTTTCAAGGCACTTCAGTGGGCCTTTAAAGAGTTTGTATGGGAATATTCAGAGTTTGCTAAAGTGTTATCCTTCAATACAAATACTAAGAGATAAGCCTATCAGCAAGCCCACACAACATCTGCTTCAACAGATTCTTTTAGCTACCAATAAGAGTAGCCCATTCAACACTTTTTATTACAATTAAATCCATCTGGATCAGCCATCTTGGTAGCACAATGGCAATTCTGCTTCATGGCTAAGACTACTGCTGTCTGCAAAAAAAGATAAAAAGATAATAATAAAAGATAGCGACAGTTATGTTTTCATTGACCTTGGTAAACAATCCGCCAAAGTTTAAACAGTGCAGGGGAGTTTGCCAACCTAAACTAAACAATGTTTGGACAAGGAGTCCAACTGTGCTGTGTACATGATTTGGGTTTTCCCCATTCAGTCCACATCTGACTGTCACAATTATGTTTTTGAATTTTTTCACAAACACACCTAGGAAAACTAGCCATCTGAGTAGGCAGCTTAAAGTGCACAATCACGTCAGGCAGCTTCTGTCACTTGAAAAATGTGCAATGCTCACCGTGCCATGGGAATCTCGCTGTGGCTCCTACAAAGGATGCTATTGTTGCTTGAATGATGAATTTCGAGTTGTTATATATACTCTGACACAGTTATGCAATCTACATTAAGGTGGCCGGGTGTGGTTTGCGTTTTGATTTACATATTATTCTTAAAAGGCGTATTTAATGAGATTTTATCTAGTGCTGCTGCTTCCTTTCATCAAGCAAAAGAAGTCTAGCGTGACCATGAGTAAACTCAAAGAAACTTATCTGCACAAAACGTTTAAGCAAAGTCAAGTTTAACTGCTTTGTTGTTCAAATAAAACACTTCAAACAAACCAATTCAAGGAACGACTTTTCACTAGGGTAAACAGCAAACGTAATATTTCTTCTATAGCAAACAAATATATATTCAAGAAGGACATTTGGACCATACGACAAACTACAGGCACCTAAAGTGTACACAACAGCAGCTCGACACAAATTATCCACAGCCTAAGGCAGCAGCTATTGCTCATGTGAATCCCCACGTGCTGCAAGCTCGGCAGCCAGGCATCTTTGCTTCAATCCCTGTGATGTCAGAGGCGAAAGACTCCTCTTCAGCTTCTCTGGGATAGGATTACGGCTGCTCTGGATCAAGACTGATGTTCAGGGCATAAGGGAATGAGCCATGTGATCAACACACTTTCACACCAGACACTGCGCCCAGTGACAGTCCACTGACAGTTAACTGGCGGTCACATTGTTTATTTGACTCTCTGGCCACTGTTTGGACTAGCGGTTCTGCTTTTGTTTCACAGTATAATCTGTGGCGGTCTGAAGAACAGTGGTTTCTTAAAGAATGTGAATAGTCTTCATGTGAAGTTGACGCATAGGTCTGGGGCAACGAGGTATGCGGTTAGCGGGACTCTCCAGAGGAATGAATCAAACCGTGGGCACTGGCTGTCATCAGATTGGCCTTCGGAGAAACCAAGAGAACAGCTAGTACCTAGAAGCTCAGTGCCATAAAAAAATAACCCGCATTTTAAAGCTACAGCTAAACATCAATAAACACAAGTTAGAGACGAGGCTCTCTGACTAGCAGTCAGTCACTAAGCAAACGCTTTCAAAACCCCTGGATCAACCTGCTCGACCCAAGTGCTTCGCTCAAGGGCACAATGCTGATGGCTCATATTGGCTCAATAGCAACACTGTAAACCCTAGCGCTCAAAATAATGAATTTGTGTAGGACAAACTTAAGTTAAACAAATTAGTTCAGTCAAATTAACTTTTATGAGTATTTAGCACTTTCGTTTTCTTTCAAGTTCACATAACTGATATACTTTAAGTAAACTGGTTTCATTGTTTTGAGTTTTATGAAATTATTTATTTTGAATTAGAAGAACTTAAGTTTAACTGAAACTGGGCTGGGGTTTCTATTTCCCAGCATGCTTTGCCCATGGCACTCGAAAGGGAGAGTAAATGCTAAAATTAAGTGCTATATAAAGTTTTTTGTGCTAGATTAATGATGAGGGGTTTTGTTATGTTAATGTAAAGGAGTTTCTTTTAATGAGGGTTTTACCATCATGGTGACAAGTGGTACATGCGGCTTGGTTCGAGAGCAAGTATGCTAAACACAAGTATGTTATATTGCTGCACTCATTCAGCAAGTGCTATATCGTGCTATTGTTAACATGTTAGCATTTTCTAAGTTTATACTAATACAAATTTTCACATTGCAGTTATTAGTGTACTCTAGGGGTTGAACGACTTCAGATTTTTTTTAAAGTCGACATTTATGTGATGAAAGTCGAGTCGACTAGCTTGAGCCGAGACGCGAACACGGGTTTTCTTGTGCACAGGACAGCTATGGCATATGACACAGCGCTGCCCATAAGGTTATTGCTCCTACATAACAGCTTTTGTTAGTTGTATCCTCATTGTTCACTACTACTGCACGTCTACGTTTTTGTCATTGAATACAAGCAGTCAGATGTATGAACTCCCGTTTTATTTTATCTGCTCCAAGAAAGTACTACACTTCCTGAATATAGCAAACATCAAACACAACTTAAGTCTGAACACAGCAGACGACAGGAGCATTTAGAACAAATAAAAACTAGTAAATGGGCTACTAAAAGCGCATGAAATTGTCAAGTAGTGCACTTAATTACAATAACGCTCACACACTCGCACGCACGCGCTGGCAAGCACACACACGCACGCACTCGCAAGCACGCACACAGACTCGCACTCCCACGATGTAAATGTTAAATCAATGGGTTCATTTTATTTACTTTTACTCACTTTTGTGTTTCGCCTCCCTCATCCCTCCACCATTTTATGCTAGTGCGAGAAGCGGTTATGCGACGAATGACGTCAGAGAAACGTCAGTAGGCTAGGCTATAATCGATTATTGTCTATGACTGCATTGATGCAGAATCGTCCACATTGCGATGCAACGATCAATTCCAACACCCCTAAAATACACAATACAAATCTGCCAGTCCTGCTTACTTAAACTTTGAATTTCTCAACTTAAATTGAGGCAATGATTGCCTCAAATGTTTTACGTTTTGCCAACTTATTTGGGTTTACAGTGAAGCAAAACAAAACATTTTTCTCAATTTAAACAGTTAAAAGTCTAAAGCTTAGCTGAGGGTCTCATATCAATTTAAAAGGGATAAGTTCAGCCAAAAATGAAAATTCTGTCATCATTTACTCACCCTCAAGTTGTTCCAAACCTGTATGAGTTTCTTTGCTCTGCTGAACACAAAAGAAGATAGAGTGAAGACTGTTTGTAACCCAGCAGATAGAGCAACCATTGACTACCATAGTAGGGAAAAAAATACTATGGTAGTCAATGGTTGCTCTATCTGCTTGGTTACAAACATTCTTCAAAATATCTTCTTTTGTGTTCAGCAGAACAAAGAAACTCATACAGGTTTGGAACAACTTGAGGGTGAGTAAATTATGACCGAATTTTCATTTTTGGGTGAACTATCCCTTTAATATGGTGTCTGTGTTTGTTGGGGCAGATGATTGTTGCGGGTTCAGTGGATAACACTGTAAGTGATATGGAGTCTCTGCTCCATCTGCTCTCATTCACCTGCTGTTCTCAAACCCACTGGTGAAGGGACACCACTTAAATTTTCATAATTAACAAGTAGCACCTGCAGGTTCTTACCTGACACCCAGTTCACAATTAGCTCTCCAAAAGAAATAAGTGTAAAAGGGAATTACACATGAATACAGAGTACAGAGGATGTCACAAGTACCGGTACTTTGGTACTGAAAATTTGAAAATGTGATGATATCAGCATTTCTTTAGTACCAGTAGAACAGAGTATATTCAGTAGGCAGCTGCTTTCAGCTTCCATGTTAATCTAAGTGCAGGGCTCCAGTCTGTAGCCGATATATATACACTAGTGTCTGTGAATCTTAAACCGCAAAAGACTATTTATATATTTTTATATATATATATATATATATATATATATATAAAGCCAGCAGGTTTAATTTAAACTCAGGCACTTGTGACACTCGTTGTCTTTTAGCCTGAAAACACGTTAGCAGTATGTCCACTGTTTATCAGTATTTCGTCTCTGTGTGCATGGCGGGCGCATGACACTCGCTCACTGTCTTTGTAGTCTCTGCCGTGTCACTATCAAGCGGCAACCTCCCCCAGTTTCTCTACGTCCATTTTTATTTTTTACAGTGTATGGTCACTATATGAGGACACGAACGCATAAACCGTCACTTCATGAGAATTTACTCTTTCATTTGAAAAAACTGTCATATAATGAACACAGACACTCAAAGGTCTTCACGCCAACCGGTCAAAATAAAAGTTTGGTTTAACGTGAAGAAATTGACAGAATATATTAGGCTACTGTTGTAGCCTCCAGTAGATTTAGCTACGTCTCTATGTAATAATAAAACTTAAAAAAAAAAATATATATATTCCTACATTTATTTGTTGCACTGTTTTTTTATACAGTTATATTGTAAAACTACTTGGTATCGGGATGGGAAAGAGGGTATCGGAACAGCTCTAGTACAGACTAGGGGTGGGACAAAAAAATCGATATGCCGATTTATCGCGATATTTCCGGCCGCGAGACGTTATCCATACTCTGGCTCCAAGTATCGATATTTTTAAAAACTGAATATTTAAATTAATGTCTATACTTTGGCTTACCGGAATGGCAGTACCCCCAGACTTCCTGTGGTGGCGGCGTGGCGCTTCCCAGATTGCAGATGATCAGATGAACGGAACAGTGAAGAAGAAATACGAGCGCAATGGCTGGCCGTCAAAAAAAAATAAATCACAAATGCACCCGCGTCTTTTAAATCAAAAGTTTGGGTCCAATTTGGATTTTGTAGTGACGATACAAAAAAAGCTCACTAAAGACTATGTAATCGGCAAGAACTGTCTCGGAAAAATAAAATACAATGGCAAAACAACCAACATGCATTCCCACCTCGTGCGCCATCAGTGAATCAGCCTACGCTGGATGACATTTGTATGGCAAAGCTACCTTTTTTGATAGAACTGCTTGTGCTTGGTTTGTTACCACAGTTATCTGTGTGCTTCCTCAGCGATGAAGTTTAACATTCGCGGCTATCTTTTCTTCAACTCCTCGGGATACTTCTCGACGACTGCAGTGCAGGCAGATCGCTCGCGCGGTTGTGATTCTCCTGGGAGAGCGCGCGCCGCGCGGCCACAAATAAACTGATATGGATTTGAAATTATTTTATCAACTTGAAATACAGGCATATTTTTGTAGATCTGTTCCTAAAAATATGCATACATGTTTTAGGAACACATCTACAATATACATGCGCATATTCGTTTGCACGTGACTGTTTAAAACCTGTGTTTAGACCCGTGTTTCTCCCTTGTCCTACCCGACCTGCACCCGTTTTTGTACAATTTTAGTAATGTGTGCATTTTGCAATTTCTAAATATGAAATGTTGCTGCTATGAATAAGTTAGTGATGTGACCTTTCTTTATTATTAATAATTTAGTCACAGAAACTGTTCTCTCATGGCTGTTTGATACTTTAATGCTATTTCAAAAAAGACGAGGTTTTAATAAATTAAATACATGATCATATGACTTTTTTGATGCTTTTTTTTCCATTTACAAAATGATATCGTGATATATCGTGGGTGATTTTCTTCCAATATATCGTCTGTCACAGAATCGCTGGTATCGTGATATATCGTTATCGTGGGCAAAATATTGTGATATTATCGTATCGTGTGTTGACCTGTGATTCCCACCCCTAGTACAGACTACTGTACTTTTGGTACTGTGACATCCCTAATACAGAGTGATGTAAAGCACTGAACATAAGCATCAGTTATCAGGTGTCTGGAGTAGCATACATCATCGTGGGCAGGTACCACTATCACTTTTAAAGTGACAGTAAAATGTGCAAACTGATGCAAACTGGCCCAACCCCAAAAAAATGATTATTGAACAATTCCTGACTCTATTGATGAACTATGCCGACCACTTAAACATGCTTATCGGCATACATTTTAAGCCTGTTTTCATCATTAACACCCTCTAAACTGTTAAAACCGTTCCCAAAAACCAATAATAACGTCATAGAGGCACAACCATGGTGCAGACTAACAAATAATGGAGCACAGAACTCCAAAGCACAGTCCATACTCTTGTTCTTCAGTTTCAGGTGTGCTGGAAATAGAGTATGACTCACTCAAGAGGAAAAAGCTCTAAGATCATGTAACTTTCAACCTGTTTACTGCAAAACATTCAAGAAAAACACTTTTCCTAGTATTAAAGGAGGCCTTTGAGGTACTGCGTAAACTGGAAGCCAAAGACAGAACAGTGGATGTAAACCCGAGAGCGACACACAGTCATGATGTCTGAACACTCAAAACTTATCAAACAGACAACTACGGGTTAATAGGATGGCACAGTTAAAAAATGACATCCTGGTTTTGACGTAAACCAAAAAGTCCAGGACAGTGAAGCTTGGGGTGTGACAAGCTTAAACTCAATCTAAAATGATGCCAAACAACATTTTTTAAATTGTATTATAATTATTGTGCATGCATCTTTCATGACTTCATATTAATCTAGACACTGCATGGAATATTTATACTCTTAAAAATTACTTTCTAACAGCACATGAACTACTAGTGATGTGCACATACAAGAAAAGTACTAATAAAAAGAACAAGTTGGTGAAAAACTACATCTCCCTTACACAATTAAATGCTTTAAATCACATTAAAAATGTTAATTCATGCCAACTATGCAAGCACAAAAAAGTACTTAATCATAATGAGGCTGAAGAGTGGGTCTGTTAAAACTACGAAGGCTTAGCTACGATTATTTTCAAGGTCCACAAAAGAGAAAAAAAAGCCTGAACAGTCTAAAAACCCAAGACTTTGTTTGCATGTCCTACTTTCATGTTTAGGGGTGGCTGCCTTCACTAAACAACAAGCTGACAAAAGAGCTTGTAAATACAGAGCTGAATAATTCAGAGCTGAGTGTAACCGTACACACACATTGTAGGGATTCAAACCATGGCAGCAAGTGCCCACAGCTTTCATTTTAAGCGGGGTTCGGTAATGACTGCGTCACACTCTGATGTCTGTCAAATTCCACCAGAAGAAGAAAAGACGGAATAAGTAGGACAACTGTGGAAAAAGTAGGCCCAAGTTGAGACCAAAACCAGCGTGTGCCGAGACCAAGACAAGACCAAGACTTTGTGGGGTTGAGACCAAGACAAGACCAAGACAGGGCGAGACCGAGTCAAGATCAAGACCAGACCAGCACTCCTTCAATTCATCTAAAAATCCATATCTACTGTCTGAGAAATTGCTTCTATTTAATTAACAAATACAATTAGAATAGTAAAACACTATAGCGCTGTTACCAATCAAATCACTAACAATAAAATTCATGGCACAGAAGATGAATCTGAATTGGTACAATTACACCTGCATAAATAATGTTCAGATTAATTTAACATTAAAGCATTGACATTATTTAAGAGTCACGGAATCCTTTATTCAACTGATTTGCTCAAAGCAGCCGATTCATTTAATAATGAAACGTTGCTGAATTAGCCAAGTTTAAAATGTAATTTAATATTAACTTCTTGTTTATCAAGCGTTTGTATAAATCAATATAATTTGCAATCATGCTTATATTCATGAAAACAGCTCTCTTGCGATATTGCTTAATTATATTCTATGTTTATATATTTATGCATTTTGGCAGACGCTTTTTTCCAAAGCGACTTTCAGTACCCTAATTACAGGGACAATCCCCCTGGAGCAACATGGAGTAAGGTGACTTGCTCAAGGACACACTGGTGGTGACCACTGGGATCGAACCAGCAACCTTCTGAATATCAGTTCCATGGTTTAACCCACTGGACCAGCATCTCACGTTATATAAAAAAAACTAAATCTCAGAATTTTATATTAATTTTGGCAATTTTTGAGACAATGCTGCATTGATTTTGAACCCGGCAGCACAGTCACAGAAGAAATCACATTACAAAGAAGCTATTGATTGCATTTTAAGCAGTAAGTTTTACATCAAATCACATTAATGATGTTAAATGAGACGATGCACCGGATATTTAGTGATATCCTTGCAGTTGTGGTCTTGAGATAAAATCTTGAGTCCTCTAAGTCCGAGACCAAGGCAAGACCGAGGAGAAATGCGAGACCAGACCAAGACCTTCAAAAAAAATGGTCTTAAAGGGTAAGTTCACTCAAAAATGAAAATTCTGTCATTAATTACTTACCCTCATGTCGTTCGACACCTGTAAGACCTTTGTTGTTCCGATGGCTCAGAAAGGCCTCCATTGGCAGCGATGTATTTTGTACTCACAAGACCCATAAAAGGTACTAAAGACGCCGTTACAAAGTCCATCTCACTACAGTAGTTCTAAAATAAGACTACTGCGAGGCGAGGCGAGGCGAGGTTGGTCTTTAGTGAGCCGAAGAGAGCGCACGTCACGCCTCTCCTCATCAGTCTGCACTGGCTACCAATAGCCGCTCGCATTAAATTCAAGGCACTGGTGCTCGCCTTCAAAACATCCACTGGCTCTGCACCAATATACCTAAACTCGCTCGTTCAGACTTACACACCCTCCAGGAACTTGCGTTCTGCCAGTGAACGACGCCTTGTGGTGCCATACCAGAGAGGCATGAAATCGCCGTCACAGAGCTTTTCCTGGACCGTTCCCACCTGGTGGAATGACCTGCCTATCTCAATTCGTGCGGCCGAGTCTGTAGCCATTTTCAAAAAACGTCTAAAGACACATCTTTTCCAGCAACACCTGACCGATCGAGAATAGCACTTATCATTCTATTCATTGTCTGTCTGTCTAATTTATTTATAAGAAAAAAAAAAAAAAAAAAAAAAAATTCTGTTCTGTGCTAGATTAACTGAGACTTGTTACAGCACTTGCATATTGTTGATATTGTTGCCCTTGGACTGCTCTAGCTGCTTCTATTGCCCTCATTTGGAAGTCGCTTTGGATAAAAGCGTCTGCTAAATGACTAAATGTAAATGTAAATAATTTTATGAAGCAACGAGAATAATTTTTGTGCGCAAACAAAAAATCTAAATAGAGACTTTATTCATGCACGAGAATATGACGTCCAGCACAGTTCGGACATCCATGAAATTCACACTTTAGCACCATTTTGAGCACCACGCCAAGACCTAGAGCACAATCAATGTAATATTTCAACAGCTTAGATACGGCACGTCTTCCTCTGCTTGTAAACAAAGCTCCTCGTTTCCGGGTCATGTGTCAGAACCCCGGCTCTACTCTCACACAAGCGTCGTGGTGCTTCATGAGTTCACGTCTGAGGCCCAGAATAAAGTTGAATAAAGTCGCTATTTTGATTTTTTGATTTGTTTTGTCACACAAAAACTATTCTTGTCGTTTCATAAAATTATTGTAGAACTACTGTAGTGAGATGGACTTTGTAACGGCGTCTTTAGTACCTTTTATGGGTCTTGTGAGTGCAAAATACATCGCTGCCAAAGGAGGCCTTTCTGAGCCATCGGATTTCAACTAAAATATCTTCATTTGTGTACCGAAGATGAACAGGTCTTACAGGTGTCGAACGACATGAGGGTAAGTAATTAATGACAGAATTTTCATTTTTGGGTGAACTATCCCTTTAAGATCGGTCTCGAGTACTACAACACTATTTCCCTGTATGACGTCATAAAGGGTGGAATTCCTTGTATGGGCACTTCTCCCGGATGAGCGCATGGGCCCATCAACCAGAGCAAGAGCACGGCCATCAATGCGCTTCACTCGGGTTACGGAAGCCGTCGGCAGAGCTGTCATTTTGCTATTAGAGCACGAAATCAACAATTTCACTAAAGAAGTGTGTTTTTGGTTGTGAGGGAAAGATATCCTTGTTCAGCTTCCCAAATAACCCAGCGTTAAGGAAACAGTGGATGCCGTTTGTTTTTCCGGAGCAGTAACGGTGTTCTGCAAGTGTGTTTGTTTGTTCCCGGTCATTTTGTTGGCAATCGGCGCATAAGTGCATATAATGTAAACAACACGAACGTAGAGTGAATCGAAAGTTATCCAGGGAGTGTGTGTGCGCTCGTGATTCTTTAGCTCCGCCCACTGCACGCCTCCACAAGTTCGGCTGTTTTTGGAAAGAATCGGTGCAGTTATCTGTCTTTTATAAATATGATAAAACTAAAAACTCTTCAGGGTCAATACTACTCTAGGTACTCAAGATTAACATAAGTTTGGCCGAAACTGTGTGTGTTATTGTACCCTTTAAAGATGCTGAAGTGTACCAGAACAGTACCAGAGGTTTTGTACTTTACATTGACACCTATCGGACTGGACGCATTAAGTTTCTGATGTCCTTTGATTGTGGCAACTGATGTGCTGCCATTATTCTCAATCAGTGTCTAGGACCGACATCTTGTTGGTTTAACACTCCAGTAAAGACTGCTTATGATTTGAATATTTCATCAGTCAATTGCATGACATGTAATGTCAACATGGCAAGTGCGCATGTGTGGGCAACAAGGTCCATGACGAATAAACATGACTTTCTAGATGACTAGAGTTTTTTTCTCAAAGGTGCTGTTCATTCATATTCATATAACAATACATAGTAATTGAGCTAAAATTGCATTTTATATATATATATATATATATATATATATATATATATATATATATATATATATATATATATATATATATATATATTAAATAAAAATAGATGCATGTTTATGATCTTCAGCTATATATTATCTGATGATAACAAGTGAGGATGCCGATCAGGACCGCATATAACACAAACTGTATGATACACTATGAACCAGAATGGGACACACATTGTACACAATATAATAAGCTACAGTTTATAAAACAAATGACAATCAAATATGATGCATAGGTCAGCATATGCCGTGTATAACACACATACATGACAACCAAATGCCTGTGAAGCATGAAGGGTCACTGGTCAGTGGCCACAGTCATAGGCTGCCAGATAATAGCTTCAATAGTCTTCACTAATCTACAACACATTTCTTACTAATATAAACATTTATAACAACACAATTTGTCCTTCGTTCAGACTGTCATTGCTTGGTCAGGTAGTTAGCCGATCGGCTAGCGGACAGTGAGCGTCTCTCAAAGTTGCTGAGGCACAAAATTGCGTTAGCCCAGAAACTGAGGATCAAGTGTTGTTATACACAATTAAAAGCGATTTAATAAGAGTTGTAATTAACTTTTATAGTTTGTAACCCCTAGTTAATCTAGTTTCAGCAGTTAAAGAAGGGTCATCGTCCCCTCAGAGTGTCCAGCCTAAAACATGACCTAACGGCCAACTTTCCCTTATTACCGCTCTACTTTCACACAGTTTTGCCACAGAAAACATCTATTTGTATGTCAGACTACGGATATGGCTGATATAACGGACACTTTCCTTTCATCAACCACATTCAGCCGCTGAGGGAAATCGACCCGGTTCCGTTACAAAACGCTCGTGATGGTTTTTCAGGCTCGCGGAGCTAAAGCTAATGCAGTTGCGCTCTTACCTCGAGCGGCCTCGCGGAATTTCTCTCTCATTTCCTTCCACTCTGGTCTTCTCGCTGGTGGAAAATCAGCTCCTCATGGGGAAATATGCGTTCGGCGTTGTGTAAATGTCAAAAATAGGTCTTGCTTGTTGTCTTAAAAACACTTGACGACTAAGTACATTCTTACTCCCACAACAACAACAATGTCAACCAAGGCGCTACAAATCCGCCCATCTATGGAAAGTCAACTGACCGTTTGGGCCAGTCAGAGAGAGAGTTGAGTTTGACGGGCACAGACGTGAGCCAATGGCTGTTGGAGTTCCCTATTAAGCTCCGCCTCTGGGCAGAAAAAGGGCAAATGTGAAAAGAGAGTGGGAGCTCAGTATTCCACGCTGGTTGGTTAGACACATAGTACATGATGGGCATCGGCTCGAGGAGCCTATGAAAGTAAATCGGACCTGTGACAAAGCAATAAGCAACTATTTTATTAAAGGGGGGACCGGCTTAGTCATGACGTAATTTGCTGATGCTGGAAAAATGTCATCAGCATGTTGTCTGGCCAATTCCCACATGTTCATCCGGCATGACCTCAGAAATCATTTCAGTGGGAAACTGCAAGCTTTTTAAAACATTTCCTATTAGAGATAAGACATTGCTCAACTGTGTTAACTCAAGTATCAATAGTTTTGCCTTACTTAAAAATATGAATGGTTTAAAACAAGTTAAAAGTTTCTAATATTTGTGTAATTCACGTGACTAACACAAATTATAAAAATCAGTCATATTTTGTCCAATTTAATTTAAAAATGGAGACATGAAAACAGCATTTATTAAATTAATTTGAATTGAGTCATTTGACCCACATTAAGCCAACATTTAAACACAACCATAGGGTTAAACAATTCTCAAAAGCAACTCAGACATAAATTTACACAAAATTTGGCATAATTGTGTAATGGTGAACCGGTGTAATGCCAGTTCATTTTTTCTCTTTATACTATTTTAGTACTGCATTTATTTGGGCAAGCTTGGAAATTCTTAGTAAAAACCGTAATTGTAACAACCCAAATGGGCTCTAATGCAAAGCAGGAAACAATGATTTTAAACCAAATTAATTTATTGGAAATATACAAATCACTACTCATAACAGGTTTCAATGAGAGAATGACATGTCAATCTACATACATTTTAAAATGTACTGTCACTTTTTACAAAAAAAAAAAGAAAAGTAAATAACAGCTTCAACGATGCTTCAGCAATGTCTCTCTTCAAAAAAAACTTAGACAAGTTGCCGAATAACTAACAATTAAAAGACACACACTCCAATCTGTCTTGAAAAGTATAATGCCACACTGGCTGGAAAACAGACACTGGAGGTAAACACGAGAAAAATCAGCGTCTCCGTCTGTCAGGGCTCCTGCTGCGCCTTCTTCCACCCCTAGAGGAAAGCACATTGGTCCATCAATCAAGTTGTAATTACAACGTATATCGTTAACAAATGCAATAGAAGACAAGTCTCCAATTCAAATGAAGTTTGCACGAGCGAGTATATAAATCTAGTGTAAACAGCTTAAGAATCTGACTCACCTCCTCTTACTCTTAGGGGGTCCCCTTACAAAGCCCCAGTCAACGCTGATTGGTTGCCCCATAAGATCTTGTCCATTCAGCCCTTCCATCGCAGCCTGAGCTTCTTTGTAAGTCTCATACTCCACCAGTGCATAGCCCTATAAAAAACAAAACAAATCTCATTATTTGACAAGATAATATTCAAACACATGAAGCCCTCAAAAGGGACATTTTTCCATTGGATTCCACAACTGTCTTTCACATTCTTTGTCTTGAAACAGCCCAAACTAAACATTGTGTCAGCCTGGTCCACAAATGTGTTTCTCAATGGCCGATATTGATAAAATAACATTTATGAAAACAAATTGCATGCAACAGGGCCAAAATTTGCAAAATCAAAGTACAACTGCATATAGAGCATCATGTGATCAAAAACAGCCACACAGGGCATAACTGAAATCGAATGTTGTTTTAAAAGTGTAATTATTTGACATAATACGCCACATTAGATGACTTATACGTGATGCATTGACCAAAGAACTCTGTTGCACATGTGTACATAAGTTAAAAATGTGCAAATGGAATTCACTTTTCTTTATCAAAAGTCCTTGAGCAGACAAACTATTGAAGATGCACATCACTAGTCACGTTCAGTAGTCTTGCGTAGCCAGACCTTTAGCCTGATAGCAGAAGGTCTAGACTCCATCACAGCTTTCATTGGCCAAGGACCACCCAAGAGGACGTCTGAACGACGTGTAAAGCAACCAATCACAATTTGTTTTGTTCCTTATGTTTAGGGGAATGAAAATGTCCATACTTTAACAGACCGGTGTGCATCTAATAAATTATTCATTCAAGAAGAAGGTGCAATTTTACTTCACATAGTTTTGAAAATCCAGCAGTTAATTGATCCTGATAAGTAAACAAACATGACCGTTTTTTATCTATAAGCAAGTCGGCTTTGTTTCAAGGTGGACCATTAAAAAAAAAAAAAAAGCGACATCTCCTGGAAATCAGATGATGACTCATTTTGTTTGCCTTATCCATCAGATGTGACGACTGAGACTACATGTAAAGCTGCTTCAACCTTACCATACACTAACTAACCTATAGGAAAACTCCTGTATAATGGAATATAATGTTCTGAAAATTGTCCAAGAACATTTTTGAAATGCTTAAAGCACAAGAAAGCAGTAAGATGATCATTTTAAACACTGTAAAAACATGGCCATCAATGAGACAAAAATAATCAGATTCTGTGTTCTATTTAAAACACTGCCATCTGGTGGACAAAAACACTCTGGTGCATCCCTGATGTATCCCTCTGATTCGACAACTCTAATTGTTGGGGGGGGGGGGGGGGGGGGGGAGAGACTAGCTAACCATTTCAGAGCAAATACAGAGAGAGAAAAAAAGCCTTCCTGAGCCAATAAAAACAAACACTTATAAAATATGTAATAAAAATACAATCAAATTTAACTTTATATTAAGTTGTGTATATGTCTATCAAGATACTGTTTACACACATACAAACATATACATATTAGGGGTGTAACGGTTCTCGCAGGGTTCCCACACCTTGGTTAACTTCAAAATCAAGGACCTTTTAAGGACTTTTCAGGTCCAAAACCCTCAAATTCAAGGACTTAATGTGGGGACACATTTCAAGTGAGAGCAAGGTTACATCGTTACAGTTTTCATGTGTCAAACACAACTATGCAAAAAAGCATTTTTCCCATTTATTTTTGGCCATATGACAGATATATCGTATTTCTGTTTTGCATAGATTTGAAGAATAATCGGTACATCCTATACTGTATTCTAAAAAGACCTGATATTTGATTGAAAAGCTTAGGCTTTTCAGAAGTTTTTTTACCAGAAGTTTTAAGATATATTAATATGCTTTTAAACTTTCTTGCCTCATGGGTTTACATTATCTTAACAAGCAAAGAAATTCAACATTACATTAAATAAAATA
The DNA here is from genome assembly GCF_949357685.1 of Gobio gobio. Lineage (NCBI taxonomy): Eukaryota > Metazoa > Chordata > Actinopteri > Cypriniformes > Gobionidae > Gobio > Gobio gobio. The sequence goes on along the minus strand of NC_137108.1, from coordinate 43,566,271 downwards.
TTTGGACAACAGTTTATCACAAAAGTCTAATGTTTATTGAACACAATATACAGTCATTGACTGAACACATGGGTTCAGTGTAAGCACTGAAAACTTTGAGGTCTCCTCACAGTAGTTATTTGCGCATGTGAACGTCGTGGCAACATACAAAACAAAGTACCTCACGCGGGAAACACTTAACGTAACGCGTAAATGCACATAACTAACGTAAATCAAGCAAGCTAGTATGCAATGCACAGGCCACGAAGTGTTGGCAAAATAACATTAGCGGACCAGAGGGAATATGGAATTTTTCCAGAAAACTAAATTCAAGCACTTTCAAGGACCTGTATCTGTGTTTATTTTCAAAAACTTTCCAGGGCCTTGAATTTTTTTTTTCAGATTCACAAACTTTCAAGGGTTTCGAGGACCCGTGGGAACCCTGTTCTCGGATTTAAAAAATAATAAACAGCAGCGCAGCATTCTCCACCAATCTCAAATCTGACAATGTATCTATAATATGGTTTGTTGAAAACAACGCGTAAAGGCTAAAGCGAGTTAGGCTAATGTATGTTTCTATCGATGGATACACATTGTGACCCAATACAATACAACAGTGATGATCAAAAATCGTGGACAAAACAGTCAGTCTTGTATGAGAGTGCCGTATGCTCGAACATGACCCAGTCATTACACCGGCTGTTGATAGCATGCGAGCGCAGGTGAGACCACAAGTTGCTATCTGTACTTAAACTAAACTCATTTAAGCCTTGACATGTAAACTTTCAAGAACAAGACATGAAAGAGAGCTTGCGCATGCTGATAAGAGATTTGTGTGTGTGTCTGCACTCATCTGAAGCGCGCCACAAATATTAAGTTCTCTTTCAAGTCTTGCACTTGAACGGTAGGGGTGTAACGGATCGCAGTTGATCCGTGATCCGTACGGATCACGACCCACGGTTCGGCACGCACGTGACCCGCGGATTTATTGTTCTTTTTTTTTTTTTAACTTGTGGATTAATCTGAATTGTTTAGCGATCGCAGACTTAAATACAATTTTTTCTGCCGATATTGCTTTTTAAGTGATCTCGTTCATTTAAACTCGATGCAGAGTTTCAGAGAAACATGTGTTCACGTGAACAGGGCATGTTAATCAGTCAACAGTGGCGGAGAAGCAGAAGAACTTGAAAAGCCACCCGCATCATTCAAATCGCGTGTATGGGAGCATTTTGGCTTCCCCGTAAAATATAATGATGACGGAAGAAGGGTGTGGACAAAACAGTAACATTTTGTAGGCACTGTGGCACGAGAAAGCCGAACGCAAGTGGCGCATACATCGAGCATGGCACCTGCTGACGCCCGTTTCACACATACTCCGTTTGCAGTGCGTATGCGGTGCGTATTTTTCCGTACCCATGTTAACGGATACAGCTTTCACTGCACGCGGCTTCGGTCCGTCAGTGTGTGCAGGAGCGCGTAGCCATACAGCTGTGCTGCGGTCGTTTCCGCACAGAGTCTATTGTTTGATGTGCTGGCGCTGAATTAAAGTGACAGCGCATCCGCATCAAAACAAACATGTATCGATGCGAAAATCTGGTAATTCCACCACAGATGCATATAATGTAAAGTCTACTCTGTTTTAAAGTCAACACATGGCTTTTTGCCTCGAGTAAAGCAAGGAAAACAGCCTTTAAGTAAACAAGGAGAAAAAATGGAGAGCACCTGTCCTTTCTTGGAGGTGGAAAAATAAAGTTCTTTATGAACTGCAGGATTTCTTGTGAAAAGATTTAAAAGCGTAGTTTTAATTTAAAATGGTTGTTATTTTAACATAGTTTATCGTCTGTTTTGCAATTTGCATGAGCAACGTAATATATACATCTTAAATAGGTATTAGGCTATATAAATACAAAGTAATGAATTCAATAAAACGTTGTTTAAGTGTAGTGCGTTTAAACATGATATCTATAAAATAGTGTATAGGCCTACAAAGAGAATTGCAATGCTGACAAGTGTGAGAGGTCTACTCTCTCCCCTGAGAATGTTGACATCCTAATCTTTATTAAAAAAAAAAGTCTCAGGTTGTTTTTAGTCAAATTTGATTTATTCAGATGGTTATTTATTTATTTATTTTATTTTTGTTAACACCAAAAGTTCCTTGTTAACCTATAAACCATATAGGTTAACACCAAAAGTTTTCATGGAATAAATGGAAAGCAAATAAAAATAGTCTCCTCCCCCTTTTATTCTGATCCGAACCGTGAGTTTTGTGATCCGTTGCACCACTATTGAACGGACAAAAGCACACAAAAATTATGTCAACATGCCCGTCTTGGCGATTACCCTAGCAAACACAGCAAGGGCCCGTTCTTCGTACCTCGCTTACTCAGTTAGCTGGATTTGATTGTTGACGATTTGGCATGATCTTGGATTGTTTGGTTCTTCGAAGCTCATCCTGGACTTGCTGTCATAGTAACAGGTCCGTAAGCTTAAACCTGCTCGGGAGCAGGCTTATTTCATGTAAACAGGATTAGATTGCATCTTGAGGTGATACTTAATCTGTCCCAGCCACTGCTACTTTATTACAAGAGTGCATTACTGAACCACGGACAATAATAATAATATAAAAATGTTATATTATATATATATATATATGAGAATGTATAATGTTGTGTATAATACTATAGACACAGCCACTTGATTGAGCGATTTATTTGTGATGGAATAATTACTTTATATAATTTTATTTTTATTGGTTTACACACATGTTGTACAGTTAATCTGAGCCGTGCATTAAGTGATCACGGATATTATGGGAGTGGCTTGATGCAGCGCAAGAGAGGAATTTGATTTTGACCCATAAGAAACTTGAATACTGTCATGTTACAAATCTGCTTCAAATTGAATTAAATTAAATTACAACATTGAAATAAAAATGTAAAGGGTGTACAAATACTGTATAAAATCGTGAATATAAATAAATGGTAATCAAAAAAAAACATTAATCATTTATCTATTATAACTTTTATGTTGGTTTGGTCGTTTGGCTGTTTCCTTATAAAGGAAAACAGTTTTTTGCCAGGTGGCTTTTTAATTATATGATTATATGCTTTGTTTCAAAGCAGCTTTACAGTGTTAAACAGGAAAATAATGCAGCATTATTTTATTCAATTATGCTGCATTATGTCTTAAAGGGAAATTATGTCTTAAAGGGAAAGAAGCCTATTCCTGCTGTCTGTGTTTTTAATGTTAATCAAATGACAAAGAAAATCACTGTGCTCTTGATTGAATCGCTTTTGTGACTTCAATAATGATTAATCTTTATTTAATTTATATAGTGAAGATTATATGCAGTGTTATTTTATATTTGATTACCATTAGATACCTGAAAAACAGTTTATTTTATATGCATTTTTGCTCTGTTGTATGTATTTATGCTGTTGCTTGTAGTTTGATTACATGTTTTTATTTTCTTTATTTTTATTATAGTTGAACATACACCTTAAAACCACGAGTAAATTGAACCGTTACACCCCAAATAAATAAATAAATACATACACACACACACAAGCTGTCATTCAAAGTCACAAATAAAGTGAAATATATATATATATATATATATATATATATATATATATATATATATATATATATATATATATATATATATATATATATATATATATATATATATATATATATATATATACACACACACATACATACATTTTTTTTTTTCTAAACCAGAAATAAATAAATAAAAACTGACAACTAACCTTAAGGTAACCAGTTCTTCTGTCCAAATTTAGATGCAAGTTCTTGATTTCTCCAAACTCTGCAAACTTGTCGTGAACATCCTCTTCTGTCGCCTCCTCATGTACACCAGTCACAAACAGAATCCATCCTTCAACAGCTGAAATTACACCAAAACACACATTAAAATGGTTCAAAAACTACCCACCCAGATTTACAGAAAAGGCTCAAATCTAGTCCCACATTAAAATGCATGTTTGAGTTGTTTTAATGGAAAACTAATTGGAAACTTTGCCATTGTTTTGTCTCAAGATGCACACCAGTAAACTTTGTTTTCTTCCCCAAGGCACGTTTAAAAAAGCTAATCTAAACCCATGTGTTTGAAACTGGGCCTACAAGCGATAAAAGTTCTTTCTTCCAGCCGCAACCATGATAAGCGACAAAACATTTTGTCAGCTCTGGTTAAACCAGCTACTATTCTTTCCTGTAATTTTCTCTTTTAACATATTGGAACGCATTATGTTTCTGTTTGCACCAGAATTGCCTCTCCCTTATCTGTTCCTACTAGGCATTTTCTATTTGCTTTACCTGTTAAGCTTGAAATGCAATAATTCTGGTCACATATTTTCAGCCACTTACTATCTATCATGAGGTCACAAAGGTCAAGGGAGGGATTTCAGATGCTGATATGCAACATCAAATATATTCTGTAATTTGCAAAATACACTTGTATTTTACAGTTCTGTGAGTTACACTTACATCTCTGTGGCCCAGGCTCATCTCCATCCTGTTCTACTGTGTCATAGTCCTCTCTGACTCTGGATCTCGCTCCTTCCTCTGTGAAATATAGCAGCAAACACCATTAGCACGATTAATTAAGATGCACAAACACAAGATTAGAGATGAGTTGACTTACCTGATCCAAACCCACGACCCTTCCTCTTCTTGGCTTTCTCTTTTAACTTGTGAATGCTCTCTGTAAGGTGAACAAAAAACAAATTACACTTACGATGTATTCAAAACTATTTGAATTTTAAGATTACTATGTAAAGGGTAGGTACGAAATAATATAAACTAACAAAAGATTGGCATGAATAGTGAATACGGTCTTTTCGGCATCACATACGCTGATGTTATGAACTTAGACAGCTGAGGCTGTATCCTTACAAATTTAACCATACAATGCACTTTTTGTACATGAAAAACATAACTTGTAAAGGTGTAAAAACTAAAACCTAAGCAAGACAACGAAGTTAGGCAGAATCACTACAGCGCGCGAGTCGTTTGAATTAGCTAACTATTAGCACGCGTGCTAATCTGACTAGGCCCGTCGGACATAAACACGAGAATTACACACATTCAACAATAATAAATAGGTGGTTTTTATATCATTTAAAAAATAATACTATGTCTGCACTGTTGGATTATAAGTAACTGCACCGTCACCATCTTCGTCCATAGGAAAGTCTTCACCCCCCGCTTCATGAAGATCCAGTACGTCCGCCATGATGTCTGCTTGTGTGAGTGAGCGAGAGTGCGACTGCGAGCATGCGCAGAACACTCACTGCGACACGTCTTGTTCGTCTTCTTTGCATCTCCTGCTGCTCGACTACTTCGCCATCTGTTGTTTTGGAGGAGGTCTGACAGTCTCTGGATTTTATTTACAGAATAATATTGCCCGGTTTCACAGACAAGACTTAAAGGGATAGTTCACCCAAAAATGAAAATTAGCCCATTATTTACTCACCTTCAAGTCATCCTAGGTGTATATGACATTCTTCTTTCAGATGAATAAAATCTGAGTTATATTACAAAAGTCCTGGCTAATCCAAGCTTTATATTAGCAGTAATTGTTGCTCTGTTTTTGAAGTCCATAAAAAAATGCATCTGTCCGTCAAATAACGTGCTCCACGCGGCTCTGGGGTGTTAATAAAGGCCTTCTGAAGCGAATCGATGTGTTTGTGTAAGAAAAATATCCATATTTAAAACTTTATCAAGTAAAGTTCCAGCTGATGTCATATACACCTATGAGTAAATCATGGGATAATTTTCATTTTTGGGTGAACTATCCCTTTAAGCCATAGTTTTAGAAGTCGTGATTATGAGCTTGTTGCATTCAAGTGCTTTGTTGTCGGAATGAACAGGAATCATGGAGGACACCAGGTTTATTCTTGACTATTTATTGGGAAAATCTTATTAAAACCAACATCATATGCACTGACAACCATATAAACATTCCAGATAGTCCGCTTTCTGCTGATTCTGTAATTTCAGTCAAATGCAGGCTATTTTCGCTGTGTATCAAACGCTTCAAATGATTACTCGTACATGTAAATAGCACTACATTAATGTCAAGACAAGATGACCTAGCTGTTTTGGGGGGAAAAAACGGATAAACCACACCCGCCACCATGTTTAAAGTTTATGTAAAAATGACATCAGAGGGCGTTCATGTGCAATTTTTACAGTGCCGCATCGTAAACTCGTATTTACGATAATTCCGATAGCATGTGAAGGCAGCATAAATACAGTGCAGAGCTTCTGAGATCTATGTCAGAACGACAGCTCACCATTGGCCAGCTCCTGCATCAGCATCACACGCATGCGCGTGGTGATCATGTGAACAGCGTCAGCCAATGGTAAGCCGGCGTTCTGACATAGTACTCTATTTACTACGTCAACAGCATAGAATGACACAGACGAGAAGAAATTGTTGAATAAATCCATTATTTTTGTTTGTTTTTTTTGCACACAAAAAGTATTCTCGTTGCTTCATAACCACTGTAGTCACATGGACTATTTTAACAATGTCTTATTCCTTTCAGGGCCTTGAAAGTTGCAATGACGTTGCTGCCTATGGGTGGTTCAGAGCTCTCTGATTTCATCAAAAATATCTTCAATTGTGTTCTGAAGATGAAGATTAGATTAGATTAGATTCAACTTTATTGTCATTACACAAGCACAAGTACAATGCAACGAAATGCAGTTTAGGTCTAACCAGAAGTGCAATAGCAGCAAGTGCAGGATATACAACGGTTGCATAAGTGCAGGACATGGATATGTACTGAATATATATAAATATGTATAAATAGAGAGATGGTTATTACTATGAACAGAACTGAATTTACAGGTGAATATGTACAGTGAATAAATATACAGATGGCTATTACTATAAACAGAATTTACAGGTGAGTATGTACTATGAATATAATATACAGATGGCTATTACTATAAACAGAATTTTACAGATAGAGGTATACAATGATATGTTAGGCTAAGGTTAAGCCTAAGGATTAAGGTAGTGCAATAAATTATGGACAGAAGCTATCCGAAAAAAAGTGTAAAAGTGCAGTGGAAAGTGGTTGCATATTACAGTTAAAAGTACGGTGCAAAATGCAAATGTACACAGTAGATACTGTAAATAACAGTCGGCAGTGCAAATAAGCATAATCCAGTTAAGGTGTGGTAGTGCAAAATGCATAAGTAAACAGTTGTTACTGTAATAAACAGTCGGTAGTGCAAATAACAAAGTGAAGGCAGATGTGAGGTAGGAGAGTTAGCAGTATATGAGGGAAGTGGATCAACGGGGGTTTGAGTTCAGTAAAGAGACAGCTCTGGGGAAAAAACTGTTCTTTAGTCTGCTGGTCCTGGTCCGGTGGATCCTGAAACGCCTGCTGGAGGGCAGGAGCGAAAACAGTGGGCTGGGTGAGAGAAGTCCTTGAGGATGCTGAGAGCTCGATGCAGGCAGCGTTTCCTCTGGATGTGCTCGATGGCAGGTAGTGGAGTCCCTGTGATGCGCTGGGCAGTTTTCACCACCCGCTGCAGTGCCTTGCGCTCCGCAACAGAGCAGCTCCCAAAGAAGGGAACGAAGGTCTTACGGGTTTGGAACGACATGAGGGTGAGTAATTCATGACAGAATTTTCATATTTGGGTGAACTATCCCTTTAATCTAAACCCTGTCTGTGAAACCAGGCCTATACAACCCAAATAGAAATAACAAACAAAAGGTCAGGACATTTTATTAAATGTTTTATTACAAAAACATGCAAAATAAAGTACATAAATAATGTACATACTTTGTACAGCTAAAAAAACAAACAAACAAAAAAACAGTCTCTATTACTGAGGGTGACCAAACGTCCTGTTTTCCCAGGACATGTCCTGTTTTCAAGTCCTGTCCTGGCCCTAATATAAAAATGTTCTATCCATACAGAGGGGGCATACTTTAAATGTATTGAAATTAATAAGGAATCTTTGAGTAAACTTCGAGTATCATTTGAGTATCTCATTGCCAGGCCGAGTGTCCTGGTTTTCGGTAATCAAAATATGGTCACCCTACTATTACTGTCACTTCTTTATTTAGCCAAAATAATAAAAAGATTAATTCATTGAAATGGTTTATGAACCTCATTAATACTTTAACACATTGATTTTAAACAACCCTGATGACAACACTGGTACAGTATTAATAAAGTCATGATATTACTCTACAATACAACTTCAAAATTATCTGTTTTTTGAGTGTAAAGTTCAGCGCTGTTTTCTAACATTGGACTCCAATAGTTGCTTTATATGACAAAGGGGAACAAGATAACCAACCTGACCGTATATACTCCACACTCTACAGTCTTAGATAAACCCAATCAGTTTGTGATAGAATAACGGCTGAGCTGGACTGTGTTGACGTGTAAGTCAAAGCATTAGGGAAATTTCTAGCTCAGAAGGTTTTAGGATAAAACCTCAAGACAACATTCACATGTTTTTTTGGCCATTAGACAATCCTACCGACAGTGAGCAAAATGCTTCAAAACAAAGGAAGGTGTTTGCTTATAGTTTGTCATTACATTAAAGTAATGTATGTCAGACTGGGGTTTTCATCTTTTAGATGCCACAAACCCCCAAATATGATCATCCTTGTGCCAGGGAGCCCCGTCGTGAAATTAAAAAGGAAGCTATATTTGTATGTATAAATACTTCATTTTTACTGAAAAAAAAAAACAAAAACAAACAAATATATATATATATATGTAAAATATATTTAAAAAATATTTTGTTTCTATTATGTTTCATCATTATATTTTTTATACTATTAGATGTATTTTTTATTGATTTAGTTTTAGCACATTTATTTCATTATTTAGTTTAAGTTTAGTTTATTATTATGATTTTTACATTTTTACACTTTTTTTCCTCACTGACCCTTTGAAAAGTGCCGATGCTAGGCATTCTATGCATCATATTTATTAGGATTTAAAATATAAACAGCTTTTAAGCCATATAATAGTAAGTAAAATGTCTAGTAAAATAAAATCAATTAAGAAATATTAATTAAAACTGAGCTATATGCTATATACCAATAAAAAGTGATATTCATGTAAAAATGCATCATTTGAGCACAAAGAGTAAAAGAGATTACTGTTGAACTTTGATTCGATCACTTCAGTGTCAGGTAAAGCCTAAAGGTTCAGTGTATGTAGATGATTTCATCAGCACAGATCACCCTTTGAACTTGTCCCGGGACTATAAAAACCCACGGCTCATTGAAGAACACACCATCAGGTCTAAATACCCCTGGACGTAAGGTAAGATTACATCTACATTATACCTCTGGTCATGTTGAGCTCTGCTGTTGAATCTTCGTGGAAATTTAAGAGGAGAAATCTGACTAGAAACTGAAATGAATTATTGTCTCTGTCTGTTCAGGCAACTCTCGCCCATCCTGCAACCATGAAATTCTCCCTCATCGCCGTCCTTGTTGTCGCTCTGGCCATTGGTGAGACTTTAAACCATGTTAACTTGTGATGTTCTCAATATTTGTTGTATTTTGTGTATGTAATATGGCAACTCAGTTAGTCTAGGGGTTAAAGAGACATAAACTAGATCAGTGTGTGAGGTGGATATTTAATCTTTACTCTGTAAAGTACTTAACATATCAAAAAGTCCTGTAGAAACGTACAGTAAAGGCCATAGAGTCTTTCACCTGATTTAGCTCGAGTACTTGAGAGTAATGCCATTGAAGATGTAAGAGTGTATCGATCAAACATCTCTGTTCATGTTCCAGGCTCTGAGTCAGCATCTCTGGTCAAGAGAGACGCTCCTGCTGAGCTGGACAAGATCGCCAAGTACTTCCAGGACCTCGTGGACAATCTGAAGAACGTTGAGGGCCCTGAGCTGGTCAACAAGGCCAAGTAAGTCCATCATCATCTCAACTGTGAACTTAAATGATCAACACAATTGTGATCCAATTGAATGTATGTTTTTAATGAATTCTCTTTGGTTTGTGTTGCAGCGCTTACCTCGAGCAGAGCAGAGCCCAGTTCCAGCCCATGGTTGAGAAGCTCCAGGAGCAGCTGAAGCCCCTCTCCAGCAACATTGAGGAACAAATCAAGCCTCTGGCCGCATCCGTCCAGGCTCAGGTCGCCCCCTTGGCCGGCATGGTCCAGACCCACGTTGAAGACGTCCTCAAGTTTGTGGCTGACAAGACCAAAGAAATGCTGCCGCCTCAGTAAACTCAAAGAATCACCATTGCTTAGTTCTCTTACATTATGGTCTCTTTATGTAGGTTATATTTAAACTAATAAAGGTGATTTAAAAGTCACTAATATATCTCCTCCTTCCATTTTCTCACAAAATGTCTGTTTTCCATGCACATCTCACATGTATTAAATGAAGTAGCCATTTTTAAAAAAATGTAGGGTTTTCTCTCTTCATGAATGCTGGTATGTTCGAAATAATAAAAACGATTAAAAAGTGACCACTATGTGCTGGCTGATTATCAAATGTCTCATGTGAAATTGAAAAACTAAAACTAAGTTTAAAACTTATTTTTGTCAACCACCTAATAAACTTTTATCTTAGAAATAAGACAATTGATCATTCAGTTTCAATATATTAGGCTACTAGGTTATTTTAATGGTAGGTGGTCACAGTTGATCGGGCTGACTAGAATCATACCAACTGGAACACTGAACACAAATAATTGTTTTATTAGTCATGTCATAACCATGTATTGGATAAGAGCTGCTCTTATTTCTCTGCCCTGTTTCTGATTACATAGCCTACGATTTCGTATGGTTTAAAATGATGTGTCCCCAGATTTTGACACGAGCGAGCAGACAACAATCCAGCGCATGCGCAGATAACAGCGGGCGTGTTCGTGAGTAGCCTACGTGAATCGTTGCCTATTCATTAATTAATTCATGGAACCAATTCCTTAATTCCCTAACTAATAAGCGGTACTAAGTTGTGATAGATGCCATTTTATCATGGGCTTAAAATTATTATTATTTTTTTTACAAATGTTAGGCTACCTCAAAATCATGTGACTTATGCTGCCTTCATGTGTTATCGGAATTATCATAAATACTAGTTTCCTAGTTAAAAAATTGGACATGAACGCCCTCTCAAGTCAAAACATGAATGGGATGAGCTCGAATTCAGAGGTGGAAGTAGGACATTTCTGGTACGTGAAGGGCGTTTCCAGACAGCTCAGGGGTTTTATTTTTCCCACTTCATTCTTGGAAATAACGCATCTGACGCCACTCAAAGTCGGACATTCGACCAGTGAACTCGGGGTAGCCTACATTAATCAACCCCGACCTCAGCGAGACGCCTTGACGTCACGTCCAAGATGCCGGCAAGTTCTGCTTCCAATGAACATAAACGTAAAAACAAACTTTACCATTAAACATTAACTTTACCTTCGTTTTTGCTTTTCATCGGTTGTTTTCAAATTTGATGGGTTTTTCTTAATTATATTTCTGCCATAACGGACACAAACACGATGATCGTTGTGTTGTGGCGACATCAAGTGATCAACATGTGAACGCGACATTTGATCACCTGGAACTCACTGAGGTCCGAAGTGGGACATTTAATTTGGGATATTCCCACGTCCAACCTCGTCTGAAATGTAGAATTAGCCTACTTCAGGAGAATTGCATGCTACTTTTGGACTGGTGGAAGATAAAGCAGTTAATAAAAACATATTCACTCTTAGAAATAATGGTTCTTTATTGGCATTGGTGCATGGTTCCATTAATAACCTTTAATTGACATCCATAGAACCTTTCAGTTGCACAAAAGGTTCTTTATAGTGCAAAAAGGTTCCTCGGATTATTGAAATGTGAGTGAATGGTTGTTTTAAAGAAATGAACACTGAATTATTTTTTGGGGAATCAAAAATGTCTGTTCTATGGCATCGTTGCGAGAGAGAAAAAAGAGGGAAAACCCGTTTGGAATCTTTATTTTTAAGAGTGTATTGACATTGGTGGACCATATCTAATGACTTTTTGTGGGTTCTTTGGATTTGTCCAGTAAACAACCATCTAGGAGTTGGTTGCATAAACTAGTCTTAAGTTAGTCATCAAATTTTGTGTTTGTTTTCGTAACTTTTTAAAGTCAGTTATATAAAATGTATATTTAATACGGAAAAGACAGATTACCCCCAACTAACTGCTATTGGTCATACTAGTTCTTAAGACACATCTTAACATAATGGTTATGTTAGCAACACAAACTTCACAACAACTTTCAGAACAACGTTGCGACAATGGGTGTTCCTGACTCTAAATTATGATCAAGATGTTTTTGCAGTTCATGTTTCAGAGCACAGTCAAACCATTTTGTAAAATCAAATTGCATTTAAACTTATTTTAGCTAATATAAAAAACAGAAAAGGCAATTACATTCTTTCCCATTCCAATCAACTAATTTAATAGAAAGCAAATATAATTAAAATGTTTTGACATTTTAAATGAGCTTCTCTTATCTTTTGTTCTTATATTCCAATGCCAAATTACAAAGAACAAAAGCAGCACAGCATTTCATGGATACAAAGGTTTTCAAGTTTGCATTCATCCTAATTTTACTAAATTAAAATATTTTAGGCATGCAAGATCTCGGACTCAAAAACAGTAATGAGACAGTTTCACAATAAGAACATTTAAATCAAAGCTGATATGAACATATGTAGTTCATAAAGCTAAATATAACACATATTCACATCATCCCACTGTCACTGAAATCACCACACAAGCAAGTTGGGGTATACATTTATTCTAATCAAATTCCTAACAGTATTTTCAGTGCTCGAACAGACAAAAAAACAAATGGATTACTTAATTTTGTTCTAAACCCTGGATTATTTCTGCACACACAGGAGCGCTGCACTGATTACGTCATTGGGCGACTGAAACACCTCAAAAAATGCAGTAATTAAGCACAAACACAGATTACTGCTGAACTTTGATTGAATCACTTCAGTGTATGGATGATTTCATCAGCTCAGATCACCCTTTGAACGGGTGGAATGCCAGTGTCCCGGGACTATAAAAAACCCATGGATTCTATGGAGAGAACACACCATCAGGTCGAAGAACCCCTGGACGTAAGGTAAGATTACATCTACATTATACCTCTGGTCATGTTGAGCTCTGCTGTTGAATCTTTGTGGAAATTTAAGAGGAGAAATCTGACTAGAAACTGAAATGCATTATTGTCTCTGTCTGTTCAGGCAACTCTCGCCCATCCTGCAACCATGAAATTCTCCCTCATCGCCGTCCTTGTTGTCGCTCTGGCCATTGGTGAGACTTTAAACCATGTTAACTTGTGATGTTCTCAAGATATGTTGTATTTTGATGTAATATGGCAACTTAGTTAGCCTACACTCTGGAATCTTTCCATTGCACAAAAGGTTCTTAATAGTGGAAAAGGGTTTTTAGAATAATAAAATAATTCTTTTTAGAACTGTTCATTGAAAGGTTCTCCGAAGAACCCAAAATGGTCCTATTTCATCAATGTGAGAAAAACGTAAGAATGTAGGGGTTAAACAGACATGGAACAATGTGTGTGATGGATATTTTATCTTTATTCTATCTCTGTAAAGTACTTAAAGTGTCCTGTAGAAACGTACAGTAAAGGCCATAGAGTCTTTCACCTGATTTAGCTCGAGTACTTGAGAGTAATGCCATTGAAGATGTAAGAGTGTATCGATCAAACATCTCTGTTCATGTTCCAGGCTCTGAGTCAGCATCTCTGGTCAAGAGAGACGCTCCTGCTGAGCTGGACAAGATCGCCAAGTACTTCCAGGACCTCGTGGACAATCTGAAGAACGTTGAGGGCCCTGAGCTGGTCAACAAGGCCAAGTAAGTCCATCATCATCATCATCATCATCTCAACTGTGAACTTAAATTATCAACACAATTATGATCCAACTGAATGTATGTTTTTAATGAATTCTCTTTGGTTGGTGTTGCAGCGCTTACCTCGAGCAGAGCAGAGCCCAGTTCCAGCCCATGGTTGAGAAGCTCCAGGAGCAGCTGAAGCCCCTCTCCAGCAACATTGAGGAACAAATCAAGCCTCTGGCCGCATCAGTCCAGGCTCAGGTCGCCCCCCTGGCCGGCATGGTCCAGACCCACGTTGAAGACGTCCTCAAGCTTGTGGCTGACAAGACCAAAGACATCCTGCCGCCTCAGTAAACTCAAAGAATCACCATTGCTTAGTTCTCTTATATTTTCTCTTTATGTATATTTAAAATAATAAAAAGGATTTAAAAGGTCACTGTGCCATCTCCTCCTTCCATTTTGTCACAAAATGTGTTTTTCCGTGCACATCTCACATTTTATTAAAAGTAGCCATTTTGTTTTAAGGAAAATCAAGCTGACAAATCATGGTTGAGAAAGAATAATTTAAAATAATTACCTAAAGAAATTGTGATGTTGAACTCATAGCAAAAGAAATATAAAAACCATAAGGAAAAAGATTGTGTTTAATTTTCCTAATGTGCTCAAGGAAGCAGCCTAATAATAACTACATACCGTAATAGGCATATTTTCCTTTTTTTATAGTAACATTTTCTTTTTTCATAACTTTATGTATTTTCATCCATTGATTTATGCATTGAGGACAGGTGGTTTTGGATGAGTGAACATGTCATACATTTGATTAAATCAAGAATGAGAGAATGAAAAAATGAAACGGTACATTCATGTTGTAAAGATTAGTTTTAAAGTAGAAATGTTTCCTTTTTATCTTAATAGCAGGTAAAATGGTGGGACATTGAGCCCCTGACATCTCAAGAATCAATGATGCCCCAACATGATTTGTTATAATATAGCAAAAATTACTTAAATTGGCCATATTGTGTGATTTTATTTAAAAAAATACAACATTGAATATAATATATATATATATATATATATACACAGACATTATACAGCCTCGTAGTAAGAAAGTAATATGACAGAAACACTGTTTTAGCTCAGCTATCCTGAATAAAACCTAAAGCAACTGAATAACCACACAATGAAATTTGGGTACATTTATTACCAAATGAATATCCTCAGTTCATGTCAGTCAGTTGGTTTGGCAGCAGAGGGCAGTGTAAATAAATAAACTCTGGTTATTTTCTGTGTGCAGTGAAGACATTCATCTCAGAGCCGTGAGGTAGACTATGACTTGTTGTCTTCTTAGATAATAAAAACAACAAAATCACTAGTCTTCCACACTGCAATAGACTCCGGCAACAAACCACAGAAGTGCATCAAATAACATCAACTAAAAGAGATATCAGAGCTATATACAAAACATGATTCTTGAGAGAAAATCATGTTCAAACTCTCGGGTCGTGATTTTATTTGCACCTTCTTTCTGTCAGTGTAAGTCTTGGCCTGTAGACTGCAGTCCCTATCCCACCTGAGCACAAATCGATGTTTTTTTTTATACATCGGTCAGAGTTTTAACTCATATGAAGCAATAATGTGTCCGCCGTCAGCTCACATGCACCAGTACCATGTAATATTTCGTCTGAAGGTCACACAGGCGTGAGGGACACGCTGTTAGTCCGCTCTGACCTTCTCCTTGTACAGCGAGATAAATAAACTACAGCGAGCTTTTCATGCCCGCATGTCAGCCTTCATAAAGCACATTTTTGTAGCAGCATCTCTCTTTGAAATTCAATGCCAAATGCCAATAGCCAGAGTCATTTGACAACGCTGAATAAAGCAAAGGAGTAAAATGTCATGTTCAATATCTCAAAAAGTAGTTCCACTCATAGGGAAAAAAGGTTCAATGGGTTCTATATAGAATAAAATCTATATATATTGGGTTTTTGACTCAATTTTAAAGAACACTTTATGCCAAAAAGGTTCTAAATGTCTTAAATAAATGACATAATACGTCCATGTTTAACGGGTTCTTGCATTTTTTTCTAGTGATAAAGTATGTTGCTTAATTCATAATTTTTAATTTTTTTTATTAATTATACTAAATCCATAAAATTACGTTAAAGGTTATATATATGAAGCACCTGATATCTTTTCTTCTAAGAGTGAAGTACAAAAATATAGTATTTTTCTACCTCCAAATTGATCAAAACTTACCAGAACGATGACAGACTTTCATGTCAATTCCTGTCTCTCAAGTCAAGCCATCTTTATTTATATAGCGCTTTATACAGTACAGATTGTTTCAAAGCCGCTTTACAGTGATAACAGGAAAATGATGCATTCCGGCTGTTGTTCTCTACCTTAACTTGGTCCGCATGTTCTGCAATACACATTCAAAGTCCTTAACAGCCGGTGACCTAAAGGGATGAATCAAAAACGAATACATTCAAATTAAGAATTGATATGAAACAAAGCGTGCATTCTGCAAATCACCATTCTCACATCACAACAACATGAAATAAAATAAAACACTTGGTACTCACCGTGTACAGCCATTGTGCGTCTCTCAAAAGAATCAGTTATAGTCGAAAGGGCTTGCCTTTGACGAAAAAGAAAGAAAAATAGGAAAAGAAGAGGGAAAAATAAGCCTCCCGCTGATAATTGGAGTCTCTGCTGCACTTGAAAATAAAACAGAGGCCAGATGAATGGAGTACTGATACAAACTCCAAGGTGCTTTAGCTGAAAATTGGGGAACAAAACTACAGGTTTGTTTTGGAAAGACTGTAGGACCAATGGTCCAGAGTCAGAGGTTCCTGAGGAGTCTTATCTCTTCAAACGCAAAGGGCCCCGGGCGCTAGGAAAGCTCTGCGTCTCTGGTCAGCGGTGGATATACTAATGGCTAGGTTTTGCAGAAATGGGTTATGTTTTTTACTCAAAGCTGACAGACAGACAACCCCCCTTGCACACAGGTGCTATTCAAGGATATTGTGTAAAAAATGACGTCAGCGAAATTTTACTTGAAAATCTTTTCAGCGTAAAAGTCCCGCCCTCTGTTCCCAGTGTATATAAGTTCATCTGTACTATAGGCTGGCGTGTTCTTTAAAGAGCTTTCCTCAATGCACATCCATACATTTGATCATTTACATATGTGAAGTGAACTATTGATTTTTTTAAATCATTATTTATTCCCTTTTAGGGCATGCGTATGATTTTAACATGCCTGTACATCAAGTGCATTTTAGTGAAATATAGAATACAGTGTACAGATGAATCTGAAGACAGACAATGCAGTGCATGCAGCGCTTTGCCTCAGCGACAATGAAGCGCTGGCCTTGGTGATAGTTGCTAGGCGATGGAGGAGATACAATGGCCTCCTTAGAAACCAAAGGCCGTTTTTTTTGGGCTAAAAGGAGCAGTGGCACACAAATTAAACTTGATGTGCCATACTGAACTAAATAGCGGTGTAGATCATCAACAGTGTGTTGTAGTAAGCTGCAGTTGTTGTTTTTTTCCCCTTAGTCTTGTAAATAAATTTTAATTTCACCTATTGCATATGCATAAACCAGGTTATTATTTTATTTTTGAGATTTCAAATTTTTATTTTTCCTGATCAACGAGATTATGATTATGTGATAGCATTTTGATGTTCCTGACAATACATTGATATTATATCAATGTACTGGAACTACTTAAAAATGCTTTATACATTATGATTGACTGATATCCATTAAAATAATAAAAGAGGTAAACATGATTACTTTAAATGTAAGAGCAACAGTCAATAAACACATTAGTGCACAATGTTACCCACACATGACACTTTAACAGCAGTAAACTAGTGCTGTCAAAACGATTAATCGCATCTAACATGAAAGTTTGTATGTATATACATGAAAGTCTGTATGCATGTATGTATATATGTATGTATGTATGTATGTATGTATGTATGTATGTATGTATGTATGTATGTATGTATATACACACGCACACATACACTAGGGCTGTCAAAATTAGCGCGCTAACGCATGGAATTAATTTTTTCAGTTTAACATTTAAAAAATATTTAACGTAATTAACGCAGCAGTTTTTTCTGTCCGGATGCGTGTCAGATCCGGATCCGCATCATGTGCTTCAGATCTTAAAGTCACAGTAGCCTAATAAACCTGCTGCTTTGATGTCTGTCATTATTGTTAATCAAAGAACAACAGACAAAGATAAAAATCACTCACTGCTCTTGACTGCATTTTTTTTTATTTAATAAGGATTAATCTATATTTAATTGAAAATGTATGCAGTGAAGATTGGAGTGTTTGATAAATTTGTTCAATTTCTGTATATTTCCTACCTGTTCAAGTATTTAAAATATATTCTATGTTGTTTCGACATTATTTTGGAGATTAAATGTGAAATTACTACAATATAAAATATATATTAAAAAATGTTGATGTTAGGTGAGATTAAATCGCAATCGATTGACAGCACTAATATATACATACCAAACCTTGCCAAAAGTTTTGGGACGCCTGCCTTTACATGCACATGAACTTTAATGACATCCCATTCTTAATCCGTAGGGTTTAATATGGAGTTGGCCCACCCTTTGTTCTATCGGGTTGATGTGCAGTCCAGTCAAGTTCCTCCACACCAAACTCGCTCATCCGTGTCTTTATGGACCTTGTTTTGTGCACTGACGCGCAGTCATGTTGGAACAGGAAGGGGCCATCCTTAAAAACTGTTCCCACCAAGTTGGGAGCATGAAATTGTCCAAAATGTCTTGGTATGCTGAAGCATTAAGAGTTCCTTTCACTGGAACTAAGGGGCCAAGCCCAACCCCTGAAAAACAACCCCACACTATAATCTCCCCTCCACCAAACTTTACGCTTGGCACAATGCAGTCAGGCAAATACCGTTCTCCTGGCAACTGCCAAACCCAGACTCGTCCATCGGATTGCCAGACAGAGAAGCGTGATTCGTCACTCCAGAGAACCAGGGACATTCGTGAAATGTCCTCGTGTAGGCTTTACACCACTGCATCTGACGCTTTGCATTGCACTTGGTGAGATAAGGCTTGGATGCAGCTGCTCG
This sequence comes from Gobio gobio, assembly GCF_949357685.1. Classification (NCBI taxonomy): domain Eukaryota; kingdom Metazoa; phylum Chordata; class Actinopteri; order Cypriniformes; family Gobionidae; genus Gobio; species Gobio gobio. Next base: position 43,547,291 of record NC_137108.1, on the reverse strand, counting down.
GCCATGGAAACCTATTCTATGAAGCTCTACACACTGTTCTTGAGCTAATCTGAAGGCCATACGAAGTTTGGAGGTCTGTAGCTATTGACTCTACAGAAAGTTTCTGTTGTTCCCAATTGCTTCCATTTTGTTATAACACCACAACAGTTGACCGTGGAATATTTAGTAGTGAGGAAATTTCACGAATTAACTTATTGCACAGGTGGCAACCTATCACGGTACCATGCTTGAAATCCCTGAGCTCCTGAGAGTGACCCATTCTTTCACAAATGTTTGTAGAAGGGTCTGCAGGTATAGGTGCTTGATTTTATACACCTGTGGCCATGCAAGTGATTGGAACACCTGAATTCAATGATTTGGAGGGGCTGTCCCAATACTTTAGGCAATATAGTGTATATAAATATAATAATAATATATATATACACACACAAACCTTTATGTAGATGGTTTGGTAGATCGCGATTAATCAATTTGACAGCCCCATATATATCCAACGAAAGAACAGGAGAAAGCTTAGCAAAAATAATCATGTATAACATAGATGATACCGGACATTAGAATGAAGAAAACTCGGGGCTTAAATACATATAGGGATAATTAACGTAACTAGGAACACGTGAGAAATCAATCATAAACAATGGAGGCAAAGTTTAACTTACAGTTTTACAGGATTTTATATATAATTTTGATAACATTTTCTATCGTCCACAGTGGTTTTAAATGTAGAGCAAAATCGAATACAGGTTAGAATTAGATCACAGAGGCCATTTCCTATTGATAAAATGATTATATTTTTTTTTAGAACCAAAGTTATTCAACTTAACTTATGCTGTAAAGACATGTAATTTGCCAAGGAAAACGCTTAGCAATTAGACGACCATTCTTTCATTAAGTTGAGGTCAGCCCATTAACGACGGCAAAAAAAGAAAAGCATAACGCAAGTTTGACGCACCCCAGTGAGTTTTAGACAGGTCTTCACAATGGGACCTGCAGCAAAATGTAAATTACACTAAATTGCTCTAATACACATCCAGTGGTCCTGAGAAGCACAGTGGGTCTTTTATGCCCATGACTGATGGGTTCATCTACAAAGTGGAGAAGAATTAGAGAGCAGGCTTGAAAACAGTAGAGAGTCAGCGGCTGAGCAAGAGGCAGGGCAGTGAAGGATTGTTCTTTTGTACTGACAGCGGAGGCAGGTGCACTTTGCGAGACACAGAGAAAGACAACGGCTGGCTCGCTAGGACGCGGTATTTCCAAGATTAAAAAGGACAATTAAATTAATTGTATTTTTCTGGAGGGGCCTTCCTTCTTAATTAGGAAATTAAAATTAGATTCAATTATTAAAGCTGGCCACACCTTTACATTAAAATGCTTTTTTTCACATACAGCTTTCTAAAATTAGGTCATCATTTAGGAAAGAGCACAAAGGGATTGTAAATCACACACTGTATATACATATGCCTCAATATGTCTCTGTTTCTATGGGCTGCTATGGAGCCCTGTCCCTTTTCAGCGATGTGCTCGTTGTGTTCTGTCTTCTGGTTTGTATTAATATTATCTTTAAATTTGTATTATCCACTAGCCTGGATGCCAGTCGAATTTAGCCGAACAACATTCGGTCTGGACTTGATACGTTGTGGAGCAACTAAGCCCGAACAGAAGCTGCTCCGACCAATGAAATTGTCAGGGCGGGCTTTATACGATGATGGACAGATGATATTCACGTCACCAAAGAGCGCTTGGGTTAAATTCGTTCTAATCCTAAACAGAGAACTTATATGCATTCACCTTTACTATTTCTCTCAAAAATGATGATCGTGTTGGTAAGTACTCTTTGTATCCTTAAATTCTTTTTTACAACACCGGCAAAGATCGTTTCATCTTCTTCTTCTACTTCTTCCAGCGTGCGTGCAAGACAAATTTGCGTTGCTCGATTACTCTGATTGGTTGTAGGTCTATCCAATTGAGGTCTTTCCTGGTTCGGTTGAAACACGCCCCATAATCACAGCCCAATGGAGCAGTATCAGACTCATATTCTGACTAGAATTGAGTATGACGACATCAGGCTATATTTCCACAGCATGAAGGTAAGATCTTATGGATTTATGAATGAACCGCTCGTTTTAATATCTTCCTGGTCTACCTGACATTTGTTATATCATCCGCTTCAAACATTACAATGAAAACTTTTGTTAACTATACAATAAGTAAATCAACATCAAAGCTGGACCGTGAGCAATCGAGAGCAAGGGTGCGTCTCAATCAGCTCCCTAGTTCAGTAAGGCACTGATCAGGGAGTCGGCCATTTTAAGGGCTGTCTCAATAGCAGAATCCTTCCAATGCACTGAAGCGTCCGCTCCCTAAAAAGTCCCACAATGCACCGCAAAACCCAGGGTGCATCGATGCTCAATATATTCCCTTAACGGAAGTTCTGAAGCACGAAACTCAAATCACATGAACCAACTCCCTACACATAATGACCGATAACGTTATGTGTTTTTAAAAACAGAAACCATTATTTTATTATATTTCAGCATAAACATACATCGTTAGACAGGTAATGAACACAATCTAGCTAACATTTATAATTTACTTACGGCTGAAATGTTGTACGTATGTGTAAAAAGCAAAGTATTTATCATAATGTACTTTAAATAACATTACAAGTAAATGTCAGAAAGATATCAGCTCTGCTGTTGTTCATATACCAGTAATGATGTTGTACAATGAGGACGTTGTCACGTCGCCGGAAATAGAGTCATCAGTGTCCCAATGTGTAGTGAACCAGCGTCTTTTACTGTCCTTACCAGTGCCTGAACTCGTGTCACGATATACTGATTCACAAGCTCGGGAGCTAAGGAACTGAATGAGACACACCCCAAGTTGACCGAGCGCCTGCAACCATATACACATGTATGAATACAGGGAGTGCAGAATTATTAGGCACGTTGATTTTCTGATCATATTTTTTTCCCAGGCACATTTGACCAATTCCAAACCACAGTAATCCTAATAACTACTATTGATTTAGTATTTAATAATGTATAAGTGATATATAATTGTTCATGAAGGCTGGAAATGAAAATCACCTTATATTCAGGTGTGCAGAATTATTAGGCATGTTTTCTTTTACAGATAAATTGAGCCAAAAAAGAGATTTAACTCAGACTGAAAAGTCAAAAAGTATTAAATGCCCATGAGAAGGATGCAATACTAATGCAATACTAGACATTGCAGTTAAGGCGTGACCATTGGACAGTGAAATGCTCGTTGGGTCAGCAGGATCTGACAAAAACATGTGGCGGAGAAAAGACACCTGTTAACTGCAAAAGAATTAAGAATTAAGGTGAAGAATTAAGGGTGAAACCATCAGGAAGCCTTTAGTCTCCAGCGCCACCATTTTCCAGAGCTGCAACCTACCTGGAGTCTCCAGAAGTGCAAGGTGTCAGGATCTCAGAGACTTCAGTTAGGTAAAGAATCCTAAAAAAATGACCCCCACTAGATAAGAATCACAAGCTGAAGTGTTGTAAAATACATGAAGAAGGTTTTTTTATAGGCTTTATGGACAGATAGGTTGAGAGTGACTCTTGAAGGACCAGCACCACATCCTCTAGTACCACTGTTTGAAGAATTCATCTTCCAGAATCTGGCAGTACGTTTTGGGAGTTCATTTTTAGTCCATCTCTGCAAAACGGACTTCAGGATGGACTAAAATGAACTCCCAAAAACCCCTTATGACGACAATGACAACGAGGACCGTGACGTCGCCCGGTATGGCGCAGCCGGGGCCCCACCCTGGAGCCAGGCCTGGGGTTGGGGCTCGTATGCGAGCGCCTGGTGGCCGGGCCTTCCCCCACGGGGTCCGGCCGGGCTCAGCCCGAAGGAGCGACGTGGGGACACCTTCCCGTGGGCCCACCACTCACGGGAGGGACCGTAAGGGGCCGGTGCGGAGAAGATCGGGCAGCAGTCGAAGGCAGGAGCCTAGACAACCCGATCCCTGGACACGGAAACTGGCTCTTGGGACATGGAATGTCACCTCACTGGCGGGGAAGGAGCCTGAGATTGTGCGTGAGGTTGAGAGGTTCCGACTAGAGATAGTCGGAATCACCTCTACGCACGGCTTGGGCTCTGGAACCACACTCCTCGAGAGAGGATGGACTCTTCACCACTCTGGAGTTGCCCATGGTGAGAGGCGGCGGGCTGGTGTGGGTTTGCTTATAGCCCCCCAGCTCTGCCGCCATGTGTTGGAGTTTACCCCGGTGAACGAGAGGGTCGTTTCCCTGCGGCTTCGGCTCAGGGATAGGTCTCTCACTGTTGTTTGTGCCTACGGGCCGAACGGCAGTGCAGAGTACCCGGCCTTTTTGGTGTCCCTGGGAGGGGTGCTGGAAAGTGCTCCGACTGGGGACTCCGTCGTTCTACTGGGGGACTTCAACGCCCACGTGGGCAATGACAGTGACACCTGGAGGGGCGTGATTGGGAGGAACGGCCCCCCTGATCTGAACCCGAGTGGTGTTCAGTTATTGGACTTCTGTGCTAGTCACGGTTTGTCCATAACGAACACCATGTTCAGGCATAAGAGTGTCCATCAGTGCACATGGCACCAGGACACTCTAGGTCGTAGGTCAATGATCGACTTTGTGGTCGTTTCATCTGACCTGCGGCCGTATGTCTTGGACACTCGGGTGAAGAGAGGGGCGGAGCTGTCAACTGATCACCACCTGGTGGTGAGTTGGATCCGATGGCGGGGGAGGAAGCTGGACAGACCCGGTAGACCCAAGCGTACTGTAAGGGTCTGCTGGGAACGTTTGGCCGAGCCCCCTGTCAGAGAGATCTTCAATTCCCACCTCCGGCAGAACTTCGACCGGATCCCGAGGGAGGCTGGAGATATTGAGTCCGAATGGACCATGTTCTCCACCTCCATTGTCAAAGCTGCCGCTCGGAGCTGTGGCCGTAAGGTCTCCGGTGCATGTCGAGGCGGCAATCCCCGAACTCGGTGGTGGACACCGGAAGTAAGGGATGCCGTCAAGCTGAAGAAGGAGTCCTATCGGGCCTGGTTGGCTTGTGGGACTCTTGAGGCAGCTGACATGTACCGGCAGGCTAAGCGGACTGCAGCCCGGGTGGTTGTGGAGGCAAAAACTCGGGCCTGGGAGGAGTTCGGTGAGGCCATGGAAAAGGACTATCGGCTGGCCTCGAAGAGATTCTGGCAAACCGTCCGGCGCCTCAGGAGGGGGAAGCAGTGCCCTACCAACGCTGTTTACAGTGGCGATGGGCGGCTGTTGACCTCAACTGGGGATATCGTCGGACGGTGGAAGGAATACTTTGAGGATCTCCTCAATCCCGCCATCACGCCTTCCATTGAGGAAGCAGAGGCTGGGGGCTCAGAGGAGGACTCGTCCATCACCCGGGCTGAAGTCACCGAGGTGGTCAAGAAACTCCTCGGTGGCAAGGCACCGGGGGTGGATGAGATCCGCCCTGAGTACCTCAAGTCTCTGGATGTTGTGGGGCTGTCTTGGCTGACACGCCTCTGCAACATCGCGTGGCGGTCGGGGACAGTGCCTCTGGGATGGCAGACCGGGGTGGTGGTCCCTCTTTTTAAGAAGGGGGACCGGAGGGTGTGTTCCAACTACAGGGGGATCACACTTCTCAGCCTCCCCGGGAAAGTCTATGCCAGGGTACTGGAGAGGAGAATTCGGCCGATAGTTGAACCTCGGATTCAGGAGGAACAGTCTGGTTTTCGTCCGGGCCGTGGTACACTGGACCAGCTCTATACCCTCTACAGGGTGCTGGAGGGTTCATGGGAGTTTGCCCAACCAGTCCACATGTGTTTTGTGGATTTGGAGAAGGCATTCGACTGTGTCCCTCGCGGCATCCTGTGGAGGGTGCTCGGGGAGTATGGGGTCCGGGGTCCTTTGCTAAGGGCTGTCCGGTCCCTGTACGACCAAAGCAGGAGTTTGGTCCGCATTGCCGGCAGTAAGTCAGACTTGTTCCCGGTGCATGTTGGACTCCGGCAGGGCTGCCCTTTGTCGCCGGTTCTGTTCATAATTTTTATGGACAGAATTTCTAGGCGCAGCCAGGGGCCGGAGGGTGTCAGGTTTGGGGACCATGCGGTTTCGTCTCTGCTCTTTGCGGATGACGTTGTCGTGTTGGCCCCTTCTAACCAGGACCTTCAGCATGCACTGGGACGGTTTGCAGCCGAGTGTGAAGCGGCTGGGATGAGGATCAGCACCTCCAAATCCGAGGCCATGGTCCTCAGTCGGAAAAGGGTGGCTTGCCCACTTCAGGTTGGTGGAGAGTTCCTGCCTCAAGTGGAGGAGTTCAAGTATCTAGGGGTCTTGTTCACGAGTGAGGGGAGGATGGAACGGGAGATTGACAAACGGATCGGTGCAGCTTCTGCAGTAATGCGGTCGATGTACCGGTCTGTTGTGGTGAAGAAAGAGCTAAGCCGTAAGGCGAAGCTCTCGATTTACCGGTCAATCTACGTTCCTACTCTCACCTATGGTCATGAGCTTTGGGTCATGACCGAAAGGACAAGATCCCGGATACAGGCGGCCGAAATGAGTTTTCTCCGCAGGGTGGCTGGGCGCTCCCTTAGAGATAGGGTGAGGAGCTCAGTCACTCGGGAGGAACTCGGAGTAGAGCCGCTGCTCCTCCACATCGAGAGGGGTCAGTTGAGGTGGCTCGGGCATCTGTTCCGGATGCCTCCTGAGCGCCTTCCCGGGAAGGTGTTTCGGGCATGTCCAACCGGGAGGAGGCCCCGGGGAAGACCTAGGACACGCTGGAGGGACTATGTCTTCCGGCTGGCCTGGGAACGCCTCGGTGTCCCCTCGGAAGAGCTGGAGGAAGTGTCTAGGGAGAGGGAAGTCTGGGCATCTCTGCTTAGACTGCTGCCCCCGCGACCCGGCCCTGGATAAAGCGGAAGAAGATGGATGGATGGATGGATGGATAGTGTTGATAGTGAACATCATGTGTCGTGAAAGTGGCAAACATATACCTACATATCTATGGAAATCTTTGGAAATGCAAGTATGTCATGTGTCTTCAAAATATCATGGTTTATGAATATGCTAATCACAAGGGTTATGCAAATTTCAGAACTGAATTCTATTGGTATGTGAATTGAATTGGCCACAACACACAGGGAGTTGAAATTGCACGACAGGAAGGGTGCGTTTCAATCAGCTCCTTAGTTCAGTAGTCAGGGCACTGATCAGGGAGTCGGACATTTTAAAGGGCTAGTTCACCCAAAAATGAAATTTCTGTCATTAATTAATCACCCACCTGTCGTTCAGTATTTTTAATGAAATCCGAGAGCCCTCTGACCCTCCACAGACAGCAATATAATTAACACTTTCAAGGCCCAGAAAGGTATGAAAAACATAGTTAAAACAGTCCACGTGACAACAGTGGTTCAACCTTAATTTTACGAAGCGACAAAAATATTTTTGTGCGCAAAAACAAACAAAAATAACTACTTTATTCAACAATTTAATTCTAGCCTGTGCTAGTCTCCTACGCAGTTTCCATTGTAAACAGTGCAGCGCTTTTGAGTTCTACGACAGCCGATGCTGTTCACGTGAGCACCACAACGCATGCGTGTGATGATGAGCCTAAATATTCAACAATTTCTTCTCATCTCTGTCAACAATTTCTTCTCATCTGTGTCATTCTCCTATGCTGTTGACGTAGTAAATACAGTGCAGCGCTTCCGGGTACTACGTCAGAACGCTGGCTTACCATTGGCCGACGCTGTTCATATGATCACCACGACACATGCGTGTGATGCTGACACAGGAGCTAGCCAATAATGAGCCGGCGTTCTGACGTAGAACCTGGAAGCCTGTAGTCACATGGACTATTTTAATGATGTCTTAACTACCTTTCTGGGACTTGAAAGTTGCAATGACGTTGCTGCCTATGGCTGGTTCAGAAACCTCTCGGATTTCATCAAAAATATCTTAATTTGTGTTCCGAAGATCTTACGAGTTTGGAACGACATGAGGGTGAGTAATTAATGACAGAATTTTCATTTTTGGGTGAACTAACACTTTAAGGGCTGTTTCAAATCGCAAAATCCTTGCAGGGCATTGGAACGTTCGCTCTAGGGATGCACAATATTATCGGCACGACATCGGAATCGGCCGATAAATGCATAAAAAATTAAAATCAGCCGATTCCGATGTCGTGCCGAAAAAATATATGATAACGTGTTGATACGAGCCTGCAATAACTCACATGTGCAAGGACTGCTATAGTGATAAGATCATGTCAGCCGTGTGGTCATTCTTGAAGCAAAAACAAGCACATACATTGCATGTATGGTTATTTGTATTGACCGTTTTTAAATACTGCCTTGAATTTGTGAATGTACAGAAGGACGTGACCGACAACATAGGGTTGCCGGGTTTTCACAACAAAACTAGCCAAAAACAATCGCGTCTCCCCACTCTCTAGCACGCGCAGCAGCCTCCACAGCAGCAGAAGCCTCCTCCAGGTCCTAGTGCCCACCCCTAAAATGTTATATATATGTAGAGGGGGGCGCTGTTGTTACAGTAATAAAATGAAAAGTAGAATACACAAATAAATTGAAGTTACTTTTTTTCTGAATAAATAAAGCAGTAATGATGTCAAATCACAAACATGACACCGTTTCAAATTAAATACTTGTATATACAGTTTATTAATCTGTAATAACATATTATGAAATGGATGACGAAAAATAATCCAAGGAGCACTAAAATAATTGTATATTTTTTTATTTGAAGCTAAAGACAGCATCAACTGATGCCATGCCACCCCCACATAGGCACAAACATTAAATCCAAAAATAAAATATTTAGATTACAACTGAATCTGTCTGGGATGAAAAATCACTGACTTTATTATTATTATTTTTAGAGAAAATATACTCTTATTATAAAAATAACTTTATTAACATTTATTTATCTTTAACAAGTATCCTTTTAGCAAGGAGACATCAGAAATCTGAAACCAGAATGAAAAAAAAAAGTTTTTGCTCAAAATGGTGTTGTTTCCAAACAAAGTGAAAAAATAAACATATACCGGTATCGATATCGGCATCGGCCAAAATGAGTTGAAAAATATCGGCATATCGAATATCGGCAAAAATCCAATATCGTGCATCCCTAGTTCGCTCCCTGAAAAATCCCACAATGCACTTCAAAAAACCAGGGAGCATCGCCGCTCTATATGCTCCCTAACTGGAAATTGTCACATTTCATAATTTCGCATTTTCAAAACATAAAATGCATGAGCCAATGGGTTTGCTAGATTGCTAGATGGGTGGTGAACACATCTAGTTAACATTTATAATTAATATTCGGCTTAAATGTTGTGAGAATATGTAACAGAACAATGTGTTTAAACAAATAATATCAAAATATACTGTAGGTCCTTCCTGTTGCTGATTAATACCAGCGGTGAAGTTCAACAATGTTGTACGCAGTCGTGTCGCTGGAAATCGAGTAATCACTGCCCCAATGTGTAGTGAGCCACCAGGGTCTACCAGTGCCCGGATTGAATTTGATTGAAATGCATTCTGGGAAATTAAGTGTTTTATCTGTGAAAACTATAAACCTTGAAGGCTTTTTAAACTATGAAGCAAAGCCAACACTGTAAAAAAAAAAATCCCTGTAAAATTTACGATAAAAAAAAACAGCAGCTGTGGTTGCCATAACATTACGGTAAAAAAACGGTAGCAACATTTTAGGTTTTACAGATTTAAGTTAAAGTTATGGTAATATTTCATATTTCATTAACTGAAATAATGTTAAATTACCAACCTCTTGAAATACTAATATCTGTAATATACCTGTATATAATGATATATGCTGACAACTACCAATCACACTGGTGATGAGTCACATGATGAATCAAAGATCACCACAAGCAGCTTTTAGGAGGACAATACTAATATATAGAAGGTGCAGTATCATTCACACAAACACTAAACACCATCATGGTAACACACATGAAATGTAAAAAATGCAATAAACATTAATTTAACAAGATTAAATATAACATAAAACCCTAAATGTACATAACTGATTAGAAAGATAAACGAAGAAACGGTTATTTCAAAGACAATACATCAAGGGTGAAGCGTCACGCAAGGAATTCTGGGAATGTCAATTTACGTTTTTTCACTGTAAATTACACAACGACTTGTTCTTTTTCACTTCCAAAAACCGTAAAGTTAACAGTATTTTACTGTGAAGTTACATTAAATGTAAGGTTAGATCTATTACAGTTATTCATCGTATATAGTACGGAAACTTTCTGTTAACCAGTTAACCGTTTTAACTGTAATATTTTTACAGTCTTTTACCGTTAAAATCACGATATTTTTTTACAGTAGGGCTTACTTTGCTTTTCTAGTTAAAAAAAAAGTTTTACAGACTTCTTGTGTAAACAAATATATTGTGTGGGAATTAATTGTTAACAAAATCTTGTTTTTGTTCCCACCGCATGTCAACTTTAAGTTCAACATTCTTAAATTCAAATTGCAACTCTGCATCCTGTTTGTTTCCTCAATTCAAATACATCACAATTCAGGAAGTGAAATGCAATTTAAAAGCCTTATCCATATAAAAACTACATTTCCTGCACAACCCTGGTAATCACACTGACAAAGTAACATCGTACAGGCATGTTTAGTGCAGGAAAAACACTTTAAGGCCTACATGCAATGATATTACATGCATAATTTAATAACAGACAAGAAAACATTGAAAGCTTACAGCTATGTGGAGATTTCACTGTGGGCTGCGCTACAAGACACGAAATCAAGTGATCTTTTTGTTTGTCAAACCAACATTATAGACTTTATTATATTTTCTCTGATTAGGACTGTATATAATCAATAATTGCAACATATATTGGCCACATGTGCAGTCTTCATAAATATGCTTTAATATTAGGTACTGCTACACAAGCTGAACTCACACACAGTTGTTTGGAACAACATATTTAATGGCTGCGCAATGCTTCTCCATTAATGTACCTGCTGTTCCAATGCTGCAATTTCATTTTCATTTTCCCCAGCAGCCAGTTGAGGAAATGGTGAAGCTCCGCTCCACTCAACGTCCCCCACCCGCCCCCGTCAGCGCCACAGACGGCCCGAACCAGAAGTGTTCCACTCCGTTAGGGCTCTTAATGTAAATTCCATTTCAGTGGCTATTATCCCTTCTTATTTTCCAGAGCTTTCCGTCAGTACTACATGCATCTGGCCCTGTGGCACTCGCAGAAGCGGCCCTCATCCAGCAGCACCCACCCCGGGGAGCCCTGCAAACTGCTTATTCAACAACTGCTTGCCATAAAGATGCCTAATGACATTTTAGAGGCAAAAAGGCCTGTGTGGTTTTTAATTCATATTTAATGGTCGTCAGGCTAAATAGGTCCACTGCCCTAAATGAGGACTCTCTCTCTCACTTAGGGTTGATGCTGCATGTGAAAACTTCATACTTTTTTTTTCTCTCTAAACAAATTGCTGAACGCAACAGCTCTTGTTTTTTTAATTTCAGGACAATATAAAATACACAAAAAGCATGCCTAATAATACATATGAGGACATTACAAAAATAATTTTAAAAGAAAGCTCAGGTTCACAATCTGAACAGCTTTGGAATTGAAGGTGCTGTTATTTTGAACTTTCTATTCATCTGAGAACCCTGAAAAAAATGTATCAAGGTTTACACAAATATTAAGCAGATAAAAAAATAAATAAAAAAACTACCTTTTTTCCAGGATGCATTAAATTGATCAAAATGGACCGTTTATAATGTTACAAAAGATTAAATGCTGTTATTTTTAACTAAAATATTAATCAGAAAATAATAATTGTTTTCAACATTGATAATAATAATAAATGAGCAGCAAATCATCATATTAGAATTTTTTCTGAAGGATCATGTGACACTGAAGACTGGAGTAATGATGCTGAAAATTCAGACATCACAGGAATAAATTACATTTTAAAATACATTACAATAAAAAAACTATTTAAAATTGTACTATGTATCAATATTAACTGTATTTTACTGTTTTAATTCCAATAAATGCAACGTTTGTGAGCATAAGAGACTTGCATTGAGTTGTGCAGTGTTTATATTTCCTGTGCGCTTTAATGTAACGTGAGAAATAGAAATATAGAGTGCTTTAAAAAAATTATTATTATATATGCTCACCAGTGGTGTGTGGTGGTGTTTTAAATTGAGGAAGCAAAGTCCTCACATTCTTTTATATATCACATGTAAATGTATGTTCCTGTTACACAATTTTCCTGGTTAAATAAACATAACGCAAATATTTTTTTAATGTAGTTTTATTTTTGTAATATCAATTATTTTCTCATCCAGACACTGCCTCCCTTGCCTCCTCAGAGGAAACGCCCCTGATGCACACATACTATAATGTTTCTGTTAGAAGGAAAAATAGAAGAAAAAAAAAGACTTAAAATCTTGATCACAATCAACATTTGTTCTTGGTGTGAATCAGCCTTAACTGTATTTATTTATGGAATAAGTTCTCATGCTATTCTTCTGATAGGATAATTTTATCCAGCAAAATATCTCATTATTCACTGATGCATCCAGGTCGGTCACCATTATATGTTTGGTCTAAAACGCAACTGCTCTCATGATTTGTCGCAAGACAGCAATTATGAAGAGTGTACAAAGTAACATATCTTTAGTAACAGTGTGAAAGTGAATAACAGACAATGGCTGAGTCCCAATTCAGAGGCTGCATCCTTCGAAGGCGGATTGCATACAACAGATGAATCATTCGCAGCCTTGCCTATCCCAGAATTCATTGCGCACCAGTGACGAGAGGATCTGTTTTTATACAAATTGCAGAATTACACTTTTAAACGGGGTACTCAAATATCTAATGATACGAATGTACAACCCCCTCCCAAAAAACACCTTTAAAGCCGTTCAAATGTTGGCTTTTATCTTACTAAAAAGATACAGAAATGGACAGTGTTGAACATATTTAGACAGGTTGTGAACTCCATTTTGTTTTCAGACATTTTAATATAACTTTCAAAAAAGTCTAGAGCTGTGTCCAAATTTAGAGGCTGCCTCCTTTGAAGGACTCAGACTTCAGACGCCATGCCTTCAAATTGTTAAAGGGATAGTTCACCCTGAAATGAAAATAAATTCATCTTTTACTCACCCTGCTGTTGTTCCAGTGCCCTATGTCCTTCTATCTTTTTCAGACCTCAAAAGCAGAAATTTAAAAAATAGTTCTGCACATGCTCCTTCCTATAATGGCAGTGAGTAGCGACCAGGTTAAAACATCACAAAAAATATACAAAAGTATCACGCAAAGATACAGTGAGACGTGCGCCATTTATGGAAAGTGTTCAGGAGGCATACTATAAGGTTTTGCAAGAAAGAAACCGTATTATTCAGCCAAAATATTGAGCTCGGCCGTTACGCTGTGTGTGTTCCTGTGAGTGCGAGCCGTCAGCAGCATGTTGTCATGACAACCGGTACACAACATTCACTTCAGGAGGTTTTATCATTAGTATTATTGTATTATTTCTTATCATATACCTTATAGAAAAGACGAGAGTCGCGTTTGTTTCTATTGAGCCTGATTTCACAAAATGGTGTGTGTGTGCGCGTGTGTGTGCCTGCTGATGGCTCGGACGCACTCACAGGAACACGCGCAGAGTAACGGCCGAGCTCAATATTTTGGCTGAATAATACGGTTTCTTTCTCGCAAAACCTTATAGTATGCCTTATGAACACTTTCCATATATGGCGTGCATCTCCCTGTATCATTACAAAAATGATACAAAAGTATCACGCAATGTTTTAGCCTGGTCGCTATTCACTGCCATTATAGGAAGGAGCGCATGCAGGACTATTTAAAAAAATTCTGCTTTTGAGGTCCGAAAAAGATAGAAGGATATAGGGCACTGGAACAACAGCAGAGTGAGTAAAAGATGGCTTTATTTTCATTTCAGGGTGAACTATCCCTTTAAATGGCACGGTCTAGCCTACGGAGGACTGTTCTTGTCGCCTAGCAACTGTGACAGCTTCCATTGACGAGTGGCAGTAGCCTTTGTACTGGACTTTAAAAAAAAAAATTATATTAAACTGTCTGAAAACAAAAAGGGTTCACAAACTGCCTAAATATGTTCACCATGGTCAATATCTATATAAGAAAGACTTTAACTATATATAAATCGCATATTAGTAAGATATGTCAACATATGAAAAGTTTTAAAAAATATATTTTTTACATTTGTATCAGATATTTGAGTGTGTTGGGACCAAGTGGCAACCTCTCGCAGTTTCTCTTGAAGCCAATACGGAAATTACTTAAACTGCAATTCATCGACTGGCCGCTAGGGACAGGCTCCAGAAGGGAGCAGAATCTCATTGAGCCCCATGTTAAAATGCCCAACTTTACAGCAGATTAAAAGATGTTTACAGCCTGGTACAAATTGTGGTTTTGGTCTATACGGCTAATTTTGCCCTTCATGACAACTGTGAGGGGGGTGAATTTTTTTAATAACTCATTCGTTTAAATTATATAAAGCATTAAAGTTCTGCATAATTAAGGGCGTGGCCACTTTGAGTGACAGGTGGATAGCCATTTATCTGCTGTCTGTTAGTCATCGCGTCACTTCAGTTCCGCCCACCTCCCGCCTTTTTGCCCATTTTCTGTTATCTGGGAGTGACGCGCGATGACGCGCTGCCAAGAGGGCAACGGCCAGCTCGTCCATACTTTGCGCTTCAAAACTGCTCATCAGAATCCTATGGGTGACGTCACGGACACTATATCCATATTTTTTTACAGTCTATGGTTAGGACCCAATACTTGCGTTCAAAAGTGTAATTCGGCAGTTTCCGGTTATATCCGGTTGTCACTGGTGCGCAATGAAACGTGGGGTAGGCAAGGCCGCAAAGGATCCATCTGTATCCTTCACTTCATGGGAAACGAAGGACGCTTTTGGAGCAGCCTGTCACGCTGCGGTGGCGCAATCGGCCTTTGAATACCCCCTTCGAAGGATGCAGCCTCTGAATTGGGACGCAGCTCAGTACAAACGTTACCGCCACTCATCAACGGCAGCTGTCACAGTTGCTAGGCGACAAGAACAGTCCTCCGTAGGCTAGACCGTCCCATTTAACAACGCTTAGTCTGACCTTCGAAGGCGTGGCCTCTTCGAAGGGACACAGCAGACAGCGGTATAAATACACACCTAGTCACATGACTAAACATGTGTCATCCTTTTCAAATACCTCCGTTTTCAAGGTCCACACTACAACGAGAAAACGGCCTTTTCAAATTTATCCACTTGGGAAAGTATTTTCAAAAAGCTCAGTTTTCGTTAGACAAAAACGCCATCTTCTGTGTGGACGGAAGGCCAAAACGGAGAGAAAAAGAAAAAAGAAAATGTATTAGTGTGGGAATGCTTAGCTGTCTCAAAGTATATAGACCTAGAAGCACAATGGAGCAGGGATATAACAAGACAAATGTGTTTTAAGAAGATCAATTTCATGTTGACATTAAAGTAAATTTGAGAATTTTACACGCAAATCATAAAATCCGTCCAGGTCTAGAAATAATTAGTGCAATAGTGCAAGAAGCACAAAGAGCTTCAATCAAAACATGATCATGATCAAACAGTGATGCCTTTTCTCTCTCTCTCTCTCTCTCTCTCTCTCTAGACAGGGCTGAGGCGCTGAATGTAAATAAATCTATCAGGGCAAGGAGCTCGAATATCAAGTTACCACTCCTTACAATCAAGAGCCTTTTCATGCCACCCATGAGGGCCATTCTTGTAATGCTAGCACACGAGAGGCCCACAAATCATCTCTCTCTCTCTTTCTCTCTCTCTCTCACACACACACCTTATTATTTTTCCTCATAAATTCCCTTTCAATACCTCCCTGTTGTATCTAATCCTTCTTCCTTTCCATCCGCAGACATCTTGTTTGTTCGACAGTGAATAACAGAAGCAGGGGGGAGCGGAGTACTGGCAGAGAGACTGGACGGACGGTGATTGATATCTGCTAGAATCTGGTTTGGGCTCATGTAGCCACTACACAAACATGTTGCGAGTACATCTGAACGATGAGACTATCTCTAGCCATGATCAATGTCAGGCTCGGCCGCTATCGATCTGTCCCTGTTGGCACAGCCGCGCTCTGACCGGGAGCGGAAAATCTGCTTACAAGGGTCAGTGGTGTGTTTAGACAGACAATTGAAGAGGTCAGTAGCTACTAGTAAACACAGTAAAATAGATGGGCTGGAAATGTGTGGCATGCGCCGTGCAGCAATGCTCATTTAAAAGGATAATATCATAAATATAATTGGTAACACTTAACAATAAGGTTGTATTAGTTAACATTAGTTAGCATGAATAACACCTCTGTTCAGCATTAGTTAATTTTTGTTAATTTTAGTTAATAAAAATACAGCTGTTCATGGTTTGTTCATGTTAGTTCACCAGTGCATTAACTAATGTTAGCAAGATTTTAATAATGCGTGATTGAAATTTACATTAACAAAGATAAATAAATGCATAAGTGCAGTTATTTATTAGTTCATGTTAACTAACGTAGTTAACTAATGAACCTTATTGTAAAGTGTTACCATATAATTCATTATATATATATATATATACAGTCAAACCAAAATTTATTCACACACCTTCAAACATTTCCACATTATCACAGTTTATTCGCTATAATTTTGAAAATGGTAATAAAATATGACAGTTAAACTGTGTCAGAACAAATTAATCTTGATAATGTAATCTTCGATAGAAAGGTATGTAATGGATTAAAATCAACCAATCAGCTGTTAAATTTAAGTACACAATTAGTACCAATTTAGGTCCACCAATGACCAAGCAATGCTTCATTTTGGTCAGTCTGTGGTGTAAAAGGTCGAATTAACAATTAAAGAAAAAACACTAAAGCAAAACATGGTCAAAGTGTCTGAATAATTTTTGGTCCCAAATTTTAATAAATTTTACTGTAAGTCACAGTATATAATATGTCAAAACATAATTTTTAAAAACTTTATTTTGCCATCACTGCTACTCCCTGACGGGCTCCTTTCTTAACATTCCTTTCTTGATGTGCGTTGTTCACTCTCTTGACTTGATATTTAAAGGAAAAATACAAAATCGCAGAATTTTTGAACATGCTGATTTGTCTGCAGTGAAGTTTTGCTGGTGCACGTACTTGGCTTGTATGTGTGTGTGTGTGTGCGCGTGTGTGTTAGTTATGCGCGGTTTGCAGTTATATACGGGTAGGCCAAGTAATAAAAAATAACATTCCAATCAAACGCGGGTGGATGAGATATAAATCATTGTGTTTGTTTGATAAAGACATTTTGCGAGCCCTGCGGGACGAATCATTCCGGTTGCCGTTTTTCCACATTAGAAGTTTTCAAAACAATTCCCCATGAAACTCATTATAATATGCAAAACAGTTATCCAATCATAGCAGTGGGCGTTTTCTTCCAAGTCTTCAGTGCAGCACACCCATAAAAACAGAGCGTTTCAAGAGCTAGGCTAAAAAAATAGCCTATTACTTATTCATTATGAGGTTTTTAAATGTAAAAACCACATACACAACATTATTTTTGGTCCCAATTTTTTATCAATTTTACTGGTAATCCACTGTATGAAGAATTTTTGGGTATAATATGTCACAGTTTACTTTATTTTGCTACCCTCACTTACATAAATGAACTATAGTGCCCTGCACTCACTAGTAAATTTTTTATTTTTTAAATGTTTTTGAAAAAAAGTCTCTGCACACCAAGGCTGCATTTATTAAAAAAAAAAAATACAGTAAAATTAGTTAAATATTATTACAATCCAAAAAGCTTTTTTTTCAATTTGAATATATTTTAAAATGTAATGTATTCCTGTGATCTCAAAGCTGAATTTTCAGCATCATTACGCCAGTCTTCAGTGTCACATGGTCCTTCAGAAATCATTCTAATATGATATGCTGTTCAAGAAACATTTATTGAAAACAGAAAACATTTTTTCAGGATTCTTTGAATAGAAAGATTAGAATGAATAGAAAGTTCCAAAGAACAGCATTTATTAGCAATAGACATCTTTTGCAATGTTTTTACTTTCACTTTTGATCAATTTAATGTATACTTGATCAATACAAGTATGAATTTCTTAAAAAGTCCCCAAACTTTTTAAACAGTAGTGTATAGTTTTCATTACTGGATGAATAAATGGCTTTTGATGAGTTTGTGGCTCAAAAATACCACAAAAAAAGCTATATGGACTCAATATGAACTCAAACGTTTCTCATCCTTCCAAGACCTTGAGCAAGAGTTTGTCATGGTGAATGACGTAAAAAGCAAATGCGTGCTAATTCAGTCTGTTGTTTACAGTCTTTTAGCAGAATTACAGCAGCTCAAGTGCATTTAGATCACATCCAACTTAAGTTTTTTCCTGCCAATGATTCATTATCAGCTCAGTGAGTCATCTTATGAAAAACCACATTTATAGATGTTTTTAAGTTTTTTTTTTTTTTTTTTAAACTGCTATAAAGAGGAAGCCTGCAAATCTGATCTCGAAAGTGAACAAGCATAGGCTGCTTTTAAGGATGAACAAGTGTACCATGACGCTACCCATCTGTGTTATATTCCCAGAAGACGTGACATGCAGTGTCATTTTACACTTTACAAACTTTTTTTGGCTACTAGGTGGGAAATATTCTGCTTCCCAAGTAACATATTAAAAAGAGAAATATAAAAACATAAAACGATAAAATATATAATCCCGATAGGTTAGTTGTGCATTTAAAGTCAACATGAAATGGTGTTTGCAAATAATTTTACTTCTGTAATGTGACATATTACCGTATAAAAGTTAAATACTGTTAAAAAGTTGCTCTTATTTGGCGTTGAGCCATAAAACACTCCTTACACCGTGTCCTAACTATACGCGATGTGATAAGATTCCAGTGTCAAGCAATTTGTCTGTCCACTCCAGACGCGACAAAATAAATCAAACCACAGCCAATCAGAACAGCATGTGGACAGGCTCTCGCGGCAAGTGTACGGCACCAGAGATTAATCTCGACGGCACTTGCAAGAAAATGGATAAGTGCATAATCAAATTCACAAAGATTACACCATTTAAACATTAATAAAAATACATACTGAGTTACTAAAACAATCTTTGTCATAGAATATACTTGTTTGTTCAGTTTGAATTTCAAGATCTGAGGTGAAATATCATTGTCGCTTTTAGAACGACTACATTACAAAGCTGGGAGCACTAAATTATATTCAAAATTTCTATTTACAGTAGCTTTGATTTATTTTTATTTGAGTTTTAGTGCTTCAACTTAGGATTTCCAAACTAGTGTGTATTCGTTTTAACACAGCGCTGTTAAATGAAAACGATCCTCATCCATACAGGCGTTTCCTCTGTGTTTCAGAAAAGTGTTCCACACTACACGGGTGAAAACGCATGTCACATGACCATTCACACACACTGGGCATGCGTGTTCCATGTTACGCTGCTTGAAATGAGATTGGTTGCCAATTGCTCTCATAATAGCTGGCCTTTTGCGCATGTATGCAGCTGCAGTATTATACATTAAACTGCACAATGGCGGCTAAAAAAGGACAACAAAGTCAGTAAAGCTTGCAGTTTCGTCTCCATGCTATTGTTTACACGGTCGCCGAGGCTGGTCTGTTATTGTCGTCTTCCAGTAGTGTTATGCTCATATGATGGGGGCTTGACGAATCAGGAAAGGTCAGAAATGTGAATGTGGGCAGTCATGCGCTGAGTTTCCAAAAGTCTCCCTTTTCGAGTGTCGAAAAATACAGAGTAGTGTGGAAGCCAGGCGTAACCATAGCAAAAGTTATGCATTTTTAAACAGAAACGTACTAGGCGTGTAACAATACCCTTGTGTCACGATTCAATGCATATCACGGTACTGAACTCACGATACAATATTATTGCGATACTACAAGACATATGGTAAAAGGTTATACATTTTTTTTTACTGTTGATTAAAATGCTAAATTTGGTATTACATTGAGGGTGGAAATGAATAGGCTTGGACCTAGTGTTGGTAACCTAAAGCACAGCTAAAATATTCATGATTCTGAAGATGAAAATACAGAATTATTTTAGACGAATATGCTTGCACTCTGTCACTAACTAGATATATTTAAAATAATGTCGGCCGGAGACCGACATTATTTTAACCTACCGGTGACATCACGGATACTACGTCCATAAAAAAATATGGACGTAATATCTGTGATGTCACCCGTAGGTTTCCGAAGAGCAGTTTTGAAGCCTGATGCTGCGTTCACACCAAACGCGAATAGAGCGACAGGAGTGAGTGATTTCAATGTTAAGTCAATGGTAAGGCGAGTTGACGCGCGTCTGGAGGTACTGTGGCGCGATGGACGCGATTCCGCTTCATTCGCGCGTCCAGTTCGTGCGAATGACGGGAACTTGACGCGAATTGACGATCTTGCGCGATACGCGCGTAATGCTTGAGTGGTGCTTTTTGTGCATTCACGCGTTTGAAGCGAATTCGCGTCTGACGCCCGAGTTGAAAATTTTGAACTTTGGCGTCAATTCGCACCGCGTGAACCAATCAAGAGCCTGCTTTCTGCTGTCACGTGGTAAAGTGACATGATGAGAAACCCTGCATAATTTAAAAATACTACTATTGTGTCACAAAATGTAGTTTTGTAAAATGTAGACTTTTTCAGGTGAGAATGTAGTTGTTTAAAGCTCAAATCTGTGGTTTATTTATAAAGAGAGTGCTTATTTTAAAAAAAATTATGTTGCGTTTTTGGAGTTGTGAGATCCAGGCGATCACCGGGCGCTCAGCGCTCATTAACCCAGCGAGAGCAGCCTTTCCTCGGCTAGTCCTTCTGACGTTTGCCGCTGGCTCTGATGTCCTGTAGTGGTTCGTCTTGTGTGGCTCTAACCGGCGATCTTTGGTGTCATGAATCTATAATTTGTTGTCTGCCATATCGTTTTGACTGAAGGCAAAGAGAAGTTTCATAACTTTATTTTTTAAGGATATTTAAATATACATGCAGTGAAGATAATGTAGGAGTTGCCTGGACCACATTTGTGTGGCTATTAATGTTTAATATATATTTTTAATGAAAATTAAAAGAGGCAAGGTGTTGTTTTATGACATATTTCTCCTGGAACACCTTGAACGTGCGTCTATTTCGCTTCAAACGCTCAATTTATACGCGCGTCCAATTTGAAGAGGCGGGATGTGGATGGCCCATAGTGGCTATCCACCTGTCACTCAAGTGGCCACGCCCTTAATTATGCAGAACTTTAAGGCTTCATATAATTTAAACAGATGAGTCCCTCACAGTTGTTATGAAGGGCAAAATTAGCTATACAGACCAAAACCACAATTTGTACCTGGCTGTAAACATGTTTTTTTCTGTTGTAAAGTTGGGCATTTTAACATGGGGCTCAATGAGATTCTGCTCCCTTCTGGAGCCTGTCCTTAGCGGCCAGTCGATGAATTGCAGTTTAAGTCACTTCCGTGTTGGTTTCAAGAGAGACCACGGGAGGTTGCAACATATTACCCCATTGCATTATTTTACATTATATTCAACACTATTAATGGTAGTACTGACACAAACTCCTAACTAACTCCTTTTCCACACACTGTAAATTTTATTTTGTGTGAACTGTACACAATACAGATTGTCACTATCCTCGATACATATTGTTGCATTTTTGTATTGCCCATTTACTTTATTTTACTCTTCCTTATAAATAAAATAAAAACACCCATTAGGCTATAAAAACCCATAGGGTTTTGTGATTCATTACGACTATGGCATTTGTTAAAGAGAATTATAAAACGGATAGTTCCGGTCCTTGATTCTGACTGGCTGAGCCTCGTTCAAAGCCATTGTAAATGACTCCACAAACATACACCTGTGACCTCATTACATCAGTATTATTGCTTTATTTTAATGCACAGGTCAGATTTCTTTTAGTTTGCTTCGTTTCAATAATGACAGAAAAGGCAACGTTCCACCGTTGTGTTTGGGAATAGCTTCCATTTACTGCAAAATCATTGTGGACTTATGAATAAATCATTATGCATAAGATAATATAATGCATCAAGCCATATTGCCCATAGACCTTTAACCCTTGGTAGGTTATGAGATTAATCAAAGAAAATGCACTCACCCAGATATTTGGTTAATGTTCAGCCTCAAATGCCAAACCACCGAAAGGATTGATCTCCATCCAACACTGAGAAGATGAAAAAGGTTTGTGTTTAATCTCATTAGTCCATCACAAAAACATTATGTAATAATCTCCATAGGATTTAAAATTATGATAATAGAGGTAGGGCCACTCTTAACATGCAGAGCAGTTCCATATCCCCATCATGTGCAAATGTATTGAATACATAAAAATATCAAATTCATATTTTAAACACAAATTTATATCATGGTGTTCATGCACAAAAAATGACTTAATGACTTTATATTAAATACACGAGGGAATGCTGTTTCACTACTTTTAGCATGTAGTGTTTCACAAATAAGAAACAAGTTATTTATTAAATTTCCCCAACATGTTCACCAGGTACTTCATAATAGCAAGCAACTGCACAGAGCTGAAAAACTTTCTGAAAATAAATAAATAAAGTTGCATGAGAGTTGTTATTAAAGCAGATATGAAGAAATGAAAAGACCTGTTTGTTATTTGCAGTTTCTTCAAGGATCAGAGAAGACATTTCATATCTTCTTGTGAATGGCAATCGACCCTGAGCCCCTTGAAACAGCCACAAAACAGCCTTGGTCTTTTTGGGGTCCTTTCATTTAAAGAAATTAAAAGCTATTTTTGTATTGAGGTCACTCATGTAATTGGGATATTTTAAAATGATGCATTATAGTAATTGAATGGATGCGCACCAAGACCAAACCTGATGAGATACATAAGATGTCTATACAGAGTGAATACATTTTTGATTCATTAATTGCAATTTTTAATAGCACTTTTATTCGAATATTTGCAAGGAAGCCGTGCAGCTGATGATAGCGCCTTCTTAAAAATAAAAAGGACACATAATGAAATCGCTATGCTCAGGGACGGATTTACCTCACATTTGTGCCATAGGCATGTTTTTGTTTTTATCAACTTAAAGATTGTAAAGTTTATTGCAGCTATGTAGGGACTCGTTTTTTGTCATTTGGCCAAAATCTCATGTTATATAAAAGATGAAGAGCTTCGCAAAGGCTATATACACACGTCTCAGACAAATGCTAGACAAAGATGCTCTTCTACGCTCCTCAAATACATAAGATATTAGCCTTTATATATAATGTTTCTTGAGTAAAGAAAACGCTGAACTTATTCAAAGAAACAGTTCATTATTTACCCGTGCACTGCAAACAAGCAGAGACGATCCACTGCAAACGGCGTGTGCGTGTGGCACTTCCTCCACGATGGAGGTGGGTGGAGTTATGAGGTTCGACTGACAGTTTGAGGATCCAATAGAGATACGAGGTTCAGTCACAAGCTCTTTTTAATAGGTTTCCCACAGACAGATGCAAAGGGTGACCAATAGTAATAATTTATGGATGATAGAAGGTTTGTGCCCACTATTTAAATTGTTTAGAAAGTATCTTGCAGTGTGTTTTATTAGAGTGAAATTAACAATATAATAATTTAAAAAAGTGCACTATGCTCGCAAATCCAAGGAATGCCTATAAATCCGGCCCTTATTCTTTAAAAACCCAATGAAATCAAAATGGACTTTTCTTGGCTTTAAGCATGAATGTGTTGGCCTTACTGTTATCTATAAGCTAGTGTGCTTCAAGACCAAATGTGAATTTAGCAGATAAGAGCATTCAAAACTTCCACCAATATGGATCAATAATTTTGATGACATCACTCTGCACATCAGCTTCTCATCAGATTTTCCCTCCAATCAAATCCTCTCTAGAATCTAAAGCGTCCCGCCCCCAACATTATAAATAGATACTGAAGCTGCCGCTGAAATCGGTCACTTCCCACATGGAAATAATCTATATGAACATATATGTTTTAATATAGGTTTTTAATATATGTGACGTATATATAATTGGCCGTTTTCCTAGATTATATGTACATATATGTGAACATATATACACGTATATACATATACCTATATAGGTACATATATGCACGTATATATGCACCTATATACTTTTTTTTCTTGCTACATTTAGACTGTAATGACCTTTCAGCCATATTCATCTAGAAACTGCATTAAGACAATACAGAAAACATTGCATTTTGCATTGCATTTGGTGGATGTAATGATGAATGTGTGGATGTGTATGAGCTGTAATGTGAATCTGGAAGTGACTTGAAATTGGAAAAAAGGCTTGATTAACAAAATAAAAAAAACAACAAACCATTTTGTTATACATTTCCTTCTTTTCTTCATACAAGAAAGAATACAACTTCATACAAGAAAGAATCGACCTTGTAAATGTTTCAGGAAAACGTGTAGACATCATAGCTTTCCATCTCCTCTCACCTAATTTCCATAGTTAAATTCCATAACATTTTAGTTAGTTCTTAGTTATTGCATTGATAATAGATAATATGAGCTAAGCAACATGTATGACAGTTGCCAAAGTGAGATATGAGCAACAAAATGACCAGATCCTGCCATGAGCTATATAGGAGACATATCTTGTATGTATAGGGCTTATATGTGAATATTAAGACGCAATACAGGAGACCTATATGGCCTGTATATGCACATATATGCACCTCAATTTTGCCTATATGCGGCATATATATGCATATATGCGGCATATATATGCATATATGCTGTATATATGCAGCATATAGGTTTCATATATGCGCATATATCCTCATATAGGTTCTTTCCATGTGAGTTTTCACACACAACCGTGGTGCGTTTACGTCCAAGCAGCAGCTTTTTACCCCGTTGTTTGGTAACTACGCCACTGGAGAAGTAGGCAAATGCATAGCGTTGCTCACTTCACTTTTATATTTCTGTTTTTGAACCATTGGTTGTTTCCAAAGCTTCAGTACGTAATGGCACTTGCATTTATCTGCCGCAAATGCTCTAAAAAACGCTGAAGGCGAGCAGAATTGAGATTTACAGCTCTCTGTTTGCAGTACGTCAGTCACGCTCATCAGAAAAGTGAGTGAACAACACACAAACCCGCATTTTTAGCAATTCATACAATAGCGGGTTCACTTCCATGATTTAGTACGATTGCGTTCATATCAGCAGCGAACCGTACCGGAGTTCATATGAACCGTACCCCAGACCAACCATTTTAAGCGGACACGGGTGCAGTTTGTGGGTGCGCACCCGAGTTCAGAAGACAGCGTTCACATCATCCAAACGAACCAAAGTCTGACGTCAATTGAACCGGGGTGTGCACCAAAAGCGGCAGTGTGAAAGCACCCTTGGAGGTTAGGAGCCTAGAGGAAACTGCAGCTTTTTTTTTTTCCGGAAACTACGGCTTTACCGAGCTCAGCGGCTCTGCTGTGACATAAACAAACCGCTATTGGATGTTTAAAAAAAGGGGAGGAGCTAATTGATATCTCCCGGCCTGTCTTCCTGTTTCAGTGGAAATTACGTCAACACAGGATATATTATAGAATATTATAGAATAACGGTGTGTTTCAAGGCACTTCAGAGGGCCTTTAAATTGTTAATTTAGATAGTAATTGTCTTACAGTGTTACTATTAGGAGGGAAATAATAATAATAGTTTAGAGGTGCAGTTAAGAGGTGCAATGGAAATAAGACTGTAAGAGTGAGCTAATACATACCAAAGAGGTAGAAATGGAGACAACTGTAAGAGCGAGCCAGAATGGAGGCATGAGAGGAGATGCTGCATGTTCATTAGTCTTTGGCGAACTGCTCCTCGAGTTTCGGCTCATCTGCATGAAGACGGGCTTCTCGTGTCCCTAATGAGAGAACCTAGATTCAGTTACATTACCAAAACCCCCAGCAGCATGAGCCAATCGATCCCAGGTTTACCCCAGCGAGTCTCACTAACACTGCTGCTCTGAATACTATGATTTGGGTGTTGATGGGGTTTGGTTCCTGGTAGAGATGATGTGAGAAGAAGATGAGGCAAACACTGCTGAACCGGAGATGGCCACACCCTGCACTGCTCAGCAAAACACATCTTAGCAGCCTATTTGTTGTTGTGATTTACTTTTTTTTTTTTTTTTTTTTTTTTTTTACATAAAAACCATGTGTATACTGTTCATCTAAATGCTCTGCTAACTGAACAATGCTGGTACATTGCTTGCTTTGATTTGCCTGCCTAAAAACGACCCAGAACAACCACATATCATCGCATTAATAACCACTAAACAATATTTTTAATACTGAGGTGAAAGGGTCACATTTTAGAAGTTGCAATAAATTCACAAACTTGCGGTGTTATTTTATTTTGACATTGCTCATAACTTAACCGGATATGTAAATGTAGCGCATACAGGTCGATGGTTTGCTTTATTGTGTGTGGCAGTGGACAGCATATATTAACCACTGCAGGTGTAAAAGCCTTTCCTTGTACCAGTTCCAGGAGTGCTTTTACTACAGTCCACTCCGCACTGGTCTCTCTCTCTCTGTGGCAGGACATTAGTTTGATGTGGATTGAGTAACCTGCAGCCAGGTCACTACTCTCCCCTTCTGCCATAATATGTCTTTATATCTCTCCAGGTTCAGATTTCACTGCTGCTTCGAAAAAAAGCAAGTTAAAAGGTGCAGTGTGTAATATTTATGAGGATCTATTGACAGAAATGCAATATAATATACTATGTTTTCAGTGGTGTATAAAGACCTTATATAATGAACCGTTATGTTTTTATTACCTTGGAATGAGCCATTTCTATCTATATACACTGCGGGTCCCCTTACAGCGAAGTCGCCATTTTGCGCCGCCATGTTTCTACAGTAGCCCTAAACAGACAAACTGCTCTACGGAGCGCTAGGTACTCTCTGCGGTCTCAGACGACGACATCTTTGTCCTGAGTCAGCCACCGTAGCTTCTCTATGTTCTTCGAAAGGGAGGGGTGAGCGGTGGGTGGTTGTAATTTGCAACCTCACCACTAGATGCCGCTAAAATGTACACACTGCACCTTCAAGACCAGAAATTGCTAAAATGATTCAAAATGATTAACATTGAATGCAATATATATTAAGGCATTTTTACATAAAATGTAAATGTTTTTGAAACAAATAATTAAAAGACATTTTAAATAAATGGCAACGTTTAAAGACATTTTTAAATAAATTGACTAAAAATAAATAATTTAAATAAATAAAATATGCCAAAATGTAAGACATATTTAAAGGGATAGTTCTGTCATCATTTACCCACCCTTATGTTGCTCCAAACCATGAGAAACAGGAAAAAATAAAAACATTTGTGTGTGTGTGTGTGTTCACACAGCAAGTGCCAAAACCTTTACCAAGTGTTGTACGTTTCTGATGAAGTAAAAAAATTCTAAAAAAACAAAATGTAAATTTTTTGGGGTCAAAAATGAGGGTTAAATAAAACTGAATTTTAAATAAATCATTTTAAACAAAATGTATAAATATAATTATTAAAAATGAAAAATTAAATATATATATATCAAAATGTAAGACATTTTTTAATAAAATTACATTTTCAATAAATAAATAAGCATATTTATTTATTTATTTCAGAGATAAATGGATGGCACTTTCTGAATTAAACATGCAATTCCATGAGGATATGTGACAATAATGTAGCGTACTGTTTGAAACAAGTTTCACTGTATATTGAATACTTTTTCACATACTAAAAAACAATTAGCATGCTGTATGTAGTATATACCAAAGACTTTATATATAGGAAGACGGTGCACTCTGATTACTCATCAATGGGAGAATATGGTGCCCAACACCCAATATGGTGAATAAGCTCCGCCTTCTAAATGAAAGAGCCAACTGTTGATTAGTAAAGTCATCGTCAAAGTCAAGTCACAGCTGCCGTTAAAAGCTCCGGTTGCTCTGGAAACAGGCAGTGTTTCCAGACTCGCTCTCATGACTGTGCATGCAAATTGGCTGGTCTAACATTAAAAACAAGCTTTTAAACTCTTTTTGAACATAAGTTTATGAGACAGTTGTTGGTGGTGATTTTAAATATGAAGTTTAATCATATGCTTAGTGAACACTTTTGGAGAATTTCCTCCATAGACAGCAATACACTCTAAAAAATGATGGGTTAAAAACAACCCAAGTTGGGTTGAAAACTGACTAACCCAGCAATTGGGTTGTTTTAACCCAGTGAATGTGTCGTTTTAACCCAGCGGTTGGGTTAAATGTTTGCTTAGAACAACCCAATTGCTAATCCCAGCATTTTTTAGAGTGTATAATTAACTTTCAAAGTCCAGAAAGGTAGGAAAGACATCATTAAAATAGTCCATGTGACTACAGTGGGCGAGAAATCAATGTTAAGTGGTCTCTTAATTTTTTCCAGAGCTGTATGTCAGAATGCCGGCTTACCATTGGCTAGCTCCTGCATCAGCATCACACGCATGCGTCGTGATCACATGAACAGCATCGGCCAATGGTAAGCCGGCATTCTGATGCATCTCTTTGGAAGTGCTGCACTGTATTTACTACGTCAACAGCGTAGGAGACTGACACAG
This sequence comes from Gobio gobio, assembly GCF_949357685.1. Classification (NCBI taxonomy): domain Eukaryota; kingdom Metazoa; phylum Chordata; class Actinopteri; order Cypriniformes; family Gobionidae; genus Gobio; species Gobio gobio. The sequence continues at coordinate 43,518,578 of NC_137108.1, read as the reverse complement.
ACGAGAAGAGATTGTTATTTTGGGGTTTTTTTGCACACAAAAAGTATTCTTGTCACTTCAAAAAGTTAAGGTTGAACCACTGTAGTCCTATTTTAATGATATCTTTCCTACCTTTCTGGACGTTGAAAGTGGTAATTAAATTGCTGTCTATGGAGGGGTCAGAGAGCTCTTGGATTTAATAAAAAATATCTTCATTTGTGTTCTGAAGATGAACAAAGGTCTTACAGGTTTGGAACGACATGAGTAATTAAGTAATTAATGACATAATTTTTGGGTGAACTAACCCTTTAAGGGGACTTTGTATATACCCTGCGGAAAAACAGTATTCAATTCTGAAGACTTGCAGCCTTTGAGTAGAAGACCGGGGTTTCCTTTGTATTTGGAAGCTGCAGCCCATTAGCAGTAGTTTTGTTGTGTGGGAGTGGTGAATTTGGCCTGTAATTGAATTATTCTCTACTCTGATTGGCTTGACAGACTTATTCAGCATATCCTGTTTAAAATCACTCATACTTCCTACGCCTAACTTTAATGGACTGGGAGGGCACGCCGAAAATAATGACAGAATCAGACTGATCTGATTCTCCCTGACTCACCGAAACAATGGCTTCAGAAGACCTTATTTTTGTGTCATTTTTGAAGCTTGAACGCTCTAGTTCCCCTTCATTGTATTTAAATGGAACAATCTCCCAATATATTACTAAAATTACCCTTTCTGTAAAGGTTTGGAACAACATAAGAGAGAGTAAATTATGACAGAATCTGACATTTTTACTTGAACGATTCCCTAAATTCACAGGACCCGTGTAATGGTCAGCATGGATGTCTCTGCGAGTCGTTCTTTAAAGCACACCGAGGGAGTATCAACAGCCGGCCTCTCCTCATGCTGACGGTTTTCTCTCTTTCTAAGAGAGTGAGAATGGACTAAAAGAAATCAATGGATTGTGGAAGCACACAGGTACACAGCTAGATGTAAAGAGGTAAACAACTGCGGTAATAATAGAGTCCGGAATCTACGAAATGGTCTTAAAAGCCTCTTCACAAGCTGAGCTTTTAAAGAGCACGAGAGAACCGTCCAAACTCTACAGTTGCCATTTTAGGGCCACGGGATAGAAAACCACCATAGATGGATTTTTCACTCTCCCCCTCATTCTCTCTCTCCCTCGCTCTCCAACTATATCTTTCTCTGTTGATCCTGATGAAGAGGGAACAAGAGGAGGAAGTCTGGAGCCATCACTATGTCCTTATTGCAGCAGAAGAAGGGTCTGCTCGGGTCCTGCCAGTAATTGTGGTCAGGGCACTATGACCTTACTGCTGTGTGTATGGAGACTCTCTGAGAGGGAGGCGGGGCACAATATTTATCCCTTATGGGAGGATGAGACTCTGCAATCACAGCAGTCGGCCAACAACATCCATCCTCCTCTTGTACCCTTTCAGTACCAGAAAGCCTTGAGTGTCTCTGAGCTGACGGTACAAATCACATGGAAAATTACAACAGGCACAGCTGGATCTGTAACACACTGTGGAAAAAAACCCATGAGATCTCTTTAAAAATCAGCCGAGAACAAAATGAGATTTGAAATGCAATTTAATTTGGATTTTCATAAGAGATATCATAATATCCGCTTAAATTCGACAAGATTCTTGCAATCAAAAGCTCAAATATTTCTCATTAGATTTTAGTTATACTATCCACTGAGGGACAGGTTTACAGTTTATGTTGAGTTTAGGTTTAAAACCAGGGTTTGGTGCTGGAACATCTATTATTTCACTCTGATTTTAGGGATAGGTTTAGGGGTAGGATGTGCTTAGGACTACATTTTCGTAGAGGAACATTGTTCCAGGATCAAGAAAATAAGTTGACCGAGGAACACATTTAACTTGGCAAAATCAGGACGTGCTCAATAGACAGCTCGTATTTATAGTATTTAAGACCACCTAATATGAAATTTCTTGGGCTTCTCCTTATAAAAATATGCATTAAACTTGGGCGTCTCATCTAAAGTTTCACAAGAGATTTCAAAGCATCTCAAACTGTGCTCGGATTTGCCCAAGTCTGCGATCAAAATTAAAAGATCTCGATATGAACTCCTGTTTCTCATCAAATTATTGAGCTTTAAGTTATGTACGGTTACATCCACCAACCGGAGTGCCCTTGATTTCCACTAGAGGGCACTTCTCCCGTCTCCTACACTTTCCATAACCCGTTACCTGGAATCATTAGCCTAGAAATCTAGACGCTCCCTAGCGCTCCCAGGGTCGTATAGCAACTCTCCGTTGGCTTGCGAGCTGGAAAAACTAAACTCCGGTCAGGCCAATCACATCGTGTATAGAGTCGGTGGGCGGGCTTAACATAATGATGGCAGAGTTGCCGCAGTTCCCCGTGCTATACTTGTAAACAAAGAAGCTGACGAACAGCGGTCTTTCGAAACGGCTTTGGCCGCGACTCTGGAAGACTTGGAGTTAAGCTTTTCTTTGAGAAAAGAACAGCACTGAAGTCATTCTTAAGAAAGGAAGATGTGTTCGGAGGTTTGCCGACCGGATACGGCGAAAGTTTAATCCATCTCATGTCACACTGCAACTCTGAACGTTATACTGGTTATACGATTCTGGATTACCCTCAATAAATACTGCATTTGGATCCTCAACCAAAGTCCCAGAGCAGTTTGTGACATTTTAAGGCTATATTCACACTTTGTCGATTTCCTTCATTAGATTTTAAGAGAAACATCTGAGTAAAAATGTGTGCTTACTGTAAAAGCAATAAAAGAGCAACTTCTGAGCACTTGTCTTTTCTCTCAGACAAAAATAAGTTAGTTATCTTCATAATATCAATTGTTTTTCCAAGACAGCAATAATATTAAATGGAGAGCAAATGGAGACATTTGCTTGAGTCTCCTGCTTCTCAGATTTACTCTGCTGAGAAAGTGACCTCAAATGATCTCAAACTGTGCATAGGACCTCAAAGTCTGAAATCAAGATGTCAAAGATCTTAATGTGAACTCAAACATTTCTCATCAAACATTTCCAAATGATCTAAGTTTTGTTTCTCGCATTCATTTAGCGTTTACCTAAGGAATTTTAGCAGGAAAAATTAAAGACGGAATTGATACTCACATCTGAGATCTCCATTAAGTCTCCTGAGCTGTGAAAGAGCAGCCTCTGAGCAATATCGTTTTCCTCTGATACCTTTAACTATTGTAACATTGGAGTCTATTTTTACTTATTTTATCAGGAAAAATCCAAGACAAAAATTATACCCGCATCTAATATCTCAGTTGGATCTCCTAGAAAGCAGTGAGGTTAAATTAAGACTTTCATGTATTCTTTTACATGACAATTGCAATGAAACATTTTAGACGATACCAAACATAACTTATTGAGAAATAACATTTTCCTTGAGTTTTTGACATGTAAGAGGTCATCATACTATAAGAATATCCTGTAAGTAACACTTAGGTGAGCAAAAAGTTTTTACTGTGTCACCACTGCTTTAGATCGTTTGATATGTACTGATTATGTGTACGTGTCTAACCAAAATCACAAGTGATTTCTAATATGAATATTCATGTAAAGTCACATGTCTTAAGCCCTATTCGGACGGGATTAGTTTTACAAGAGTAGATAGTAGGGTAATGTAATTGTTCCACAGGACGTCTGTAATATTAATGGCCAATTCGCACGGGATAAGAAATCTCAGTAAAATTAGCAGAAGTGGGAGGGGTAACTATTAACTCGATTTACGCACCACCATCACCTCCCTGTTGTCATGTGCGTATTAAGTTGCTTCTTGATATCACGTGCGCAAACACATATCATCTATATATAACCTATATACATCCTGTCGAACGATTTAATAATTCAATTCTGATTGGATTCTGTTGGTAATAGGCACTTATCTAAAGCTAAAAGAAGTTTTGTGCCTCTGACAAGGGCTTGCGACCTTTTATTTTTTTTATCTGAATGGTAAGCAGAAAACACTTGAGGTTTGCCATAGACTTGCCCCACCGCCAAAGCAACTGAATGCTTTTGCAAGCGCCTCCATACTTGAAAAACTGCGGAAAACTACTTTTAAACTGTAAATGACATATATATTTACATATATATTTACAGCAGGTCTATTCGCACGGGATTAGTATTACCTGAGGTAATTTTTCTGGACCTTTTTACAGGAGGTAAAAGTCGCCGTAATCTTTACTGACATTGTCCGTAATGATTACTGAGATGCCACATTCGGACAGGACTAAAATCACTGAGAAGCTCTGGTAATAATTACTTTACCCCACCTCTCCATGTTAAACAAATCCCGTCCGAATAGGGCTTTTGTCTCGAAATCATTTATTGATGTTTATGTGTCAGTAAATCAAACCAGTAACTAAACATTCAACTTCACATTGTTTCTCTTAGTAGGATGAAAAAACACGTACGGTACGGCAGCAAAGTTCCTTGATCATTATGCAGGAATGAGAGTATAGTCCCTAGCCATATCGGCCTAGAAAGAAAAAAACAAAAACCAATCGCAGCTTTTCACTTTCCGTCTGTCTTAGTACATGATGTAACTATACACATCACAACATGTAAATAGGAAAATGTTGGCGTTATTTTGTCACTTATTGAGCAGTAGGCTAGCTGGAGCCATTTACCTCCAGTCTTTGTGCTAAACTAGGCTAGCGGTGGGTACGTCAGACAGAGTTATGGCACGCACGGAGATGAGAATGATATGTATGGACTTATCGAACTCGCTGTGTTCCTTTAAAACTATCCCATTATTTACTCACCCTCAAGCCATCCTAGGTGTATGTTACGTAGCTGCTCCGAGACTTTGGGTTGGAGATCCAAATGCAGCTTTATTAGAGGGACAATCCAGACACGTAATCCAATGTACAGGCAATGGGTCAATAAACAGGCAGGCAGTCAAAACAAACAAATCAGGGGACAGAGGCAAAAGGTTAATCCAACAAACCAAGAGACAAAAACACTCAGAGATGCAGTGTGACATACAAAACCTCACAGTGAATGACAGGGGGTGCGTCTCAATCAGCTCCCTAGTTCAGTAGTCAGGGCACTGATCAGAGAGTTGGCCATATTAAGGGCTGTCTCAATCGCAAAATCCTTCCAGTGCACTGAAATGTTTGCTCCCTAAAAAGTCCCACAATGCACCGCAAAACCCAGGGTGCACCGATGCTCACTATATTCCCTTAACGGAAGTTCTAATGCGCGAAACTCAAATCACGTGAGCCAACTCACTACACATAATGACCGATAACGACACGCGATATGTGTTTTTAAAAACAGAAATCATTATTATATTATATTTCAACATAAACATACATCGTTAGACAGGTAGGCTAATGAACACAATCTAGCTAACATTTATAATTTATATACGGTTGAAATGTTGCACGTATATGTAACAAGCAAAGTTTAATGTACTTCAAATAACATTACAAGTAATGTCAGAAAGCTCTGCTGTTGTTCATATACCAGAAATGATGTTGTACAATGAGGACGTTGTCACGTCGCCGGAAATAGAGTCATCAGTGTCCCAATGAACAGTGAGCCAGCGTCTTTTACTTTCCTTACCAGTGCCTGAACTCGTGTACACGATATACTGATTCACAAGCTCGGGAGCTAAGGAACTGAATGAGGTACACCCAGGGTGAACAGGCTAGATATAGGCAGAGGTAAATGAGACACAGGTGTAAACAATGAGTTCTGAAGAGTCCGGGCAAAGGATTATGGGTAATGTAGTCCTAGATGGAGTGAAAGTCCAGGGTGGAGTGCCCTCTGGTGGTAATCACGGGCACTCTCACTGGTGAATCGTAACAGTGTATATGACATATATATTAATAAATATCCTGAAACTTCCACGCTTTATAATGCAGTGAATGAGGCCAACAAGTTTGAAACTCAAAAATGGGTTAATAAAGGCCTTCTGAAGTGAATCGATGGGTTTTTGTAAGAAAAATTAAGTAAAGTAAAATATCTAGCTTCCGCAGGCCCCCTTCCGTATTCAACTTACGGAAAAAGTGTAACTGGCACGACATATGACGTCGGATGTAGCATAAGCGTTTTAAACTGCGAGAGGCGTTACACTTTCTTTGTAAGTTGAATACGGAAGAGCCAGGATATTTATTAATATAACACTGATTGTGTTCGTCTGAAAGAAGAATGTCATATACACCTAGGATAGCTTGAGGGTGAGTAAATCATGGGCTAATTTTCATTTTAAAGTGAATTAATCCTTTAAATTAATAATTTTCTTGCAGGGTTAACATATATATTAGACTGGGTAAACCCAGCCTGATCTGCCTGCGATTTGATTTCGCCCTGCAACTCAGTCTGGAAACATGTACATTAATTTCTACTGCTTCTGTTACACTTTTGCGGGAACCAATCACAGACTGGCTTATCCACCTGGCGCGTTATTGCCGGGTTTCATACGATGACGGATAGAGAAGCGATGGGTCGTTGCCGTCTATGGGTCGTTGCCGTCTATGGGTCTATGGTCGTTGTCCGTTGATCACACCTCTTGTGGTCTGATTGGTTGAAGGACTATCCAATTGCGTACAGAGTCATTTATTTTATACTAGTTTATCACGCCTCTTGTGCAGTAGAAAATACATAGCAGACTCCCCAGATCAATGTTCAATCTTAAATTGAGCTTGGTCTGGTGATAGCCAGACAACGTATATATGCTTTTGAAAACTAAAAGTCTCCAACATTTTGGCCAAAGTTAGTGTGTCTGAGAATTAAAAGAGGAAACAAAACTAGACTGCCTAAATATATAACCTCATGACCTAACAACAGCTGAAGTATCAAGGAATCGAAATTTGCTTTTACCTAGTAACAGATAATTATACATATGAAGAACCAATCATGTTGGGGAAAAATCATGTAATGAATCAAGTCACCTTTGCCATGCTCCTATTCTATAAAAACTGTCGTACTCTATTTGTCAAAGGGATTCTCTGTGATTGATACGAGGTCCTTCTGGACGTGATTAAAGCATATTCAAAGGCTGGAGTCTGTCTGGTGGAACACTAAAGATCTTATTCCCAAGTGATATAAGGGGTGAGATGTCGTCCGATGAGACTCCTAGGGTTCAAAGTGGAGACGCCCCGTTTAGCTATAGGGGAATTTCTTCTATAGGGGAATTGCATGTCACTTTTAGATGAACACTGGACAGTCCCAGAGGAGGGGGGAGAGGAATTGGGGAAATGGCACCCTTTCTACATCAATGAGTCATGAGTTGTTTTGCCTCATGAGCTCAAAGTTCATTGTCAGCTTTAACCCGTATTTGCACTTCCGATCTATCTGTGACCACCTGCAGCTCATGCGCCTGGCTATAGTCACTTCTGCAAGTGTCACAGAGGTGTCTGGTGACGACTGTTCTCTCTCATCTCACACTCAAACTCAACTAATGGACTGCTTTGCCCCTCCCCTCCTTTTCTCCATCTCGGACTGGGAGGTAGTGAGAGGAGGAGAGGAGGCAACAGCCCACCGTTCCCCTGGGCCCTGCTACACAGCTCAATAGCTCAGCTCCTGGATGGGATCATAACCCTGAGTGCTGGCCAAGAGAAGAGCCGCTTCTCCTCACGTCCTGAGTTCCTGCAGCAGGGTGGAGTTTCCTCCAGGAGAACAAACTCACTCGAAACCCCACCATGGCTGACCGTAGGGTGGTCCCGGTTGTGGTATTGCTTCTTGTCATGGTTGCACCAGCCCTGAGCGGATGCCCAAGTGCCTGCCGCTGTTCCTTTGCCATGCTGCAATGCCTGGAGTTGGACGGGATCACCAGCATCCCGGCGTTGGTGCCACAGGAGAGCGAAAACGTCACTGAAATGTAAGTTGAGTTTTGAAACTGTTCGATAAGCTGTACGTTTAACGGAAACGGAGAGCTGCTTGATGAAAGTTGCTGAGACTTCTGTGGAAGTTCAGTGCAGTGCTTGAGATGGAGAGGGAACAGGTTGCGAGTTCAATCAAAGTGATTGGCCTTCATGAATTTTCATGGAGAAATCTGGGCATTTGGATGTATAGTTTGTGCATGCGTTCCCTGGTTTAGCCTAGAGGTTTTTCCTGGCAGGCCAATCTAATTATCATCAGACCTGCCTTTATGGCTTTTAAGTACATTTCATTTTATTTGTGGAATCAGGACCTAATGCAAGAAGCAGAACTTTCCCAAATCAAGAAAATCCTTGAAAACTAATCAAGGACTGGAGGAAAGTGGCCTGGTGCTGAGCTTCTCTTTAAGTGCTTTTAAGAGTGTCAGGTACATAATCTATTCTCGGAAATGGTGAGAAAACATCTTAATGTTCATGTGTGTACAGTCAGACAGATGGTTCCCAGAGGTGCAGGTGTTTTAACAGTGATACCAAGCCTTGCAGAATGTTGCACTTCATTCAGTATGGTGTTGATATGATTATGGCACTTATGCACTTGTGCTTATAGTAGGATAATCACCACACCTCTTACAATCTTTATCTCACTGTGTTTCATGCACTCTCTCTTTCTCCTTCCTTCAGTGTAAACAATGCTATTGTTAATGGAAGGAAATCCTAGATTTATTATATTTAAAAAGCCAATGTACTTTTAAACTACAATACAATTCACCTCATAATCTGAAGTCAATAACAATATCCACCTCGTCTCTACATATATTTTTTTTAAAGTTATGCTGAATCTTATTTTCTTATTAATCAAGTCCATTGGAGTGTTATATGCAGTCAGTGTTTTTTTTGCATTTATTTCAGTGGCATTTATATGCGTGTTACCTTGATAGTGTTTGTTTGGGTCTCAGTGCGCTGCCCATACTGGTGTCTCACTCAAAGATGCTGGAGATTTGTTTTTGATGAACTGTATACCATCATGTGCCTTTCCATTGTACCACCTTTATCATTATGCTCAAGATGTGTTTTTTGAGATCATGTTTCCAGGATCTGGTTCAATTGGTGCCCTGGAAGAGATAAGACAGAAATTACATTTAAAAAAAACTTGGTTCTACATAGTAAGCAGGGAACATAAAGGGAACCTGGGTTCTAATATTCGAATAAATCAAGCTTAAATTTAAACTCCAAGCAATTTCATTATACGGAAAAGAGCAGCTTTGACATTTTGATAACTCCCGTTTCCTATGTAGAAAAATGTCATGAGATTCGAGCAACATGAGAATGGATAGATCATGACAAAATGAAATGCAACTCAAATGACTCTTGATTTCTGCCATTTCCTTTAGACAAACAATGATTATAATGGAACTCAATTATAAGAGATTTTATTCTTGGAAGTTGCACTGAAATCATCTTAGATCAAAACTGATCAATCAGTGCTTCATTCAGTAATTAGAATCATTTAATAATACAAATAAAGGACAGATATTAAGTGTTAAGTATGTGCAATCGCACAATGTCTGACGTCATCGCTGTATTTTTGTGGTAAAGTTCGGCGCGGCTGCCATTGTTGTTTGCCTCCGTACACCTGCTCAAGTGTGATTCTCTGAACTCCAGTAGAGTCTCTACATTTACTACAAGTATTCAATCAATAAATGAGAATGCTCTTTCACCACGTGTTTACACAGAACACTTTGTGCCCGTAAAAAAAGCAGCATTTCGCTGTATTAGTTAGACGGGCACAGTACAGAGGAACAGCACTTCTACCAGGGAGGAAAACAAGAGACCATTAACTTCATACCAGCGGCAGAAATACATCATTCATCATGCTGTAAATTCCATTCTGTGAATTGCTTGTGAATGCCCCGCTGAAAACAATAGATGAAATATTGCCCACTCGACTCGATTCAATAAGCCAAAGCAGTTTGAGATGTCGTCCCACCTGCTCTGTAATTGCATTATGGCTCTCTGGGTCAATCAGATGCTAATAAATATCTGTTTGTGCTTCTCGAACACAACTGGACAGAATCACAGATCAAAAGATTCCAGTGAAGTCAGTAGAAATGTCTTTAGTTATCAGCATCTATATTTGAAGAGAGTATTTATGTAAGAGGATATAAGGAAGGCTCATTATTATCAGCATGACTGTGTGTGTATTCCACGCCTCACTACTGGTCAATATTTTGTGATCAATCATTGGTTTGCATTTAATACACAATGGTTATATTGATAGCACTTTACAGTCCTGTTTCCCATGTGCACACTATGTACTTATTATAATAATTATAATAACTAGGTACTAACCTTGAATAATAATAAGAACCTTACCTTAACCCATGTAGTTATCATATATTACCCAGTACTTTCTTTGGTAAGTACACTGTAAGTACATGTATATTAAATCCCACCTTGTTAAAGCTGTAATTTAAAAAAGCCATAATTCAGGGCCATATTTCAATAATATGCACATGCTTGAGTATGTATTGACAATGAAAAAAGCACTACAGCAATTATCAGAAATATCAGGGAAAACAATTGAATTTAATTTAATATGTACTTAAACATTGTATGAGTTTGTCAAGATGGTGTATAAAAATATTTCTGATATTAGTTCTGGTTTATTTGGCTTTTGCACAAATGTCAAGTGGATAAATTTGTTTAACTAAGCAGCTTTGTTGCATTGAATCATGGAACGCATGATGTATGTTTATATATAAGGGGTCTTTCGAAGGCTGCGTCGCATTTGTCAGCCACATGCATAATGAAAGATGTCATATTTCAGGACAGTAACCATTATAAAATTTACTGTTATTCCTAGTGAAGCATAAATTGTTGTATTATTTTATCATTATTTTAATACCTTTTCTTTGTAAAGCACTTTCAATCACCATTGTGTATGAAATGTGCTATATAAATAAACTAGCCTTGCTTTGCCTATTAATGACATTGGAATGTAATGGTCAGTGTACTGAAATGTAGCAACCTCGATGTATGCAGCCGACAAATGTGACTATTGAGTTTGATTCACTCAGCTATTACGAAACCGAGTTCTCGTTCCTGGAATTACAAGTACTGTTCAGTAAAACTGCTTGCGTGGAAATGAAAAAGTAATCAATTTCAAAATACTTCACTGATGGTGTTATCAGTGGTCTGGAACCTTTTTTTGACCAAAGAGCCATTTTTTATTTTCATTTTTGTTTAATGCATTTTTCCAAAAGAGCCACAGTAAAAAAATTACTCGTTTTTTAAAAACTCATTCCTCACATTTATTTGAATAGGATATTTGTGTACCATATTGATATAAAAATACAAAGAGTAAAAAAAGTAAATGCATTAGGGCATAGAGGTTCAACTGACACAGAAAGTTGGGGAATATGAAATTACATGAATTTGTACATTTTAATGTGTTTGAAAGGCAAACGCCTTCCAGAGACAGTGATAGCCTACATGGCTAATAATGTGTTCCTCAATAGCTAATTAGATATGCAATGTTGAGAAAACACTTCTTAAAAAGACAAATGATTTCTCTAAAACAGTGATCAAATGTTGCATGGGTCTCAGTTTTTAGTAATAGGCATATGACTAGTGGCAATTCCACAAACCTGGAAGACCTTCTGAATGTAGAAGCAGTAGAAAGGAATATTTAACAAACAAGTAGAATCAATTAATTATAATCAAAATGTACTGACATTGTGAGAATAAAATGTAATCATGTGATCAATAAAAAAGTAACTGTAGTCTGATTATGAATATTTAAAATGTAATATCATCTAATTAAAAGTACTAAATTTTTGAAAAGATTACGTAATTATACAGTTACTACCCAGCACTGATAGTAACTATATTAGGTCCATAGACAACTAAAAACAAACATGCAACAAACAATAAATAAGTTGCAATATGGAATTATTGTGCAGGGCTTTCATTGTGAGGTTGAGTTACCAACTGAGGAACATAAATCCTCTTTGTGTGTGTGTGTGTGTGTGTGTGTGTGTGTGTGTGTGTGTGTGTGTGTGTGTGTGTGTGTGTGTGTGTGTGTAAATAAGTGAGTAAAGAACAACGCACAGTGCGTACATTGTGTTTATGTGAATACCCAACATCTTGGCATTTTGACATATTTATGTGTGTATTTGACCATTTATGCACAAAGATAAAGGCTACTTTGCTTGTTTTTCCACTCGGAGTGCGCACTCAGAAAGCATCTTGTCAGGAGCGGATTCAGTTCGCTTTCACGGCTTATTGGGCTTTTAATATTTCTTTTTAATATCCAGTACATCCTGCTCTTTACTTTCTAGTTCATTCATGTTTCATTATTAATAACTTCAAACAGTGTCGTCAACTGAAAGATGCGTGGATTATCATAAATACAACATTTATAGAACATGCCAAAAGTTTTGGGACGCCTGCCTTTACATGCACATTAACTTTAATGACTTCCCATTCTTAATCTGTAGGGTTTAATAAGGAGTTGGCCCACCCTTTGCAGTTATAACAGCTTCAACTCTTCTGGGAAGGCTTTCCACAAGGTTTAGGAGTGAGTTTATGGGATTTTTTGACCATTCTTCTAGAAGCGCATTTGTGAGATCAGGCACTGTTGCTGGAAGAGAAGGCCTGGCTCACAGTCTCCACTCTAATTCATCCCAAAGGTGTTCTATCGGGTTGAGGTCAGGACTTTGTGTAGGCCAGACAAGTTCCTCCACACCAAACTCGCTCATCCATGTCTTTATGGACCGACGCTTTGTGCACTGGTGCGCAGTCGTGTTGGAACAGGAAGGGGCCATCCCCAAACTTTTCCCACAAAGTTGGGAGTATGAAATTGTCCAAAATGTCTTGGTATGCTGGAGCATTAAGAGTTCCTTTCACTGGAACTAAGGGGCCAAGCCCAACCCCATGAAAAACAACTACACACCATAATCCTCCTCCAACAAACTTTACACTTGGCACAATGCAGTCAGGCAAGTACCGTTCTCCTGGTAACCGGCAAACCCAGACTCATCCATCAGATTGCCAGACAGAGAAGTGTGATTGGTCACTCCAGAGAACACGTCTCCACTGCTCTAGAGTCCAGTGGCGGCGTGCTTTACCCCACTGCATCCGATGCTTTGCATTGCTCTTGGTGATGTAAAGCTTGGATGCAGCCGCTCGGCCATGGAAACCCATTCCATGAAGCTCTCTACACACTGTTCTTGAGCTAATCTGAAGGTCACACGAAGTTTGGAGTCTGTAGCCATTGACAGAAAGTTGGAGACTTCTGCACACTGTGTGATTTTACGTGGCCTACCACTTCGTGGGTGAGTTGCTGTTGTTCCCAATTGCTTCCACCTTGTTATAACACCACTAATAGTTGACCGTAGTATATTTAGTAGTGAGTACATTTCACGAATGGACTTATTGCACAGGTGGCAACCTATCACGGTACCACACTTGAATTCACTGAGCTCCTGAGAGCGACCCATTCTTTCACAAATATTTATAGAAGCGTCTGCATGCCTAGGTGCTTGATTTTATACACCTGTGGCCATGGAAGCCATTGGAACACCTGAATTCAATGATTTGGAGGGGTGTCCCAATACTTTTGGCAATATAGTGTCTCTTGGTTAAATGTTTTGAAATGTTGCTTGGCAACATTTGTTAGACCAGGGGTGTCCAATCCTGCTCCTGGAGGGCCACTGTCCTGCAGAGTTTAGCTCCAACCCCAATTAAACACACCTGAATCAGCAAATCAAAGTCTTATTAGGCATACTAGAAACTTCCAGACAGGTGTTGAGGCAAGTAAGAGCTAAACTCTGTAGGACAGTGGCCCTCCAGGACCGACTTTGGACACCCCTGTGTTAGACAGTCCAGTCAGCTGTTCTAAAAATCTTTCTTTTTGCCATTACCACAAACAAGCTGCTTCAATCCGAGTACAGGATCTGTAGGTTACCACAGAAACGTAAGTTGTTTGCCGCTGATTGCTGTCATGATATTCACGAAGAGAACTGAACATGCGCTTTGGCCGGTACTTATTATTATTATTATAAAAAATATATTATTATTATAAACTTTTCATTAACTTTGGTAGGCTGTACAACAAAGGAATTGTAATTGGTTGCTTTTTCTGTAAAAAGTTAATCTCTGTTGATGTGTATTTTACAGATTTTTTTATGCGACTTTTTCTTGCGAGCCATCAGTTCCTGACCGCTGCCTCATATTAATGGCTGCAAGGCCACAGCACTATTTAATATACCTCACAGAGACTTGGAATCACACTTGAATGAAGCAAAGAGCTAAAGCTAAATGTACTCCAGTGAACATAAATGTATTTAAATATTTGTACAATAAAATCTCAAGAACAAATGTCATTATGTCATGCATTTCCATGTCTTTCAATATTTCAACAAAGCAAGATAATTAGTTGTGAAAACATGAAATTCAGATTCCTGATTTAAACAGGATTTTCAATGAAAAATAATGTAGGATGAGAATAGATGAGGGGGCGTCACATACCAGATTGCAGTCGGGTGGTTGGAGGGGAAGGGTTGAAAGGGTTTCATAATCTGAAAAGGAAAGTCATTTTAGAGATGAAGCTTTTTTGCATTTTGATCATGCAAGCACAATCAGAAATAATGTGTACCAATGAAATATTTCAGAAACATACAGTAAATAGTTTCAGATTTGAATGAATGACATTGAGCATGATTATTATGGCATTATTTTAGTTGAATTTCAATCTGTTCTTTCATTTCATCCCTCTAGCTACATAGAGAATCAAGCAAACCTGGACAACATCACAGACATAGACCTCGCCAACTACAGAGAACTGAAGAACCTGTAAGTATTTAAGTTTACAAAAGATGGCCAAGATTGAATAAAGATGTTCAAGTAACTTAATTGAATTTAAATGAGATGTTGCTATATTACATTTAGTTCCTATATACACTTCTGTCTGTACAATTTTTAAATGTTTTTCAAAGAAGTCTCTCAGGCTGCATTTATTTAATCAAAAATGTAGTAAAGTAGTGGAATAAAATAACTGTTTTGTATATATTTTAAATATAATTTATTTGTGTGATGATTACTCCAGTCTTCAGTGTCACATGATCCTGCATAAATCATTCTAATATGCTGATTTGCTGCTCAAGAAACATTTGTTGAAAACAGTTTTTGCTGCTTCATTTTTGTGGAAAGCATGATAACATCATTTTTAACAATGTAAAGTCTTTACTGTCACATTTGACAGTAAATTATTGATTTATTTCCAATAAATAAATACATAAATAAATAAATCGTACTGACGCCAAATTTTGAACTATAAATTCCTCACTGACTTGTGTATGTATTTTTCAGGACGGTCATAGATTGTGGGCTGGAGTACATCTCTGAAAATGCCTTCCAGCATAATTTCAAGCTGCAGTATGTGTGAGTGTTCTTTACATATACGACCGGCCTTCCCACAATACACTTGGGTCTCAGGACTTGTACCTGTCAATCACTTCAAATCCTCTTCCCTTTTGATGAGTGAAGCTGCTTTATTGGTCTCAGGCGGTAAAAACCCTAGACACATTTTAAAGTTAGTTAGCAACTAAATGACTATTGAGGAAATCATTTTTACATTTCACTTCCAGAAATCATTTTATTGCATCTATTTCCCCTAATTAAAAAGAAATTTGAAGAGATTTGATGTTCATGATCATCATGTCATCAAGGGCGGAAGAATCAGAAAAATCAGAAAATTGGTGGGATTCAGGAGACATTACAAAATCAGCTTGGCTCATGAATATTAATTGTGCAACATGACATTCAGTTGTTCTACCTGATTTGCTATTTGCAATGCAACCCTGAGACAGACCTTTGCGAGGTCTTAAAGGAACAGTTCACCCAAAAATGAAAATTGTGTCATTATGCACTTTCATGTCATTCCAAACCTGTATGCCGAGACCAAGGGCCAGATTTACTAACAGATTGCACCGGCACAAACCCTCTTATGGTATTAAAAAATACTGTCAGGATTTACTAAAGACACTAGGTAAAAAAATCGCACTGAAAAGGCATATTTTTGCAGTTGACCTTATTGCATATGCATTTGTAGGAGTTTCCCTTTCAAAAGCAAAATTTATGGGAGGACAGAATATACAATTTTTATATATGTTTTTTCCATACTATGGAAGTCAATGGCTACCGTCGACTGTTTGTTACCAACATTATTCAAATTATCTTCTTTTGTGTTCAGCAGAAGAAAGAAAAACACACAGGTTTGGAACAACTTGAGGATAAGTAAATGATGACAGAATTTTCCTTTCGGGGTGAACTATCCCTTTAAAACATGTTGTGTCCATGTGGAACACATTTATTTATTTATTTAATTACCATGCATTATCACTTGATGGAAAAGAAGTTTAAAAACAGCAGAAAAATATAAAAATATAATGACCTTTCCCCAAAAAGTAGGGGGACAATAATGGTTTCTATGTCCTTGATCTCATTCAAATCATGTATACAACAAATCAAACTTCACTACAACCTTATAGAACCTCCACAGCAAGAAGTCTTAATAGAATAAAACAGATATATACTTAAAAATAGAAGCATAACTATTCTTAATCATGCATTTTAGGGCTAAAAAGAGCCAACGTTTATTCCCTCCTGAAGGGAAGATTTCTAATCACAGCATCAACAAAACACTGATGATATTAGCTGAAAGGTTGTTGACCCTTATCTCCACTATCTTGTAATCGTTATCTCTCAGTGTGTGCGACATGCCCACTGTTGTTGATGAGGGGGAAAGCGGTCACACAGGAGGGGGGAACGGGGGGGTTCTGGGGAAACATGAGAGCATATCCAGCAGTCACCTTTTACTCGCCCACTTTGGCGTATTATTGACAACTGATGCATAATAAATACACTCCACTAAGGGTCCATTATCACCCAATCAATATTTCACAGAGGGCTGTGCGGAGGACCAGATGTGTCTGCAAGCTTCATATGGCGGTGGGGATGTACAGTATGAAAAATCATAAGAATAAACGAGCCTATCTTTTATACGCCTGACCCATCCTTTGCTTATTTAAATCCACGGCCTCCCCCCTCCCTTCGACGCCAGTATGAAACGGCAGCTGCTATTCTCAGACGCTCTCTCCCTACGGTAGAATCGAGCTGTAATAGATAGGCCCCGATGGCCGACCCATCTGACATGAACTTTTGGGAGTAGGGAAAACAAATATTTGAACCCTTGCTGGCCCCCATTAGCCCTGCCACAGAGAATCTATATCTGCCAAGCCGTTATTGTCCCCATTGGTTGTCATCTCTCTTTATTTAGCTTTAGATTTCAGCTTTCGTCTCCTCCACAGGTCTCGCTAATTCAAATAAACAAGACGACAAATATTTCTGAATCAGAAACCTTGAATTGAGAAGCTTTCTGTACACAAAATTATCCCCGAAAAAATCCATCAAACTATGTCTGTGGCACACAGGCCTTCAAAATTCACTCTCTCACGCTTTTCAAATCTCTGTGAGAAAGAGAAGAAATTCACTCAACTAATTAAGCTTGAGTCCAGTTGTCAGCCAATACAGAGAGACGTGTGCCAGTGTTATTTAGAAATGCAGAGCTACTTTGAAATATTTTGCTGCATTGAATCTTGTTAGTGCCGCTTGCTACTGCTCATACTTCAGGATAGAGATTTGAAACAACTCTTGGGTGAAAGTTTTTAATGCAGTTTATATGTCTATGTGGTGTTTTTAATATGCGTTAAGATAAACCATGTGTAAATTCACAAGTCAACACCATTGCTGAGTATTTTCTCCTTAAAACTGTAGTGAAATAAAAACGCTGTTTAAAATCGGCTGTTTAAAACTACCTTGTAACCAATCACGTTACAAGGGGGGCGGGCTTTAGCATATCATTAACTGTTTTCTGAACCAGGGGAGTCTCAAGGGAGGCCAGGGTATCCCGGTATATTTTTCTGTCAATCGAGTACATATAGCGGGTGAATTATGCATATGATACACTCACCTAAAGGATTATTAGGAACACCATACTAATACTGTGTTTGACCCCCTTTCGCCTTCAGAACTGCCTTAATTCTACGTGGCATTGATTCAACAAGGTTCTGAAAGCATTCTTTAGAAATGTAGGCCCATATTGATAGGATAGCATCTTGCAGTTGATGGAGATTTGTGGGATGCACATCCAGGGCACGAAGCTCCCGTCCCACCACATCCCAAAGATGCTCTATTGGGTTGAGATCTGGTGACTGTGGGGGCCATTTTAGTACAGTGAACTCATTGTCATGTTCAAGAAACCAATTTGAAATGATTCAAGCTTTGTGACATGGTACATTATCCTGCTGGAAGTAGCCATCAGAGGATGGGTACATGGTGGTCATAAAGGGATGGACATGGTCAGACACAATGCTCAGGTGGGCCGTGGCATTTAAACGATGCCCAATTGGCACTAAGGGGCCTAAAGTGTGCCAAGAAAACATCCCCCACACCATTACACCACCACCACCAGCCTGCACAGTGGTAACAAGGCATGATGGATCCATGTTCTCATTCTGTTTACGCCAAATTCTGACTCTACCATCTGAATGTCTCAACAGAAATCGAGACTCATCAGACCAGGCAACATTTTTCCAGTCTTCAACTGTCCAATTTTGGTGAGCTCGTGCAAATTGTAGCCTCTTTTTCCTATTTGTAGTGGAGATGAGTGGTACCCGGTGGGGTCTTCTGCTGTTGTAGCCCATCCGCCTCAAGATTGTGCGTGTTGTGGCTTCACAAATGCTTTGCTGCATACCTCGGTTGTAACGAGTGGTTATTTCAGTCAAAGTTGCTCTTCTATCAGCTTGAATCAGTCGGCCCATTCTCCTCTGACCTCTAGCATCAACAAAGTATTTTCGCCCACAGGACTGCCGCATACTGGATGTTTTTCCCTTTTCACACCATTCTTTGTGAACCATAGTAATGGTTGTGCGTGAAAATCCCAGTAACTGAGCAGATTGTGAAATACTCAGACCGGCCCGTCTGGCACCAACAACCATGCCACGCTCAAAATTGCTTAAATCACCTTTCTTTCCCATTCTGACATTCAGTTTGGAGTTCAGGAGATTGTCTTGACCAGGACCACACCCCTAAATGCATTGAAGCAACTGCCATGTGATTGGTTGATTAGATAATTGCATTAATGAGAAATTGAACAGGTGTTCCTAATAATCCTTTAGGTGAGTGTATATTACGATGTTATGATGAACTATGCCTTTCTTCACTGACGTTCTAAGTTGTTCAAAGCGCTTCTAAGGATGCTGCTTTTTGAAGGCAGCTGTCTGACTCTGAGATGGCGAACAGGAACATGGTTTGTGTAACGTTAGCAACACATTATTAGCTGTTTGATAACGTAGTCAAGCCAAAGGCTAATCATATTAATTACAGATATGTGTCCAACGTTGAGAGCGAATCATAAAATGCATTACCATTCAGATACATCGACTTGTAGACGAGCCTATGAGTGAGTGGAGGCAGGGCTCATTTGCATATTCATGGCTCCGCGTATACCTAATGAAGCAAGGGTGTAGAGTTACATTCAAGCTATTTTAAGGCATGAATACATTTTTTTCACAGGAAAAAGCTTTAAATATGTCATTTTGGTGATCAAAGGGATACAATTATTGACTACAAGGGGACTTTAGATAGGCCTATAGGGGCATTTAACATGTTTTTGCTGTTAAAAACGCGAGACGCAGGCTAGTGGAATGAAAAAAGGGCAAGGTCTAGAGACACGGTATTTAAACGTTTTTTAACTTGAGCGCCACATTTTCAGAATGCTGTGTCACAAGATAGCAGTGGTCAAAGATGTCTGTCTACATTGAAACATACATTTCCACTGAAAAACAATGGAAAAATAACTATGCTCTTTATGAAAGGCCCAGAATGCATTTTTGTGGTTAAAAAACGTTAGGTTAGAGAAGCGAGAGAAAAAATGGTCTAGAGACATGTTTTCCGCAATGGTGAAACATGTCATCCATCTATCACTGCGCGTGTTTGCGCAATGGATTGGAAAAACACGTTCTGTGTGAACCGGCCCTTACTCTGTAGAACATAAAACATCCTGTATTTTTGTGCTATGGACATGAACGATACCTCAAATTGTGGTACTATTACTTTTCTAAGTGATTGTTGACAAAAGATTTTCACCTAGAAGACAATACAACTGCCAAAAATCCCACTCACATTGAAGGGTTTACTGGAGCCATATCTAGTTATCAGAATGTCTTGCAGGCAGTGTTATTTTAGTATTATTTATATGCTATAATAGTATTTATTAATATTTTGAATTAGCTTTCATCTCACAAAAATCTAGTTATGTGATAAAATTCCTCAAAACAGGAATAAAACTCTCTGTATCCAAGCTGTCTTACACATAGTGTTTTGAAAGGGAACGAGTCCTGTTTATTAAGAGTCTATTTAACTTTTGTACAACACAGCCTATAGCCTCTCTTTTACATATGTGGTTCACATCTTCTCTTCTTTTACAGAAACCTGGCCTCTAATTTACTGAAGCACATCAGTTGGAGGGTGTTCCATTTGGTCCCTCTGTTGAGTCTGTGAGTAACACTGAGATTTACAGATTTATTCTACTCTGCTGGTGATTTGAGACTGAAAAATGTAAACTATTTACCTCTGTCTGAAAAATTGAAGATTGAAATTGATAGATTTGAGGTCCTATGGTATGTGTTATTTTGCTAAAAGCATGACGCAATCATAAGAAATCTGTTTCTTTCTTTTTTTGAACAGAATTTTGAGGGACAATCCACTCACCTGCTCATGTGACATTTACTGGCTTCAGCAATGGCATAGAAAAAGACAAAGCGATATTGATTCTCAACACAACTGCATCTACAATGGCAACAGCATTCAGCTGGATTCATTTGAAATGGATAACTGCAGTAAGTGCACCTATCTGGAATGAAACATATGCTAAGACCAAGTGTGAGATTTTACTTCTATCCCTATTAAATAGGCAGAGACAATAAGCAAGATTGATTTCCTCGAAAAGTGTAAACGCTGTGACTGTGAGTTTGGAAAACCTGTTCGAAATAAATCATTAATTATTATTAAAATACATCACCTTTAAAGGGTTAGTTCACCCAAAAATGGAAATAATGTAATTTATTACTCACCCTCATGCCGTTCCACACCCGTAAAACCAAATTAAGATACATTTTTGTTGAAATCCGATGGCTCAGTGAGGCCTGCATAGCCAGCAAAAACATATTTAAATCAGTTCATGTGAGTACAGTGGTTCAATATTAATATTCTAAAGAGACGAGAATATTTTTGGTGTGCCAAAACCCCCCAAAATAACGACTTATATAGTGATGGCCGATTTCTAAACTGCTTTATGAAGCTTTAGAGCGTTATGAATCAGCGATTCGATACGCTGATTCATAACGCTCTGAAGCTTCATGAAGCAGTGTTTTGAAATCGGCCATCACTATATAAGTTCAAGTTTGGGGTCCTTATAACTAAAAACATTGAAATGTTTTTTTCCCTGTTCTGCAGGTGTTCCTGAAGTCAAAATTGACCCACCGACAATGACCACTCAAGAAGGTGGAAATCTGACATTTACCTGTGTAGTGACTGGAGTACCGACACCGATTATCCGCTGGAGAACAGAGCACCTACACTCCAGCTGGACCCTGCAGGTACATGACACTGGTTTGATACTGTATTAGAAGCTGTCAATGAAGCATCAATGGCCAAAGTAGTGCATTTGCCTGGATCAAGATCATTTGTTAGTATGTTTTGTCCAAAGTGACAATCATAAGTCACTTTGGACAAAATGAATACATGTATAGTAAAATGGGTTGAAAGGGCTGTTCTTGAAGTCACTTACCCCTGGTTGGTTGATCAGACGTTGTTGAGGGACTTCAGAGATGTTTACTTTGTCAGTTCATCTTTCTCCACAGCAAGTAATCTGGGGATCAACCCAGGAGCTGGTTCTCCACATGAGGAGCGTGTCTTCTTTTGACAACCTGCACAATCTCACTTGTGAGGCGGAGAATCGCGCTGGGATGGACGAAGCCACGGTGCAGCTGGATATCGAATGTAAGGACTGGCATTTTTTGTTCTTTAATTGTTGACATTTTTTTCTCACCTTGTACGCTGCTATTTTCAAGGTGTTTAGCATAAATGTGTACCAGCACATTTTCAAATCTGAATGTGACGGCAAATGAGATTCCCATGGAAAATAGGAATATTAATAGGAATAAATAGGAAATTCCTATGGATATGAGTAAAAAAAAAAAAAAAAAAAAAAATATGGTATTGGTAACTGTGCGATAAAGTTTAAAATAAGAAAGTCACACTATGAGATATAAAGTAGCAACTGCAAGACTGTGAGATATAAAGTTGGAAGTACCATTTTATTTATTTTTGACGTTTCTTATTCACTGTCCTATTATTTTATACTATTATATTTTATTAATATTTTGAACTAGCTTTTATTTTTATTTTAAGTTTAGTTTAACATAATAATTTTGTTGTTTTTTACATGTGTATATATATATATATATATATTTTAAAAATGTCTAAATAGTTTTTTAATATTTATTTTAGTGTAAATTCAAACTACGAAGCCTTGCACAAGACATACTGACGAAAAAAAATTATATATATATATAGTTTTGTCAGCATATATGCATGTATGTGTGTGTATATATATATATGTCTTGTGCAGGGCTCCGTAATATAATTTATTTGTTAATTTAATAATAATTTGTTCTCTAATTTTAAGTAAATTGTGCGCACAAAATAATTTGTTCTCTCAATTTACTAAATCGTGGCCATGTTGTACTAATTTGTAAAACAAGGGAACAAATTATTATATAAATGTATTTATTTCAGTTAGATTTTTAAGTTTTGGTTTTATTTAACTATAATAAGCCTATTTAGATTTCTTTTTTATTTCAGTTTTATTATTTAAAAAAAGATTATACATTTTAGTGCTTAAATTTATTTAGTTGCCAAGGCAGCTTTCATTTAGTTTCACCTAATATTTATAGTTTTTTTCCATTTAAAATGTAAGTGTTTTTAATATTGGAGTTAACGATAATAACCCTGCTGTTAACAGAAGCAACAGCATTGCAACGGTCGAAATTTTCCATCGAAAATCCTCCCATATGACCGCACTCCACACCACAGCAATTATCACTGTTTATCACCTCCTCTTCAGAAAGAAGAAAAACAGTGCTTGACTTCAGACAAATGTATAGCCATCAGGGGAGCGATAATGACTGTCAGGAAAATGGGATGATAACCGTCTTCAGATCTTGTTTGTTCTCTACTAATGGATTTCTCTCCCCCATAGTCCGGAAATATAATTGTGAGGACCGATTGGCAGATAGCAAGTGTGCTAGCTGCTAGTCTACATCAGAATCACGCGACTGGTGGACAAGGGCTCGTCGCCGGCCACTGCTTAATTAGCT
Organism: Gobio gobio; assembly: GCF_949357685.1. Taxonomy (NCBI): domain Eukaryota; kingdom Metazoa; phylum Chordata; class Actinopteri; order Cypriniformes; family Gobionidae; genus Gobio; species Gobio gobio. Next base: position 43,495,237 of record NC_137108.1, on the reverse strand, counting down.
CTTAAATTAGCAGCCGGTTATAGCCCACAGCGCGCAGGTGCTGCCACGGCATAATTCTGACCCGAAACATCTTTTATTAAACCCAGACGCCAATCGATAATATAATTCCCTAGCGTTAGTTATGGACTAAGTGTACTGTACTGTGCTAACCGTAGCTCCAGATTCACCTTCGGCCAGCTACCTTAACCGCAACCCAATTAATGGATTTAATTATTTAATTCCTTTTGATTGCCACAATTAGTGGAGTTCACAAATGGCTCTCGAACTTGCTCAACCGTTAACATCGGGCCGGTGTAACGAGGACGGTTTTTCAAGCGTGAACTCTAGGCCATGACACAAATGACTGTGATTCTCCGTGCGAAGCACTTTCTGGAGGCAGGGTCACGGGTTAAGAGCACTGAAATGGTTATGAAGCAGCGACCGGGCTGTGCGCATCAGCATCTTCTCCCAGCTAAAAGAACCATTTCCTGTATCCCACCTTCACCGGGCTCTCAAGTGCCTCTTGTGGTTAGGTCCCCTAAACAGACAGAGATTTATTATTTATAACAGGTCAACAGGTTTACTGTAAAGATTGAGCACATTGATTCATGGAAAAAATTATGACGGATGCGGCAGTCATTTGAGCTATTCTGAAGAACAGGTACTAGATATAGAAAAGCATTATTCATACAGGAACATTGTGTGAACTTCTTTAACAGCAATGATTTCCGGCAGTTAACAAATTCAACTTTATACAAATGGGCTGCAATGCACTGACTACCAATAAGAATACAGACAGTAATCTGCTGACTGATAGTGTGATACAGCAGTTGAATAAGAGTAGAGACTAGAAACCAACAGCTCAGAGACTTCAGCAATTCAGTTGCTGTCGGTGTGACAAACAATAAAATATACACACACACACACCTGGTTTCCATGTTTTATGGGGACTTTCCATGGACATAATTATTTTATACTATACAAACTGTATATTCTATTCCACTACACTTAAACCTACTCATCACAAAAAAACTTCTGCACTTTTAAATTTTCAAAAAACATCACTTAGTAAAAAATGTCCCCACAAGAACAAGGATTTTGGATATTGCCATCTTTGTGGGGACATTTTGTCCTCATAAAATAGTGTTAACCTGGCCACCCACCCACACGAGCATGCACGTGCACACACACACGCACGCACGCACGCACGCACGCACGCACGCACGCACGCACGCACGCACACACACACACACACACACACAAATAATGGATAAATATAATGTACAGTATGAAGGATATTCTTAAAATATTCTTTCATTTAATAAAGATGATAATTAAAAATCTGTAATAATTATTTTAAATTTGTTGTTATTATTTAATAATAATAAATTCTATTTTTTTAATCTAATTTAAAAATATCTACTTTTATTTAATACTTTTTTTCCTCCCTATTTTATTATTATTATTATTATTGATTGTTTTTTGTGTATAACTATGCTTACCTGGTGTTTTCTTTTTTTCTTGAAAATCTGATTTAATGTATTGATGTATATTAGTATGTGTATATATATTATTTATATTATGTATATAACTATATTTACGTTATTGTTACTTTCTGTCAGATCTAAGATGAACCAAATAAAAGCAACAAAAAACCCTGTTTTGAATAAAAAAAGAATAAGTGCTTATAATAACAGAGTATTGAATAAAGATTAGTCTTTTGTACTTTTTTTTTTTTTATGCTGTCAGTGTGACAAAAACGCTAAAAAAATCCCCCGCTAAAACACATGCACAAATCACAAACCGTAATTATAATAATAATTATTTTTGAAATCTACTAAAATTAATTGCTCATAATAACAGAGCAGAGACCTCTGGGAGGCTGATTAGGTAGTCAAATAAACTAAAGTTTCAATATTTCAATTTTTTTCCAAAATCATTTTATCCTCAAATGCACACAGATCCCTACCCAAGTGCACACACAACTCTGACTTGCATTCCTATAGGGAAATTGCACTTTAAGAGAATGTTCTTTGCCATAATCCCTTTACATTAGTCCAAGATGATATCAAAAGTAATCTAGATCTCAAAATAGGCAGAAACAATTAAATATCCAATATCGGCTGATATTGTGCTTCCCTAATGGACTGTGATTATGTCTCACTTCACTGAACTCATTCCCCGTCTGCGTTTAGTTTCAGTGCGGATCTTGTTTCTGAAGGACTCAGAACCACAACATCACTGGTGTTTCCCATTTGCCGTGGACAGCAATCCTCCCGCCACCATCAAATGGTTGTACAACAACACACCTCTCAACGAAACCCGCTACGCCTACACCGATTTGATCAGAGACGCGGCCGATGGCTCTGTTCAACACGGCTGTCTGTTCCTCAACAAGCCCACCCATCTGAACAATGGCAACTACACACTCATCGTGGAGAATAAACTGGGTAGGGACCAGGCTACGGCAATCGGGAAGTTCATGGAAAATCCTTTTGACCCCTTTGACCCAGAAGGCATCATTCCTGGTATGATGTATTGCATGATGTATGATGTATTGCAGCTGCTTTGTGGTGCATTGAGTAATTTTTTGTTATGATCTCTCTCCACATGCCAGTCCTCCCTGATGACACAAGTAAGTTACTCCAAAAAAGGCTTCCTGTTGTTGGTCAAATGTCCAATTGGCTTTTAACTCTTTTAGAAAGACACAGAAAGAAAATCTTTTTTTATTAATATTAATAAAAAATTACCTTCTTTCTGTGTTTTTGTCTTGTTTTCCAGTACAAATACCTAAACATCCCTAAATCAAGATACATTTACTTGAGAAGTAAAATTACACAAGTCTTGTTTTATAAAAAGTTTCAAGTGAATTTTTACCATAGACTGTATAAAACAAAGGAAGTAGTGTCCGTGACGTCACCCGTAGGTTTCTGATGAGCATTTTTGAAGCAAAAAAAATGGGCGGAGCTGGCCGTCACTATCTTGACAGTGCACCACAGCGCGTCACTCCCGGATAACCTAAAATGGCCAAAGAGGCGGGGCTTAATTATGCAGAACTTTAAAGGCTTAATATAATTTAAACGGATGCGTTATAAAAAAAATCACCCCCCTTACAGTTGTCATGAAGGGCAAAATTAGCCATATAGACCAAAATCACTTTTTGTACCAGGCTGTATGCTGTAAAGTTGGGCATTTTAACCATGCGGCAAGCCGGCAACCTCCCGCAGTTTCTCTTGAAGCCAATACAGAAGTGACTTAAACTGCAATTCATCGACTGGCCACTAGGGACAGGCTCCAGAAGGGAGCAGAATCTCATTGAGCTCCATGTTAAAATGGCCAACTTTACAGCAGATTAAAACATGTTTACAGCCTGGTACAAATTGTGGTTTTGGTCTATACAGCTAATTTTGCCCATCATGACAACTGTGAGGGGGGTGAATTTTTTTATAACTAGTTCGTTTACATTATATAAAGCATTAAAGTTCTGCATAATTAAGGGCGTGGCCACTTCGAGTGACAGGTGGATAGCCATTTATCTGCTGTCTGTTAGTCATAGCGTCACTTCAGCTCCGCCCACATCCCGCCTTTTTGCCCATTTTCTGTTATCTGGGAGTGACGCGCGATGTGATGACGCGCTGCCAAGAGGGCAACGGCCATCTTGTCCATACTTTGCGCTTCAAAACTGCTCATCAGAATCCTATGGGTGACGTCACGGACACTACGTCCATAAATTTTTTTTACAGTCTGTGATTTTAACATGGGGGGTCTATGGGATTGACCTTTTGGAGCCTAGCTAGCGGCCAGTCGATAAAATGCAGTTTAAGTGTTGGATTCAAGAGAGAGACCAGAACGGACGCTTAATTTTTACTTAAAACACCTGCCAATGGAGTCAAAAAATAAACTTTCAAAGGGAAAACAAGATTATTTTTCTTAATTTTGTTACATTTCTTAAATATTAAATGATCAATTTAAAGAAGACATATTAAGCTTTTTTTTTTTTACATTTTCAACTGTCTCTATATCAGTGCACACTGTTTCTGAACTCCCTCGTCACAGGGTGTTTTGGTGTTGGTTCATGTTCATGTTTCATGTTTTTAGTTCATCACGTTTACTGTCATGTTTCTAAGTTTGTCTTGTTCTTTCAGTTTCCTGGTTTTGTAATGTGTTTCATTGTCATGTGATTCCCATGCCCTCATGTGTTGTGTCATGTCATTTTGCTAATTGTCTCATCACTGTTCACAGGTGTCACTTGTCTGGTCATTAGTCTGTGTATTTAAGCCCTCATGTTTGCCGTGTGTCGTTGTCTGTTATTGATGTTGTAACCTGCTGTTTAGGTGAGATTTATGCCAAGCCAAGTCTTCCATATTTGATTTAAGATTTATGTTAAGATTCACATTGAATAAAACTGCACTTGGGTCTACAACTTGCCTCGTCAGTGGAATAACATTACATCCCTAAAACATCTAGATTGTGATCTTGAGTTTTCTCCGGAACGAACACGTCAAAATATTCCTCATTTAAATAATTCCTGCCCAAGGCACACACAAAATAAAGGGGCGGGGTCTGGTTGAGTTGAATCAGTGGTGTGTTGAAACGCTCAAGGCTGTTGACCAATCACAAAACACTGGTCAAGCCGACCAATCAGAGCACATTGTGAAGAAGGGGAGCGTTACTGAAAGACTGAGAATAGAGGTGCTGCAGCAATGTCAAATATGTGACAAATATTACCTATTTCAGTAGACCCTGAAAACAAAATCAAAACTTTGTAAAAGGGCATAATATGTGTGCCTTCATACTGAATATCTTACGTCATTTTGCTTCTCGATTAAATGTTTATTGATTTAAAAATAATTCGATATTTGTTCTGTAAAACAAGAAAAAATATTAAGTAAGAAAATATTTTTTTGCAGTGTTGATAAAGTAACATTTCATTAAATGTTTTAACATTAGCAGCTCCCACCAACCGATCAACGGAGACGGAGAAACTGGAGAACAGAGTTTTTGGGGTACGAGATGTCACGTATGATCACAACATACTGTTATTTTTTACATTCTTGTATAACTGTTATCGCTCTAATTGTGTCCATTTGCACATTCATAGGTGTCAGTAGCGGTGGGTCTCGCAGTGTTTGCCTGCACATTTCTGCTCATCATGGTTGTTGCCATCAATAAATGTGGACAGCACTCCAAGTTCGGCATCCACCGTAAGTTCGTCCTAGTCAACATGAAATCAAAACCGCCCATATTTACTGTATATTCATATTGATGCTCGGTCCTTTTTTTAACTGTGCAAGTTACTCCTACAAACATTTTGCTCCCTAAACCTTGCTTTGCACTGCTCTGAAACAACTTTCCTTTTCAGCTAATGTTACAAATCCCTTTTACCGTTCAACCTCTCACCATCGATGTATCCATTTTAGCATGTAATGCCCATTTTTCACAATCAAATTAATTCACAACGGATATAATTAAGCCTCACCCTGCCTGAATTGTCATTAAATATCCTGTTTTGCTCGAAAATATTACTCACCAGCCGTATTTGCAACGCCTCCGTGCAGCTATTTCGGGCATGCAAGACCAACTTGAAAGGGGAAATTCTTGGCCAACTCTCATTTAAATAACATATTTCAAAAAGCAAAATCTCTCTCATTAATGCAGTTTCTCCCATTCATAGCAGTATGAGTGCACCATTTTAGTAGTCTTTGTGAAAAGGCAACATGAAATCAAAACTGGCCATATTTACTTTTTTAATGCATATTGTGCATGTTACTCGACATTTTGCCTCCTAAACCTTGCTCTGAAACAACTTTCCTGTTCAACTGATGTTCCCTACAAATCCCTTTTACTTTTCAAAATCTTCCCACCAACTATCCAATTTGGCATGTAATCTAGCCCCACCCATTTTTTCTCAGTAAACATCTTAGTTTGCTCAATTACGGAAGTAAAATGGGTTGTGATTAACATTATTTTGATTTTCCACTTTAGACATTCTTCTAGCTATAACTTTGCAACTACATGTCAACTAACTCTCATTAGAGTATTACTGACTGCTTAAAGGGGTCATGAACTGGCTTTTTTATACTGTTGTCTGAGGTCAGCTTATTACGTTTGCGTTTGTACATTCAAAAACATCATAATGAATAAGTAATAGGCTATTTTCTACCCTGGTTTTGAGCATCTCTCCTGGAACGCTCGGTTTTTATGGGCGTGCCGCACTGAAGACTTAAGTAAATGTCCACTGCTATGATTGGATAACAGTTTTGCATAATAATGAGTTTCGGCTCCCCCATCAGTACATGTGGGGAATTCTTTTGAAAACTTCCAATGTGGAGAAACGGCAACCGGAATCCGCCCACAGGGCTCGCAAAGTGTCTTTATCAAACAAACACAATTATTTATCTCTCATCCACCCGCAATTAATATGAATGTTATTTTTTATTACTTGGCCTGCCCGATCGGTGGATATATCCGCGAACCGCGCATCACTTACACACACACACACACACACGCACAAGCACGTGCATCAGCAAAACTTCACTGCAGACATATCAGCATGTTCAAAACTTCCGCAACATAATCAGTAGATATCAAACGATCTATAACAATGAAATATTTTCACATATCAAAAACATGTTTTACTCACATAAGTGTGTTGCACCGTTCCTGTCGGATTCAATATAGAAGGCACAGCATTGTGTTTTAATCTCAATATGTCTGCAAATCCAGTCTCGACCTGTATCTTGTTTACAATCGATTCCGCGGTGAAATGAAGCGAACAAACGTGCAATGTCTTACGCACATGAGCTGGAACTTCATTATAAATAAAGTTCAACCACTCATTCCTAATATTAGAATCCAAAGGAAGCTTATGCAGCGACTGTGTTCTTCCTCAACCAGGCACAGCGCAATATCTTGCTATCTTCGGCATGTTTATTGCTCGGTAGCGCGATCAGTTTAGCTCCACGAGTCGGTGGACGGGCTTGAGGCGGCGTTTCACCACACTCGGACGTCACAGCCTGACATATTCTGAGATCGAGCGTTTGCTGGGCCTGGTGTCAATAAAAGCTTTTCTTTGACTAACAAGGAAGTTTTCAGCTCTGAAACTTACAGGATATTCAATAACACTTTACAATAAGGTTCATTAGTTAACTACATTATTTAACATGAATTATAATGAACTGCACTTATAAAGCATTTATTTATCTTTGTTAATGTTTCATTTCAACATTTACTAATGCATTATTAAAATCTTGCTAACATTAGTTAATGCACTGTGAACTAACATGAACAAACCATGAACAGCTGAATTTTTATTAACTAACCTTAACAAAGATGAACTAATGCTGAACAGAGGTGTTGTTCATGGTTAGTTCATGTTAACTAATACATTAACTAATGTTAACTAATACAACCTTATTGTAAAGTGTTACCGGATATTCTTATATTACCATGACCTATTATATATCAAAAGCTGAATGAAAAGTTGATTTCTCAACTCATGACCCCTTTAATATCTGATAACACTTTATTTTGATGGTCCCTTTTGATTGACTAAAATGAACTTTGAAAGTACAGGTCAACTTATTCTACTAACCCTAACCTAACAGTCTACTAATAATCTAATGCAGTGGTATTCAAATGGCGGACCATGGTCCGGTTCCGGACCCCAGCTTGGTTCTATCCAGGCTGCGGGACATAATTGCACCATTTTTTAGAGTTTAAAGTGAGCAGTGCGTCAAAACAAAGGAGCAGTTCACACCATTTACAGTAATGATCTTTCGGCACAAGATCCTCTAATATTTACATCAAGAGCCAACACGCTTCATTCAAGCCCTTTCCCCTCCATCTGCATTGCTTCTCTCTCTCGCTAAAAACGCAAAGCACGTAGATACTTTTGCTAAAACGCCACAGTCATACAAATGACTCCGACCGTTTAACTAAAACAGGTTTGTAACAAGCTAACAAGTTACGTTTCCCATAAATGTAGCATTATTAATCAGCATATTAAGAGCATTTCATAATAAACAATGTTAGAATTTGGTAAATAATTTAGAGATGGCAAGAAAAGACTGACAAGGGAAAATAAAACAAAATTAATAGCAACTTTATTTTGTGCTCATAATGATATTTTTGTTTATAAGATAATGTACGTTGTTTGTTTTTAATAGTTTATTACGTTGAGCAAAATATAAAAATACTTTTTAAAGAGGTAAACCCTGCACCTCCAGTAAGTTTTCTCAGTCTCAAGGCCTTCTATGTGCCATACACGTAGGTCTCTAAATGTAAAAATAAATACATTAAAATAGCCTAATAAAGCATCTGATCTAACCTTTTTATATTCATATCCAGTTGATAGAAATATTTACTTTTTCTTTTGGTAAATACCGTATTGGTAAAAATTCTTAGACATCACTGCTTTGGCTCTCAGGGCCCAGGATTCTCATCTTTGATGACTATTTTGAATGTTTAAGATTTTTGTTCTTTTTCAAAGCATTACGGCTGCCTGGAAATGTATAACCGTTCCAAAAAGGTATTGTCCGGACCTCCGCTGTGAAGGAAATCTGGAGACCAGACGTCTTGGAACTTTAATTGAATACCTCTGCTCTAATGAGAGTTAGTTGCCATGTACTTGCAAATTTACTTATAGTTAATAGAACGCCTAAAGTGGACTATCGGGAATAAAGTGTAACTTTTTATTACTTTTATGTGTATTACTGGCTGATGTGACAGTCATGGTCATGTGATCTACATATAGTGGCCACCATTTGTAGGATTTGTCGTTATTTTGCAGGCACCTAAAATGACTGAAGCCTTGATCTCATGTTATCATTTCATCTGTCAAAAGTGCTACATATATATATTTATTTATTTAGAGTGCCTTTTACAAAGACACCTTGTTATTTCTCCCAAAATCCAGCTAAGGACACATACATTTTTACTTAATCAGAAAGCTAAATCAGTTTAAGTCTCAAATGAAGATGTTTTGTGGTCTTTCAAAGGAAGCGAAACGAAACAAACACATCTCAGAAACAAACCAGGTGCGACTCACGCAACAGTGGAAGAATGTCATCGCTAAACAAGAAAGCCAAAGACAGCACAATCACAGCACATGCCAAAATGACTTTCTCCATTATTATTTTGAAATCTGAATGAGTTCCACAGGAGGCATTGTGTTGCTTTTAAGTAACGCACAAAAAAGGGAGCGAAATTCGGTCTCTTTTAAGCTGTAACTTTGTACAGTGTCAGGCTAACAGCTCGGCAAAGTGCTGCCAGGTCTTAATTACAGCATGCAAAGTAAATAGCATCGGGAGCCCCAGCCGCGAGTGAGCCATTAAAGAAGAGTGATGGAGCCAGGCTTTTCAGGTCCACTCGCTCCGCTCACAAAGTGCCTAAGTGGACCTGATTGCCTCCCTCCCCTCTCGCCCTCTATTCCCTGCGTTCCTCTTCTCTGCCCAGTCTGGGGTCTCTGCGGTTATAGCTTGAGTGGGTTTTGTGATTTGAAGGAGAGGCCTTTGCGTTTAATTCTGCTTCCTAAAACTGAGGTGATTTGCTTCGGATCAAGTAAACATTCTGCTAGATATCTGTTGTGTAGATGCTTTTTTTTTTTTTGCATGCAGTAACAATTTTAAACAATACTACATACATACAACACAACATACTGCGAGTGGTGTTTGCCAAGGCAACTACTTCTCACTTAGGGTTACAGATTTGAACAAACCCAAACTTCAAGTATTAAATTACACTATGTAATCATTTGTGCCACATGATACCTTAAAACCTGCAGCTTGCTGAGGAAAGTTCTAGCCTACTAATTTTCTAAATCTGGAGTTTTCAATCATATAGATGCCATGGGCCCCGAAATATGATCATTCTTGTGCAATATTTTCTAGTATACAGACCCAATATGCTATCATGAATATGAATATTTAGTTTGTTACATTATATATGGTACTACTTTTTGCACAGACAAGCAACTTACATTTTTTTATTTAACTTTCTATTTTTATTTTTTTTTGATAACTTAAGTAAGAGAGATATTGTCAAACTGCATAGGAATTTGTGTAGAGCTCTTTAGATGTTGACTCTATAATTGCCAATAAGTTGATTAACTTAACAGGGCTCAGGAAATGTGAAGAAAGGGGAAAAAAATGCCGAACCAGAGCTTCTTGGGAACCACTTCCTGTCTGTGTGTCTACAGGTTCGTCTGTTCTAGGCACTGAGGATGATCTGGCCGTATCTCTCCGGTTCATGAACTTCGGGGCAAGTCCTCCATCTTCAGACGATAGCACGCTGGACTCTGGCTTGTCCAGTTTTGTAGAGAATCCGCAGTATTTCTGTGGCATCATCAAGGACAAAGACATGTGTGAGTGTCTCACAATAATAGCGCACATGTTTTCAGCATGCTGATTCAATTTGTACTAAATTAAAGTAATTCTTTCTTTGTATTTTGCAGGTGTCCAACACATTAAAAGAAAAGACATTGTTTTAAAGTGGGAACTGGGGGAAGGAGCTTTTGGCAAGGTTTACCTGGCAGAATGTGCCAACCTTTGTCCTGATACTGACAAGATGCTGGTAGCTATCAAGGTATGATCACGCTTTAGCTTATCAGGGCTTAACACCTTACATTCAAAAAAAAGAAAGAAAAAGTTAGGGTTATTTTTGACTATTTCTTTACTATTTAGAAGTATATATTTGAACTAGCAACAAAAGCTAAAATATTTAACTACATGTCAGCTATATGTATATACACTGATTTGAACAAGAACACTGGCAAGCAATGCAAAACATTACTAATTGGTTAGTAATATTTAACCCATTCTTCCTGATTTGTCCAAGACTATCACGTTTTCACAATTCTGGCAAAATGTTAGCAAAGCAAAGTTGTTATTGATAACTAAAACTATTTAAAAACATTTTTGTAAACTGAAACAAAAAAATATGTCTTAAAAACAAACTTAATAAAAAAAGAAAAAAAAATATTTTAAAACTAAAAAATTTAAATTATTTAGTACTAAAATTACTCAAACTGAAATCTAAAAAACTGAAGCTAAAAATAAATATTTAATATATTATATATTAAGTATATAACTACTAACTAAACTACTAAAAATGTCAAAAGCACACCAAAATTATAAAAAAATTAAAATGAAAATAACAAAATATCAATAAATAATACTGTGGCAAATCATAAAACCAGAGTTGAGCACCATTCAAAATTGAATTGAGAATGCCTTTTAAATTCAAACTGAATTGAATTTGAATTGAAATAGCAAACAGGATGAAGAATTGCAATTTTAATTTGAATGTCAGGAAGTAGCATTAAAACGGATTTCAATTACAAATGCAATTTTCATCAAAAAAAAAGGTTTATTTCCCAGAATACATTGCCTGTGTTGCTTTTAATTGAAAGTATCCAAATACCTTTTTTGGGTGTCATATGTTCACTGTACTGATTGTCTTCATGTGTAGACCTTGAAAGTCGCCAGCGAGTCCACCCGACAGGACTTCCAGCGCGAGGCCGAGCTGCTCACGGTGCTGCAGCATGAACACATAGTGCGGTTCTACGGCGTGTGTACAGACGGAGAACCTTTGGCCATGGTGTTTGAGTACATGCGACACGGAGACCTCAATCGCTTTCTAAGGTCAGTCTAATAACCACCAGCCACTCACAGCGAATTAACTACAGTGCCAACAATGTGGTGTAGCGGTCAGAAACTGACCAGCTGAAAGAGTCTTTAGAGAAAGAGCTCCTATCCATATTTGCTGACTTGGGACAACCATAAAAACACAAAAACATGTTTCATTGGACCCCAGCAAGCAATAGCCGTCATTTCACGTCATTTCAGCCCTCTCGGTTAACTACAGACCTGATATAGTCCAGCTATGAGTAACCCACTTCAAGCCAAAATAATCTTGAAATTGGTTACATGACGTTTTTGCGACATGTCTGATATTCCATCCTGTAGGCAAAGTCAACAGTGATTACAAGGTGTTTGGTTTAATTTCTTTGACATGTTCATGTTCTCGATGACTAGTCTATTCTTGGGCTATGGTTAGACGTCTATTCAATTTTCATTGACAGCCCAAATTTTGCCTGGTTTTAGCCTAAATGTCAGGGCTGTGTTTGGAAAGCTATTAGACGTCTTTTAAATGCAAAATTGCTTGCTGGGATATAGCAAAAAGCCTCTAGGAAAATAATTGGGAGCGGGGCTTGACATTAAAGGGTTATTTCACCCCAAAAAATGTTATTACCCCATGATTTACTCATGTGTATATGACATTCTTCTTTCAGACTAATACAATTGGAGTTATATTAAAAATTTCCTGGCTCTTCCAAGCTTTACAATGGCAGTGAATTGTTGGGTCATTTTTTTTAAAGTCCATACAACTGCATCTATCCATCATGTAACTACTCCACACAGCTCCGGGGGGTTAATAAAGGCCTTCTGAAGTAGGGCTGAACGATTTTGGAAAAAAATCTAATTGCGATTTTTTTAACCAATATTGCGATTGCGATTTAATATGCGATTATTTTTTAAACTCTTTATCTTCTGTATTATTCAACAATACATCATTGTATAGTAATGGTGGAAATCTTTAATTGGTACCTCACAATCCAATTCTGATTCTGGGAGTCACGATCCGATTCCAAAACAATTCTTGAACTTTTTCCTTTTTAAGTTTTTAATAAATTAATAAGATTAATATTAATAATTAATATGTTTTTATTATGATATATGTAATTATAAGCTTTTTAAAATAACTACACATTATAACATTTAAATTAAAACAATTGCATGTTAATAATTTTAAATATATAAACTAATATAGCTGCAAAACATAAAGTAGTAAATCATAAAGAGAAACAAAAAAAACATATTACAAGCAATGAACAAAGAGTGCTTTCAGTATTTAAGAGTGTCTGAACTGTGTGATTTTTCTCTTTCTCAGCTTTACTGTTGTTTGATTATTAATGATGACATCATAGACAGCGGGAGACCTGCATTCACACTAATGCACAGATCTCTTTTGAAATATAAGATGTTTTTGCCCTGTCTGTTTAATTCATTAAACATTACTGATGGTGTTTACATTAATTTTGCGTCATAAAAGCATTTTGAGACGCGCACAGACGCGTCCTCGCAAGCACTCTTCACAATGCGCCGCGTGAGCATTTGAAATGGAAAGCCTTCTGTCAGTGAGTTTCTAACGACATGAATGAAGCCTTCGTTGAGCATTTGTAAGGAAAATACCGGCGGGCGAGAACACACACTGTAAGCGTGACATCAAGCAAAGTTTCTCACAGCGCTTATCCTGTGCAAAGAAGCCTGCGAATGTCATTGTGATTCGCGCCGTCAACCTTTCCGAACGTTATGAAATATTATTTTATGGTTCGTGCGTGATTGTGTGTATGTGTGTGTGAGAGAGAGATATAATGGAAGCAATCAGAATACGGGTGTTTCTAAAACACACGCAGCGCCACCGCGCACCTGCAGTTAAAATCTAAGCTCAGAATCGATCCAGAATCATTGGAGAGATGATAGTAGCCTATAGTATGAACAACACAATATTAGATAGATCAAACACAAACAGTTTTTTTTTTCCTTTTAGGCCAGGCATATGATATGTGTAACGTGCCAAGTTGATGCTTCTTCTGCAGACTTTACTCTGGCGTGTCACGTGACAAGACTGTAATCGCAGCCTTTGCGGTTAGGAAATCGCGTTATATCATATCGCGATATTATCGCAAATGCAATTAATCGTTCAGCCCTATTCTGAAGTGAAGTGGCGCATTTAAAAATATAAAAAATATACATATTTAAAACTAAAATAACTAGCTTACGGTGGTCAGTGGTGCGCATGTCGACTTGCACTAAAAGTTGACCCTTGAACCCTTGACACATGCATATTGACCAAGCGGCAACCTCCCCCAGTTTCTCTTGAAGCCAATACGGAAGTGACTTAAACTGCAATTCGTCGACTGGCCACTAAGGACAGGCTCCAGAAGGGAGCAGAATCTCATTGAGCCCCATGTTAAAATGCCCAACTTTACAGCAGAAAAAAACATGTTTACAGCCAGGTACAAATTGTGGTTTTGGACTATACAGTTCATTTTGCCCATCATGACAACTGTGAGGGGGGGTGAATTTTTTTTATAACGCATCCGTTTACATTATATAAAGCTTTAAAGTCCTGCATAATTAAGCATGGCCACTTTGAGTGACAGGTGGATAGCCATTTATCTGCTGTCTGTTAGTCATCGCATCACTTCAGCTCCAGCCATGTCCCGCCTCTTTGCCCATTTTCTATTATCCGGGAGTGACAAGAGATGACGCACTGACAAGATGGCAACGGCCAGCTCGTCCCTACTTTGCGCTTCAAAACGGCTCTTCAGACTCCTATGGGTGACGTCACGGACACTACGTCCATATTTTTTTACAGTCTTTGGTATTGACAAATGCAGAAGCGCAGAGGGTAGAGCAAAACCAAACACCGGTCATGAATTAGAGTCTAAAACGAGAATTTTTAAAGAGAAATGGCGGAGGATTTCGATATAAGAGAAGAGGGGCTCGAGTTTGTTGCCCAAGAGGCACCAAAGCTTGCGATGCTCCTATACGTCGCGTCAGGGGTTATTTTAGTTTAGTTATTTTAGTCTATAAAGTTTTAAATATGGATATTATTTCTTAGGCAAACGTGCCACTTCACTTCAGAAGGCCTTTATTAACCCCCCGGAGCCGTGTGGAGCAGTTATATGATGGATAGATGCACTTTTATGGCCTTCAAAAATGACCCAACAAGTCACTGCATTGGAAGAGCCAGGACATTTTTAATATAACTCCCATTTTATTCGTCTGAAAGAAGAATGTCATATACACCTAGAATGACTTGAGGGTGAGTAAAGCATGGTCTAATTAAAATTTTGGGGTAAACTAACCCTTTAACTTTTTTGCTAACCAGCCAGTGAAAATGCTGATTGGCAAGTAACTTTGGAAATCCACTAGCCACAATTTTGACATCGATACCATCGGGAAAAACTGCCATATATATTTGTATATTATCTCATAATTTGGCAGCAGGTTTATTAGGCTGCTGTCCCAGGAATCCATTATACTGTTACACATGCGTTTTTTCCCCCCTCATATGTTTACGTTAATTTAAACTAACTTAGAATGTGAATACTCACCAAAGCCGGAATTATCTTTTTTTTTGTGTGTGTGTGTGTATTTAACTGTTCAGGCGCAATAAGCAGCGGAAAAGAACTCAATTTAGTACTGAGATGTGGATTTTTGTGCGCATACTTTGGATTTGAGCGCAAAATCTGTGGGAAAGAGTACAATTATGTGCTATATACGCATACCCTGTAACACCAACAATATTCACCCAGAGCAAATGAAACGAGTGAGTGAGGTAAGGCAAGGTGTCAACTCGCTGTCGGAGAGATGAGAGAGCGAGAAAGCAAAGCTGGTATCATGTATCTATTCTGCGGAAAATGAGTATTGGAAGCCTTTCAGATATTTCAGTACCAATATGTATTGCTCTTAGTTTATTATTTCAGATGCCTTTTTAAAAGATTAAAATTGAAAAATGTATATACCTTATATATAATTCAACCCATCAAAGTGGCTAGTAGGATTGACTGCGTTACGGTCGCAAGCTAGACTTTAATATAGCCTCTCAAGTGTTAACAGTTAATAATCTGGCCAGCTAGTCAACTTTCTGCATTATGTTTTGGGTTTATATGTTACATAAAAATTAAAAGCCTTCCATTTACCATATTTCCATCTACATCTACTGAAACTCAATGCCCAAACTGAGTAGAAGAGCAATGGAGCCCAAATGCGGATCCAGCTTTGTGATGCTCCAGTCTTAATTAAGATGTAAAGTTGACTGAAGTATGAGGTGGCCGATGGGGGACTGACTGACCATATGTCCAGCACAGCTGAGTCTCGGTGCGTAAAGATCCAGTCTGTTTGCCAGGTGGTTGCTGGGGCCAGATTGGGAGTGGGGACAAGTGAATGTTTGAGGGGGAGATGGAAATCGCATTTTCACGTGTATGGATGTGGCTCCAGTCTCGGTTGCAGCTGCCCCATCCTGCCACCTGCCTTCTAAACTAATAGGGATCACATACTAAACCTCAGAGCAGAAAAGAAGGCAAGCGAGTGGCAGAGAGTTCTCATGCGTATATTAGGATGAATGGAGACAGTGGTTTGCTCATTGAGGCCTGACACGCAAGGCAATGGAGAGCAATGGTGCTTGTGCTGTCATTTAGCAGATGTTTTTTATCCAATGTGACTTACAGTACACTTAATACAATCTGGAGTTTGCTCAAAAGCATGACAGTATAATTAATGCAAACTTGGCACTACCAATGACCTTTAACCACTACACCCTTAAAAATAAAGGTTCCAAAAGGGGGTTTTCGCTGTGATGCCATAGCAGAACCATTTTTGGTTCCCCAAAGAACCTTTCAGTGAACAGTTCTTTAAAGATTTTTTTTTCTTAGTGTGAAATATTTGAATAATCATATCATGCCAAGATTATGGTTGGTGTCACTTCCAGTTCATTTATTATGGTGGAAATAAAGTGCTGCAGGATGGAATGAGTCCTACAACCTGGAAATAAGTTAGCATTCTTGAACTTCCAGTTCCATCGTCCTGAACTGTTGTTAACACAAGTTCAAGATGTTTTCACGTCCCCACACAATTTTTCTTTTGCATGTTTTGAAAAAGGCTGTTGCTAACAAGTGACTAAATGGAACTATAGAGGTTGTAAGGGACATTAAATGTCATCACACTAAACAGCTAAACTTGTCCGCTAGTCCACTTTCACAAGCCTTACTGTGTTTATAAATTACACTCAAATTCCAACTCAAACTTTCCAACATGTACATTTTATATACTGATTGAAAGAGATGTCGGAAGCTACTGTGTAGTTAATTTATGTAAACGGTCCGACTGGAAACAAAGATGCCTTGACTCCAAACTGTGAGCACTTATCAGGATCACCTAAATGCTGGATTTTTAAATGTATGTAAAGTTCGCATTGACTCCAAATAAGAGTTTTACACACTGGTCTGTTATTATATGGACATTGACGTTACAATTTCAAACCCCTAAACATGAACTGTGATTGGTTGCTTTACATGTCAGTTAGACGGCCTCTGGGCAGTCGTTGGCCAATGAAAGCTGCTATGGAGTCCAGACCTTCTGCCTTCAGTCTGAAGGTCTGGCTCCGTGAAACTAGGGTCATGTTAACTTCTCTGGTCTACAAAAATATGTAATTCCTGCAGAACTTTGTGGAGGATCAAGTAGAGAGCATTGCAATGTGGGATACAGTATTCCACATACACTCCTATAAAGGTTCTTTATTGGTATCTATGATTCCATGAAGAACCATAGATGCATAAAACACATCTATAAAACCTTTCCATTGCACAAAAGGTTCTTTGGATTATTAAAGTGTTCTTCACACTAAAAACTGCTCACTGAAAGATTTTTTCTGGAACCAAAAATGGTTCTTCTATGGCACCACTGACAGTAGTGTGCTTTGAATGTATACTACACATCTAGAATAACTTAGTAGGGTAAAAAAATGTATATAACATGCACATACTGCAAAAATATTATAAGTAGTATGCTAGTATGCCATTCTGAACACATCCAAAATCTCTTTTCTCAGGTTAATGTTTTCAGGCAGCTTTTATATAATGCGTGTCGTGTTTGTGCAGGGCTCACGGTCCAGATGCTCGTATCTTGGACGAGATGAAGGTTCCTCTGATGGGTCAGTTGACCCTTCCTCAGATGCTCCAAATCGCGGCTCAGATCGCCTCGGGCATGGTGTACCTCGCTTCCCTTCATTTTGTCCACAGAGATCTGGCCACCAGGAACTGTTTGGTTGGAGAAGGGCTGGTGGTGAAGATCGGGGACTTCGGGATGTCGAGAGACATTTACAGCACTGATTACTACAGGGTAAAACATGTCATTTCAATATCAATGATGTTATTCGCTTGGTCTTTGTTGGGAATATATCTGAGTTCATATTGAGATCTCAAACTGTGGTGTGTGCAAATTTGATTACAGTTTGACTTCTCTATTTCACTAAGGTCTGGGAGAAACATTTGAGATTGTGATTTTGCCTTTCTTTCCTTTTTATGTTTTTGTATATTTACCCACAGCAGAGATGTTTGGTTGTAATTTGTTCTCGTTCATGTCATCAGGTTGGTGGGAGGACGATGCTGCCCATTCGCTGGATGCCGCCAGAAAGCATAATGTACAGGAAGTTCACCACAGAGAGTGACATCTGGAGCTTTGGAGTGGTCCTTTGGGAAATCTTCACCTACGGCAAACAACCGTGGTATCAGCTATCCAACAGTGAGGTACAGTACCACATTTAATGCTCAAAGTTAGTGTCAACCATTTATGGCTGCACAATTGTCCCTATTTAAATGTCAAACTCATTCATTGTTGAGTGTTTAAAACAACACAACCACAAAACAAAAACAAAAATTACAATTCTGTCATCATTTACACTCAAGTCATTCCTGTTTATGGATGGAAATCAGAAATGCAACAATTGGGGTTCCGATTGATCTCATTAATGATTCTTGTAGTATTTTAAGGATAAAAATAGTAAACAATGCATGCATATTTAATGTTTCAATTAAAGTTACACTATCATTCAAAAGTTTGGGGTCAGTAAGATTTTTTTAGAGAGAGAAATGTATAGTTTCATGCAACAAGGATTCATTAAATTGACCAAAGATGACATTACTGTTACTGAAGTAATTACTGTTCTTTTAAACGTTCTATTCATTAAAGAATCCTGAAAAACTGCATCACGGTTTCCACAAAATATGAAGCAGCACAACTGTTTTTAACATCGATAATAATCAGAAATGTTTCTTGAGCAGCAAATCACCATATTAGAATGATTTCTGAAGGAACATGTGACAGACTTGAGTAATGATGCTGAAAATCTAGCTTTGCCTCACAGGAATAAATTATATATTAAAATATATTACATACATAGAAAACAGTTATTATCAATTGTAATAATACACTCACCTAAAGGATTATTAGGAACACCTGTTCAATTTCTCATTAATGCAATTATCTAATCAACCAATCACATGGCAGTTGCTTCAATGCATTTAGGGGTGTGGTCCTGGTCAAGACAATCTCCTGAACTCCAAACTGAATGTCAGAATGGGAAAGAAAGGTGATTTAAGCCATTTTGAGCGTTGCATGGTTGTTGGTGCCAGACGGGCCGGTCTGAGTATTTCACAATCTGCTCAGTTACTGGGATTTTCACGCACAACCATTTCTAGGGTTTACAAAAAATGGTGTGAAAAGGGAAAAACATCCAGTATGCGGCAGTCCTGTGGGCGAAAATGCCTTGTTGATGCTAGAGGTCAGAGGAGAATGGGCCGACTGATTCAAGCTGATAGAAGAGCAACTTTGACTGAAATAACCACTCGTTACAACCGAGATATGCAGCAAAGCATTTGTGAAGCCACAACACGCACAACCTTGAGGCGGATGGGCTACAACAGCAGCAGACCCCAACAGGTATCACTCATCTCCACTACAAATAGAAAAAAGAGGCTACAATTTGCACGAGCTCACCAAAATTGGACAGTTGAAGACTGGAAAAATGTTGCCTGGTCTGATGAGTCTCGATTTCTGTTGAGACATTCAGATGGTAGAGTCAGAATTTGGCGTAAACAGAATAAGAACATGGATTCATCATGCCTTGTTACCACTGTGCAGGCTGGTGGTGGTGGTGTAATGGTGTGGGGGATGTTTTCTTGGCACACTTTAGGCCCCTTAGTGCCAATTGGGCATCGTTTAAATGCCACGGCCCACCTGAGCATTGTGTCTGACCATGTCCATCCCTTTATGACCACTATGTACCCATCTTCTGATGGCTACTTCCAGCAGGATAATGCACCATGTCACAAAGCTCGAATCATTTCAAATTCGTTTCTTGAACATGACAATGAGTTCACTGTACTAAAATGGCCCCCACAGTCACCAGATCTCAACCCAATAGAGCATCTTTGGGATGTGGTGGAACGGGAGCTTCGTGCCCTGGATGTGCATCCCACAAATCTCCATCAACTGCAAGATGCTATCCTATCAATATGGACCAACATTTCTAAAGAATGCTTTCAGCACCTTGTTGAATCAATGCCACGTAGAATTAAGGCAGTTCTGAAGGCGAAAGGGGGTCAAACACAGTATTAGTATGGTGTTCCTAATAATCCTTTAGGTGAGTGTATTTCACAATATTATACTGTATTTTTTAAATAAATGCAGCTTTTGTGAGCAAATGAGACTTCTTTCAAAACATTTAAAAATCTTACCAACCCAAAACTTTTGAATGGTAGTGTAGATTCAAACAAAACTCCTCAAATCTGTAACTTTATCTAAATATTTGTCATATAAAAAGCTATGGAACCAATTTATTAACCAGCATATTTATTTATAGTAACGTTCTTATATTTAAGACTTTCATGAAGCTTTTGTGCTGTTTTGTACCTTTTTGGAGGACAAAAATCAACTTTAACATTCTGCAAAATATCCCTAAAAAACCGTTTAGATCAACTAGAGGGCGAGTAAATGGATTTTCATTTGGCAGTAAATGACTCCTGTAATGTTTACTTGCAATGACAGAAGTGATTTAGACTGTCTGATGGCATCAGTGCTGGTCAGTGAGCTAAAGCAAACAGACAGAGCTATTCCCAACCTTCATCGTAATGTGAACATCCATTTTGGACTGGATCAGACTGCACTCTTAAGCACTTATGAACCAGAAGATCAATAGATTTTTCGGTTCCAGAGTGATCCAGACCTCTCAGATTAGGCACCAAAAAGTGGACTCTGGTGTGACCACAACTGCACTATTACGCTGGAGAGGCCTCTCTTCTTTCAACAGAGAGGTAGATCACTTTCCCGCCGACTCGATTTTAATCCGATTAAACCTCATCTTCGCCTTGGGCCGACGTTGTTTAACCTTGTTAACCTAATCCTTCCCGAGCCATGATGGACACAGCTAATTATCGGGAGCCTAATTGTACGGGACAGAGACGGATCGTTCGTGACTTTCCATCTGCGAGGAAAGAGGGTGCCAGACTTTCAGAGGGGTCAATGGGAATTTTTGTTAATTTATTGCAGTGATTGAAAGCCCGTTTCAGAATGATGTTGTGTGGTGCTGACAGTCTCTTCACCTCATTTGATTAAGAGGCAATGCTATAAGGGCTTGAAGTCACTGGCGTTTTAAATAGCCACCAGGAATAGCCTTGGAGAGAAGAAAGTGAAAGCTGCTGCCAGAAGAAAATAGAGTAAAAGGGGTCATAACTTTAGAAATCTATTTTTACTGTAACTTTCAGAACTCAAAAATTCCTCCACACTAAATAAAAGAGCATTTATTGACAGAAAGTATCCGCTCCCAACATCTTGAATACCTTATTACAGAACTGCCCACCTTTACATGTCAACAATTTCTATTCTGTAAATGAAAAGGATGTTTATGCAGGAATATTAAAGGCAAAGCTGCAAAAAAGAGGAGTTTAATTTAAAAGGTCAAAGAAGGAAAGTCTACCACAAGACCTCTGAAGGTGTGCTGTGGTATCTGGCACCAAGATGTTAGCAGCAGATCTTTTAAATCCTGTAAGTTGCGAGGTGGGGCCTCTGTGGATCGGACTTGGGATGTATATGTTCTGCAATAATGCTTAGGTAGGTGTCAAAGTAACATCCACATGGATGGCAGGACCCAAGGTTGCCACGCACCCGGCCATCCATGTGATGTAAAAGAAAATGTGATTCATCAGTCCAGGCCACCTTCTTCCATTGCCCTGTGGGGCAGTTCTGATGCTCACAGAGAGGTCAGCATGGGCACCCTGACTGGTCTGTGGCTATGCAGCCCATTCGCAACAAACTGCGATGCACTGTGTATTCTGACACCTTTCTATCAGAACCAGCATTAACTTCTTGAGCAATTTGAGCTACAGTAGCTCGTCTGTTTGATCGGACCACACGGGCCACCCTTCGCTCCCCTCGTACATCAATGAGCCTTGGCCGCCCATGACCCTGTCGCCAGTTAACCACTGTTCCTTCCTTGGATCACTTTTGATAGATACTGACCACCGCAGACCACTGGAACACCCCACAAGAGCTGCTGGCAAATCCTTTCTCAAATCCTTACGCTTGCCCATTTTTCCTGCTTCTAACACATCGAATTTGAGGACAAAATGTTCACTTGCTGCCTAATATATCCCACCCACTAACCGGTGCCGTGATGAAGAGATAATCAGTGTTTTTCACTTCACCTGTCATAATATTATGCCTGTTCGATGTATATATTGCAGGCATAATATATATTAAATATTAGAAATATTGAATAAAACACTGCAGATTAACCATCTTTTTGCATCACTGTAATATTTTCTTCTTTCCAGGCCATTGAATGTATCACGCAGGGACGAGAGCTTGAACGGCCACGTACCTGCCCAAAGGAAATGCACCTCCTCATGCAGGGCTGCTGGCAGAGAGAACCGCAGCAGAGGCTCGTCATCAAGGACATCTACAACCGCCTCGTGGCCCTCGTCAAGAACCCCCCTGTCTATCTGGACATCCTGGAGTAGCGGCACACGGTCGGACCTGCACGGAAAAAAAAGACATGCTTCTGACAGCAGGTTATTTGGCCTGAGGAGGAAAGTCAATGGTGGGTTGTGGACAGACAGCATTCATAAACTGTCTCAGATGTGCAGTATGAACGGTGTTTGGTGATGTGTACGTTTAATCCACTAAAAGTGTAAATATAGTGTCCATGTGTTTAAATTTGAAATGGACTGAGTAAATGAACAGTGGATACTTTGAACATGCATTAGTGGAAATTGCTCATGGATCTTCAACCCTGAAGAGACACTAGATTTTCTATATAAGGATACTGATGTCAAGGTCTTGTAATTAAAGTTCATTAAAGGTGAAGTGTGTAATTTTCCCCCAATCCAGATTAATATTCAGAGTTGATTTCCCCGATATATGTAAAAAGTGTGGCTCTGTTTATTTGAGCATTCCGCCCAGCCTGACCCAACAACAGTGCCTAAACCAATGGTGTGACTTTGGGGGAGGGACTTGCTGTTTTGTCTGACCAATGGGAGACGGGGAAAGTGGAAACCTGGGCCTGTATTACAGAATCATTCCAACTTAGTCAACAGAATTTTTATGTTGGAAGTTTCTGTAATACAACTCCTGGTCATTATTTTATCATTTGCTGCTTTAATGGCACATACATTACATACTTCACCTTTAACCATCATGTGCAGATTCTAAATAATGTGTCCCCGAAACAAAGACTCTTTAGTTGTTGATTTACACGTTGTGCCAAGCTGACTGCATTTCTTTTCAATGTCTTGCGATTATGAATATATTACATCAACATGTTATGCGTGATCTTCACATGCATGTATTGTACATCTCTGAGTGTTTAACAGCAGCTTCCTGTTATGGCTCCCGAGTTCTGCTTCATTTGCTAAATCAGAAGCATCAGCAAGGCCAGCAACTACACAACAACAGTGGAAACACATGGGCTGTGTACGGAATGGAGTACTAACACACAGCATACTATTTTTTAATTGAGTATGTTGTATGGAACGGTAAACATTTCAAGCAGTAGTTTGTCACATGAATTGCATGCTTAAGGCAAGAGACTACAGGTGAATATGCTAATTGTAAATAATAGATATCAACATTCTTTCCCTAGTTTATTAATCACAACACATTAAGGGGCCGTTTACACGACGGCCTTCTACTAAAAATGGAAAACTTATGCGTTTTGGCCATTCAGTTACACGACAACTGAAAACGCAAGCTTTTGAAATCGTGTTTTTGAAAACGATACCGTTGTTGTCTCTGTGTAAACTAGAGAAACGTAGCCTAGAAACCTAGACGTACATGTAAGCAAATGTAATTTGCAGCCAGGGTCGTCTAGCAACTCTCCGTTGGCTTGTGAACTGGGAAAACCAAACTCTGGTCAGGCCAATCACATCGTGTATAGAGTCGGTGGGCGGGCTTAACATAATGACGGCAGAGTTGCGGCGGTTCCACGTGCTACTTGTAAACAAAGAAGCTGACGAACAGCGGTTTTGGCCACGACTCTGGAAGACTTGGAGTTAAGCTTTTCTTTGAGAAAAGAACAAAGAACGGCACTGAAGTCAATTCTTAAGAAAGGAAGATGTGTTCAGAGTTGTGCCGACCGGATACGAATCTATCAACTAGCTCCGCTTCACCTTGTTTCGTTGCTCTGGTTGGTTGTAGCGCTATCCTATTGCGTGCAGAGGGAATTTGAAAGACAACTGTTTGTCCCGCCCCTCGGATTGAGCAATGCCAATGGTGTGTTCCCAGACCCAACATCTTGATGTGGGCTTGTCAGGCTAATAGAAAGGTGAATTTGTGAAAACTGTGTCATGCACATGCGTATTACATGTTCAGTCAATAGGCGTGTAGTGTTTCTGCAAAGTGATATCTCCAACTACTGGCCTTGCAGCAGAATACAGCGTTTTTAGTTGTTTTGCGGATCGTTGTGGACGGGGATCGTTTTGACAATGTTGTCGTCTGTATGCGACAAAAGCAAGGGAAAAACTTTTCAGTTTTTAGTACATCTTAATACAAAACTTGGTAAAACTTAGTACGGGTAATACAAAACAAGGACAAAGATATCGTCGTCGCAGAGAGCAGAGAGTGACTAGCGCTCTGTAGAGAAGTTTGTACGTTTAGGGCTACCGTAGAAACATGACGGCGCAAAATGGCGATTTCACTATAAGGGGACCTGCAGTGTATGAAGATTGAAATGGCTTAGGTAATAAAAACATAGCGGTACATTAAGTAAGGTCTTTATACACCACTGAAAAACATAGTTATGTATATTATATTGCATTTCTGTCAATAGATCCTCATAAATACTACACAGTGCACCTTTAAAGGTTTTTACAGAGAGGATTTTGGATATCTCTTGAATAACTTCATAAATCAGAAAATACTGTCAAAAGCCAGATAAAAATTATTCATATAATGAAATTATATGAACAAACCACAAAATGATTCAGAATAGGGCTGCGCAATATATCTAAATTATCGAAATATCGCAATATGCATATCGCAAGGGCAGGCAATATCTGAATGATTTTAATAGGCTACTTCAACATTGTGAAAAGTGTATGTTTTAGGACGACGCATATAGCAGAGAAAAGACTGGGCGCACGACTGTTACTTATGTGACTTGCTTGAAGTTAAAAAGAGTTATTAAACACAATAACTTGCGAAAAACAACTCCTTGCAGTCTCGTGCTGTCTGCCACACACACCGAAATGTGCGCACAAGCCGTTCTTTTTTCGTGTCTTGTTACACACTCGAACTGTCAATGCTTCCTTTTCCCAGAACCGATGCTTTCTTTTCCCACAAAGAATGTGAAACAACACACAAATGATATCATTCTGTTTTTAAATATTTTTTTTTAATATAATTTAAATAGATTTTACAAACTTAAAGCAATATCGTATCGCATATCGAATATCGCATTTTTAACAAGGATATCGCATATCGCATTTTTCTTCAATATCGCACAGCCCTAATTCAGAATATAGTTTGGTGTATGTAGTGCAACTGAAGTGGACATTTCTGACAGCAGGAGTAAACGGCCTTTAAAGAGATGTATTGTAATTGAAATCTACAGACACAAATAGATAAAGAATAATACAAATAAACATTTAAATGTATATTTTTTCATGTTTTCTTTTCACTTATCAGAAGAAGACACGTTATGGAAGCAAAATAGCCCAAAATTGTGACAACCCAACAATTTTACAACGCGGAGATTTCAAATGAATTTGATGTGAAGCATACGAAAATGTATGATTTAAAAAAAAAAGTAAGCATGAAAGTCCTCCCTTAACCCCACCCCTAACCCCAACCGAACCGCCACTGGGGTATAAGCAGTTAGCAGATCGTACAAAAACATATGAATGAGAGACAAATTCATACAAATTCGCCAAAATGTAAATTGTACGAATTGCCATGAGATTGCTGAAATTGACCAGAGCCTGGAAAAGCACAAATTTTGCCTGTAGCATCTTGCCTTAGTTAAAAAAAGTTATAATACCTATAACACCTGCTTTCCATGAGCATTCCCATTCATCTCAATGCTCAGCCAGCGCATGCAGGCCTGTAAGTACACAACATGCATGATGCCATCTTTGCTCATGTGCTTTCAGTTACGGCCATGTATTTTGAGCTGTAATTGCCATGTGACGAACCACTATAGAGCCACATGCTGCAGAAACCAGAGCAGTATGTAATTCCGAACACAGCCAGAATTCCAGCATGATAATACTGGTGCAAGGGCATAGATCAATCACTCAATCGAATATTAATTTATCATACAGCATGTTAAGCTGCAGTGGTCACTGTTTACCGTTTTCTTATTTCATTAATGGGTGCATCATTTTTAGGTACTGGCTTGTGCCTCTTGTACATAGTCTAGTGACTGAATTATTTTCTCCTCTTGATTTTCTATTTTTTATTCAACTGTAATCTTACCTTGTGTTTTAAATACAAAATATGTATCTTCCATGACAGCGACTGGTTTCCAGTTGGGAATCAGAACACGGTACATTTTCAAAGGATGAAAGTCAAGATAAATATTCCTTTAACATCAATAACGGTCACAGAGCATCAGCATCTGACAGACACACTATCATTTGTTTCATTGTACAAATAAATATAACAATTTGGATAGACTTTGTTGATGGACAATGTACAGTAGCTGTATTAAACCTGATTTTATGCAATCTTTTTTTGGCAGCTTTTTGTATGTCATAACCTCATTGTTTATCTCACGTTATTGCTGCATGATGTTCATATTGTGCTCTATTTATGATTAAGTACAATGCAAATTTAACAAATGCAGATGCCTTCTGTTGTTTTATGTAAACTACTTATACATCATATGACGCTCAGAAATCGGAGGCTACACTGAAAATGTGGAATTCAAAATCTCATTTAGGCCTGGAAATAAATAAATAATAAATATTTTTTTGAAAAATGTAATGTTATGATGTAAAATGAAGAAGAAATATTTGAGATTCTGCACTATTTCTAGGTTGCTAATCAAATAAGCAAATTTGAGTAGCATTATTTGTTAAAATTAGTTAACTATATTGGTTAACATGAACTAGCAATAAGCAATACTTCTAAAACATTTATTAGTATTAGTCAATGGTAATTTCAACATTTACTAATACATTTTTAAAATCCAAAGTTGCATTTGTGGGGCAATTGGATTTTTACTAACGTTAACAAAGATGAATAAATGCTTTTAAAAATCGATTGCTCATTGTTAGTTCATGTTAAAGGAACACTCCACTTTTCCAACTCCCCTAGAGTTAAACAGTTGAGTTTTCGAATCCATTCAGCCGATCTCTGGGTCTGGCGGTAGCACTTTTAGCATAGCTTAGCATAGATCATTGAATCTGATTAGACCGTTAGCATCTCGCTCAAAAATGACCAAAGAGGCGCTGCGTAATATCATTGTGCCGCTGCACCCATGGTACGGCAGGAAAGTTCCTTGATTATTACCATAGACTGTAAAAAAATATGGACGTAGTGTCCGTGACGGCACCCATAGGATTCTGAAGAGCAGTTTTGAAGCGTAAAGTAGGGACGAGCTGGCCGGATAATTGAAAATGGGCAAAGAGGCGAGACGTGGGTGGAGCTGAGGTGACGCGATGACTAACAGACAGCAGATAAATGGCTATCCACCTGTCACTCAAAGTGGCCACGCCCTTAATTATGCAGAATTTTAAGGCTTTATATAATGTAAACGAATGAGTTATAAAAAAAATTCACCCCCCTCACAGTTGTCATGAAGGGCAAAATTAATGGGACCAAAACCACAATTTGTACCAGGCTGTAAACATGTTTTATTCCCGCTGTAAAGTTGGCCATTTTAACATGGAGCTCAATGAGATTTTGCTCCCTTCTGGAGCCTCTAGTGGCCAGTCGATGAATTGCAGTTTAAATCAATTCCGTACTGGCTTCAAGAGAAACTGCGGGAGGTTGCCGCTTGATTATTACGCAGGAATGAGAGTATAGTTCCTAGCCATGTCGGCCTAGAAAATCACAACTTTTCATTTTCCATCGGTCTTAGTACACGATGTAACTACAGAAGAGTCAAGTATTAAATAGGAAAAATATCAAAACTCTTTGGTCATTTTTGAGCGAGATGCTAACGGTCTAATCAGATTGAGTGATCTATGCTAAGCTATGCTAAAAGTGCTACCGCCAGACCCAGAGATCGGCTGAATGGATTTGAAAACGGTAAAACTCAACTCTTTAACTCTAGGGGAGTTGGAAAATGAGTCTATTTTCAAAAAAAGTGGAGTGTTCCTTTAATAGCTAATGCATTAACATATGTTATCAAACGATACCTTATACACTCTAAAAAAAAAGGCTCGTAATCATAGGGGAACCTTTTTTAGTGCTATATAGCACCAATTTTGGTGCTTCAGTGGTTCTTCAGCGGTTCTTCAGAGGTGCTATATAGCACCTTAGTCAAAGAACCGGTGAAGAACCTCTGAAGAACCGCTGAAGAACCTCTGAAGAACCGCTGAAGAACCACTGAAGCACCAAAATTGGTGCTATATAGCACTAAAAAAGGTTCCCCTATGATTACGAGCCAAGAACCATTTTTGGTGCATTATAGAACCTTTTTTTTTTTAGAGTGTAATAAAGTGTTGCCCAAATTTGTAACATTGATTCTATGAATAAAAGGTCAGATTTTCTGACATAATTGAGAGTGCAAATAACATGGCAGAGGTAATGAGAGATAAAGAGGATCTTTACAGAAACCAACAGATGGACAGAAGAGATGCTGGAAGAAGGTGACAGATGGAGGTGAAGTTGAAACCTCAGTGCTAATACAGATTACAACACTGATACATCCATGAACACACTGTACCATAGCCTGAAAAAAGGCAATTGTTTCATTAAATTAAAATGTGGCATCTGTAAACATTTGACAACAATCAGCTATTCACGAATGCTGTGCTGAACAAATATCTGGGTGCTTTAGTAAGCAAGCCAAACACTTATCACAGTATATCGCTATTGGGGACAACATAGGCCTACTATCGCTTCCACACATTTATTTTGCCTCAGCTCAGAGACTCTAGAGAACTGTAATGCATTCTGGGTAATGGTATCACTGCCTCTGCGGTGCCTAAACTCAATTCTCACGGGTCATGTGTGTCTGGACCACTATTCCATTTCACCCCTTTTCCAGGCAGTCTGTGTATTCCTGCCTCATACACTAAAATGACTTGTGATGCACAATTAAAGGGACAGTTCACCCAAAATGAAAATTCTGTCAGTATTTACTCACCCTCATGTCTAACGTTATTTTCAGCGGGGAAACAAAAGAGAAATGTTCATACAGATATTTTCACATATGTGGACAGTGATGGTTGTCAAGCTTCAAACAGAAAAACACATTTAATTATAAAAATAATACAATAAGTCTTCTGAAGTCATACAATAGATTTTGTTTCCCTGAAACAATGTTTTGACCAATCAGTATCCAGGACCCCATCTATCTATCTATCTATCTATCTATCTATCTATCTATCTATCTATCTATCTATCTATCTATCTATCTATCTATCTATCTATCTATCTATCTATCTCAAAGTGTGGTACGAATACTACTAGTGGTACTCAAGCTGCCTCTAGTGGTACGCAGAGGAATCACTAAATAAAATAATGTTAAAATGCAATAATTTTTTTTTACATTTAAGTACAGTACAGTTTTAATTTAACTTTTAGGTACAACACATTTTTTGGTACAACACATTTTAATTTAATCATTATTCAATTATTTTATTTACCTGTATGTAAGCAGAGTGCAGTGTTAATGTACAAACTGTGTATTTACAATGTTAAAGTGGTTGACAACAATACATATTCTTATTAGGAATAAAATGCCTCGTTTTTGAACTGTGCAGAGATGTAGCTAAATAGTAAAGCCTACCACGCTAATGTCTTTTAATGTTGGTCTTTATGGTGGTACTTTGAGAGCTAAATATTTTCTGAGGTGGTACTTGGTATAAAAAGTTTGAGAACCACTGATCTATACCATCTATCTATCTATCTATCTATCTATCTATCTATCTATCTATCTATCTATCTATCTATCTATCTATCTATCTATCTATCTATCTATCTATCTATCTATCCATCCATCCATCCATCCATCCATCCATCCATCCATCCATCCATCCATCCATCCATCCATCCATCCATCCATCCATCCATCTATCTATATCTATAGAGATTGCACTCATAAAAAAGTATGGTTATGTTCGTTAGTTACTTACGCTAGATCTAACGTTAGCTTGTTGCTCCTTTGAATCAAACACAGATATAAAGTAGTGCGGTGAGATTACATTTCTTTGAATTAATTCTAGTATTTCTTTGAATTTGAAAAAGAGAGAGAGAGAGAGAGAGAGAGAGAGAGAGAGAGAGAGAGAGAGAGAGAGAGAGAGAGAGAGAGAGAGAGAGAGAGAGAGAGAGATGCGTATGTGAATTAAGTTACCTGAGTATAAATTGCCTAGCCTGGCTCCGCCCTCCTATTGCCTCCATCTGTGCAGCAACTCTGTGCTGTGAGTTCAATTACTTGATGTTACTGAGAAATATAATTTAGCGATTCAGTAACGAAGCTATTATTAATAAAAGTCGTGGGGCAGCGTTGATAAGTTTCTGTACCCCTGAATGTTTTTCTCTGCGTGAGCACCGCTTGAAAGCACAGCGCATTAATATAGAACAGTAATTAAACTGACTGGAACTACCTGCATTAAACAGTTTTTAAAGGGATAGTTCACCCAAAAATGAAATATGTATGGATTAGTCGTACAATCTCTTTATTAACTTTTTGAAGCGTGAAATTGGAAGTTGCAATGACTGTCAATGGAGGGACAGAAATCTCTCAGATTTCATCAAAAATATCTTAATTTTGTGTTCAGAAGATGAACGAAAGTCTCACATGTGTGAAAAGACATGAGAGTGAGTAATTAATGACATCATTTTCATTTTTGGGTGAACTAACCGTTTAATGCTCACTTTCCAGCCAGTTGTATTCAGACAGACAATGGCATGTATGTATTTATAAATAAATGTTTTATTTTCAGTTCACTTTAAAAGTCCTGCTGTGTGACAACTGCAAATTCTAAGGCAGAAATATTTTAGTTTTATTTATTTATTTCATTACATAATTAATAATTAAAATTATTAATAAAGGTAATAAAACTATGCAATTACACAAACATTAGAATTTTTTTTAAAAACACTTAATATTGTAGGGTTAAGGGTTGTTGAACGAAATCCAAACATTTTCGTTATCAGGGGGCTGATGATTCACACATCCTCATTATCCTGCAAACACACACTATTAAAAATCTGTTACACAACAGAATTACAAGAACAGAATTGGCTCATACAGTTTTGTAGCAAGCCAATAATGCTATTTGCGCATTCAATGATACCACTGGACAAACACTGTAGTGAACAATGAGTCAGTTTAATTCTAAGCACTTTCATATTTTTCACATTTGTTACAAAAATATTTCAAAAATGACAATGGAAAATAAAAGGCATTGCAATAACGATTGCATATTTTAATTCTCGGATTTAAAGGGAAGCATTATAGTAAAACATTAAAAAAAAAAAACAGAACAACATTTCTGGAACGGTTTTAAAATAAATAAATAAAATGACTACATCTAATTTGAATTTCCTTGGCAATTTTAAATGCTACATTGTAACATTAAACGGGTCTTTAAGAACACAGTTTCCAAAACTGCAATACATTCATTTGGGCCAACAAACACACAGGGACTGGGATGCCAAAACCTTTTACGTTTCATTTAACGCTAGTGCACAAAATACTACTGTCACCAGTCACATTCACATCTAAACCTCTTTGAGCAGAAGAACAGACTCCATCAGGACCGGAGCTGAAAAAACACACACCTACTTAAACCAAATAGTGAGCGAGGATTTCTGCTGTCGAACTACAAATAGGCATTTGGAAAAATGCAGAACCTTCCGCCACTAACCACTGAAACACCTACTTGTCCTTTTTAACCCAAGATCCCTTTCATAAGCGACCATTAAAATATCATTACCACCATGTGACCGACCTTGAGAGCTTGTTAGAAAAGGTTCCGCTGAACTTTTGCCTTTATGTGGCATTAATTGCACAAAATTACAAGCCTACTACTGTGTGTACCTGTCCTGCACCGTTGGGCCAGACAAAAAAAAGTGCAGTGTTCTACTGAAGGACAAAATGAGAGATGGAGGTTAACAGCTTGGTTTAAGAACAAAACGTAACTAGTGTTGCATGAGCAAAGAACCTGTGTTGAGCTACGCACTACATTGCACCGGAACACAAAATCGACAAGTGCACTGACAAAATGCAATTAAATATAAAACCAAAAGCCTTGTGCTTCAATATGAAACACTCTGTATTGTATGCCATAAACCTGCAATGAACAAAACAATACCACAGAAATGTGACCTGATGCAGAGAAGGATACATAAAACTCGAAGTTGCTCACTGAATATCTAGAAACATCTAAACGACAGTGAAGGACTCCAGTGCAGCCCCATATTCCCATGAGATGCAGTTTAGTAGGAGAATGATGCTTAGATGAGCTAAACAATATTTAGCATTCAAGGTACGAAAGTGTAAAAATGGAAATGTGTTTTTAGAAATATAGCCCTTTCCCCCCCACAATTAATTCATGTTACAGATTATTCAAAGGCGTTCCAGTAAATCCAAATAATTCACCATTGATAATAAGGGACATTACAAAAACAAGTATTTAAAGGGGCGGAATTTCACCAACACGCCAGTAATTCTAGATATATACTTTTCTGCCATTGTATATTTTGATATGCACACGCATCATAAAATTGGATTAATGGTGTTATTCATGATGATATTAATGCAAATATAAAATCCCTGATTAATGCTACTATCATTTTCCAGTTAAAGCTATGATAACATTAATATGTAATGATGCAAACATCATATTTTGTTGGTAACACTTTACAATAAGGTTTCATCTGACATTCTAACCATGAGCAATATAAGTGTTACTGTATTTGTTCATCTTCGTTAATGTTAACAAATACAACCTTTGATTTTAATCATGTATTAGTAAATGTTGAAATTAAAGGTCCACTGAAGTGCCTTGAAATGTGCAGAATTTTTAATTGTTAATTTCCACTGAAACAGAAAGACAGGGCGGGGCATATCAAACAGCCACTCCCATTTGTTTAAATAGCCAATAGCGTTTAGTTTAATATCACAGCTCGGCCAGGGGTGCCTTTCCCAAAAGCATTGGTGTTTCCCAAAACCATAGTTCCAACGAACGTTCGCAAACAGCATCGCTAACTTGTGTGGTTGCAACGATATTCTCGACCTGTGGTTAGAAGCATAGTTTCATGTTTTCATGACATTTGGACTTAATAAATCCTTATCTTGTGCAAAATAAGCAAACTGTCATTCAGTGTAATCTATATCTTTTACTTTGAATACATACAAATGTCATGTTGTGTCTTTTAGTTTGTCAAGAGATTTACCCTTAACTGTCACCCCCCTTTTTGAGAATACACATGGAAATGCACTATCCAAACTTAAAGGGCTGTAATTCAAGAATGCTTTGGAATATAGACCAAAGTTTGGTCTTGTTATAAAGCAGACACTTTAAGGCAGATTATTGCTGTAGTGAAAGCAATTCAAAATATGAAAGTATGAAAAAGTTATGGAAGTTTAAATTTACTGTAAATAAAAAATACTGTACTAAATATTTTTTATTTTATATAAAATATATATTTTACAAAAATGTTAAATCTAAAATTACTATAAAATCAAAGCCATATGTCTAACCAAGTGTTCCAAATTTGAAATTGATATCACAAAAATTGATTTTGTTTAGGCGCTGTACCAAAAATAGCCACCGGGTGTCATTGAAATTCCATTGATTGTTTTTTGATGCATTTTCCTGTAAATTTCTGTCCAAATGTCACTTCCATCACAAAACAGTCACCAAATATGGAACCTTGAGACTCAGACCTTTCCGACGATATGTGTCAAGATTAGAAAAGATTTTGATTATAAAGTAGTTAAAATAAATGTTGTAATATGAAACATGACACCGCCCACTAGGGAAGGAGCCCGCTAGAAGAATTTAAAATACCATTTCCATGGTAACGCAATGTCTGATTTCAAAACGGTTTTCACAGGATGAATTTTGAGTTCGTAAGCTTTCGAATGATACCTAATTTATGATAATTACTAAAATATATGATAGGAAAAAAAAGGCGATCAAAAAAAGAGTACCAGGCGTCCCACCCGGGGGACGGTGACAGTTAAGGGGTTTTTAAAGCACCTTTTTTGAAGAGTGCGCATGTGCGGACGTGCTCTAGTATGTAAGAACGAGCCTATATGAATCTGGAAATAAAGCAAAATAATTCAGAAAAATAAGGTTTAGTCCTCAGGTGCCATGTCCATACTAATTATGGACATGCTAGCAAAAAATCTTGCATAAATTCGATCTCCAAATAATTCATTAAAAGCAGTTATTACACCACCACCTGCGTGACATCATTAACCAACGTGGTTGAAACTGTGTGCGTGCTGCGGCGGTTCACGTGACACTAATGTGAAACTGAACTTCATTCACCCCAATGGAAAGCATATTTAATGTCTGAATCGTTCCCTATCCCCTATATAGTGCACCATGTGCCATTCACCATGTAGAAAATAGTAAATGTGTGAAAAGTGACTGATTTTAGCCACAGCTTCAGCGTCTATTTGGGGACGGAACGCTGTAGATTTTAGAGAGCATTTGATTGGACAGAAAATCTGAAGTGCAAAGTGATGTCATCAAAATCATTAATCCATATTGGTGCTTGTATTTTCTAAATGCTAATTTTATCATTGTTTTGTTGCATACTAGCTTATAGATAATAATTAGACCTATTAAAAGCCCCAAAACTTTCATTTTTGATTTCATGGGGACTTTAACAGTAACAAAGAATAATAAATGCTGTAGAAGTGCAGTTCGTGCATTATTAGCTCGTGTTAACTAATGTAGTTAACTAATGAAACCTGGTTATAAAGTGTTACCTTTTTGTTTATACAACCCTTAAACTATATGTTAAAATATAACCTTACATTAGCGTCATTCAACCCTCGACCTTTCAAGAATAAAATCAAAGGCACAATGGTTAAATAACACCTGAAAGGTCGCGATTATCATCAGGGTTTTTCGGCTCAAATAATACACTGTAAGTATAAAAGGAAACTAGAATATATGATCTTAAATAGAATAAACTTTTAGCTTAGTACAAAAGTATCAATGCTAGAGGCTTTTTTTTTTGTTTATCAGTGAAAGTGCGCTAGTGAAATCTAGAGTAACATCATCCAGAAAGGTGCACAGTGAGGTGTGAAGTGGTCAAGAACGCTTGTTACTCCTGATGAGGGTGGGAGGAGCCACAAGAGGTCGAAGTGCTTTGGTGAGGTGTTGGCGGTAAACCGATGCTGAAGATACCGATGATGCCCAGGTTGAGCAGGACACCCATTGTGAGAGCCCCCAAGGTACCCAGGAAGGAAGGTAAAGCGGAGTGGGACGTCAGCCACTCTTTGCGAGACGACATGTCTGTCAACACTGCCTCCATCTGGAAATGGGTGCCCACGACCGCACATATGTGAAAGAGCTGGTGACTGTGACCTTGGAGGAGAGTGAGTGAAAAACTAGTCAAAAGAACCGTGTGACTCTGGTGTGAACCTCTATAACCATTAAAAACCAAACAAAGACAACCGTAAAATCGCTAAAAATGAGGTACCGATGTAGTCGAAGCGTCCAGGAGCCAGTCTCTCGGGCAGGTGAGATGCAAACAGGAAGCATGTGAGAAACGCAAAGAACAGATGGTAAGAGTGGCTGGCCAGAGCTTCACTGGGACTACAGCTCCCCCAACAGCACGACAGCAGCTACACACACACACGGACAGAGACACGCATTGCCATCCATAAAAAGAGCATTCATATCTGCAGTGTTACACAGGCATGATTTGCTTAAGTACTTATTTCATTTACATGTGCAGTTAAGTGTGATCATACTTACTCGGTAAAACAGTGGGATACTATCAAAGAGGAAGGGAACCACAAATGCAGCCGTTCTCAAGATTTTACTTTTGTGTGGGAACTGCAACTCTACAAACCTGTTACAAAAGACAATATATGACAGATAATAAACAGATAATATATGTTCATAGTTAAAGGCTTTTTAGTTTTAAATAAAAAAGTAGTATAAATATTACATTTTTTAAATATAATATAATAATAAAGAAAACAACCATCACAAAAATGGATCATCCAGGTAATGACACACAGTATTAAAAATCAAGGGTGTGTAAACTTTTCAACGGGGTCATTTTTTAAATACAGCTATTTTTTGGTCTATATGTAAACATATTTATGTAAAATATCTTATTCAGGAGAGTACTAAATCAAAAAAAGAACATGCCATTTTTATGATCCTTCTTATTTTGTTAAAATTATTAACATTTTCGCAGATTCTACAAAGGGTATGTAAAGTTTTGAGCATGTGTGTATATACACTACCAGTCAAAAGTTTGGAATCATTAAGATTTTTTTATGTTTTTAAAGAAGTCTCTTCTGCTCACCAAGGCTGCATTTATGTTATTAAAAATACAAAAAAGCTGTAATGTTGTGAAATATTATTGAAATGTAAAATAACTGTTTTCTATTTGAATAATTTTAAAAATGTAATTTATTCCTGTGATGCAAAGCTGAATTTTGAGCATCACTACTCCAGTCTTCAGTGTCACATGATCCTTCAGAAATCATTCTAATATGATGATTTGTTGCTCAAGAAACATTTATGATTATCAATAATTCAATCTGTTTTTGCTGTATTTTTGATCAAATAAATGCAGCCTTAGTGAGCAGAAGAGACTTAAAAACCATTAAACGTAATGATTCCAAACTTTTGACTGGTAGTGTGTGTGTATACATATATTATATATTTACAAACTTGTATGTTAGATGTGATTAATCACGAATAATCAATTTGGCAGCACTAAATATGTGTGTGTGTGTGTGTGTGTGTGTGTGTGTATATATTATATATTTATAAAGTTGCATGTTAGATGCGATTAATCACAAATAATCAATTTGGCAGCACTAAATATGTGTCTGTGTGTGTGTGTGTGTGTATATACACACACACACACACACACACACACACACATATGTTTTTATATATATATATATATATATATATATATATATATATATATATATATATATATAATAAATTTACAAACTTTTATGTTAGATGTGATTAATCACAATTAATCGTACAGCACTAAATAATATATTATAATACAATACAATATAACATAAGAATCATGAAATATTAATAATAATATATACCCAGATATTTTTATGTATTTATTTATGTGATGCTTGATCGTTCAAAAGTTTCCACCACAATGCAAGGTTATTGTGTGCGGTTGTCCAGGTGTTTGTATATGGTTGCTAGGGTGTTGCTGATGGTTAATGATTGTTGTTATGTGGTTGATTAATGGTGCAATCCAAATAAGCCCAACCTGTTTCTAGATATTTAACAAAATATGAATGAAAAGTGGCATATGCGATCAAATGATGTTTGACTCTTTGAATTTCAATGACTTTGAACTCATTTTAGTGGATGTATGGATATGTGCAAAATAGCTTTTTACCATATACTGCAAACCTGTTACAAAAGACAGGAAAATGCACCCTCCTTTAAAATGTGTTTCTTGTATTTTAAACATGGATATTCATAGTTAAATGCGTTTTAGTTTTAAATACATAAACATAAATGACTATTCTGTAAATATGGCTCTCTTTCATCATCCTCCAGACATAAATCATACATTTGCTCATTTAGAAAAATAAATCGCACACCTCTTCTCAACACCCTGCACGATTGGAGGTATCAGAGCGAGACAAGTTATGTGCCAAAGTTTAATATTATATATGAGCGATAGTGGTGGTGCTTACCCAAGCTAAACTAATTCACTGAATTCAACAACTAGTTAAATTCTTTTGTAAATAATTTATTGCAATGGCTGAAACTTTTTGTGCAACCAGGCACAAGCTCAGAACAAACAAAGGTCTGTGTGTGAGAAGGACTTAAGTTACATAATTACCTTCGTGTTATTCTGAGTCTAAAATGACATCTGCATTAGCTCCTGTAATCGCAGACTTATTAAATGACTCTTAATAACCCTTCTCACCTGGAGTAGCAGGACATGCTGGTACAAAAGAGCGAGTTTCCGACAGCAATGGTCACGAAATGCTGGTGAAGCCAACTGTTTACCCAGCAGTCGGGCATCACATAAGAGCCGTATGTGATGCCGCAACCTGTAAAAGAGTATGGCATTTTTAAAACATAGACACATGGATGTCAGAGTATTTCTAATGAACAAAAATACATTATTGAAGAAGATTAATGCATGCTTTTACTTGGATATGATTCTGTTTTCTGCTTTAGGAACAGAACTCTTGGTTCATTTACTTGTTGTTAACAGATTGAGATCTAAACAAAGGAACTATACATATAAAAATTCTGTGTTTGGAGACAAAATGTAAATGTTATTTTTGTTATTTAACAAAAAAAAAATCAAACAAAAGTGGCCTTTGCGATCAAATGATTAAATTTTTGCAAACTGATTTTTATGTGCATGTTGGTTTTTGGCTTGCTCAGGGACACTAAATATTCAACTATATTACTGATTAGCTCATTTCAATTATCATAAAGTCATAATTAAGAGATAAAATATGATTTTAAATGTCCTTATTATTAGATAAAAGGTCAAAAATATGATTTTAAAAGTCATAATAGCGAGATAAAAGTCGAAAATACGACATACTAAGTCATAATTATAAGATAAAATGTTGAAAATATGATTTTAAAAGTCATAATAGTGAGATGAAAAGTCGAAAATACGACATGCTAAGTCATAATTATTAGATAAAATGTTGAAAATATGATTTTAAAAGTCATAATAGTGAGATAAAAAGTTGAAAATACGACATGCTAAGTCATAATTATAAGATAAAATGTTGAAAATATTATTTAAAGAGTCCTCATTATTAGATAAAAAGTCAAAAATATGATTTTAAAAGTCATAATAGTGAGATAAAAAGTCGAACATACGACATGCTAAGTCATAATTATAAGATAAAATGTTGAAAATGTGATTTTAAAAGTCCTCATTATTAGATAAAAAGTCAAAAATATGACATGCTAAGTTGTGAGATGAACAGTTGAAATTATGACTTTAAAAATACAAAATTTGGGATTTAGAGTCAAAATTATGACTTAAAAATCTAAATTATGATTAAAAGTCCTAATTATGAGATAAAAAGCTGAAATTAGACTTTAAAAAAGTCAATATATTTTTACATGCGTTTTTACATTTTGAAATCAGTTTTTACAACCAAAATTAATCAATCAAAAACTTACTTTAGCTTTTCATCTAAAACGAAATCCATCTCCAATCATAACTGTAAAGCTGCTTTGAAGCAATCTGTGTTATGAAAATCGCTATAGAAATAAAGGTGACTTGACTTGTTGACTTGTATGGATATGTTTGAAATAGCATATAACCAAGTGCTACAATTATTTCTGAAGTACATAGTATGCATACTGTACAAAGTATGTGCATTTTTCCCATATTTACCTGGATAAATTGCCTAAACAATATTTAAAAACAACGTAAATGAACTTGTTATTTCACAAAAAAATGTGACAACAACGTAGCATCCTACTGTTTAAAATGTTTACCGTTGCACACTGCGTAATGTTTCACATACAGTTTTAAGAAAAATAGCAGGTAGTATATGGCATATACTGCACAAAAAGAATAGTCGCAGCATAAAAATACCATGTTTTATTGAATTTTTTCTTTTGTAATGCTTGGCTATTGTGCCAGATCTCTGCTGCTGAACATACACAGCTATTCTGCTTTTCTCATAGGCAATAAAAGAGGTCTTTCTGTGCCACAACTGGAAAACATGACCAGAGGTGGATTCCACAAATGAAAGAATAATATTATTATTAGACTATGGGAGTTTACAATAAAGACTCGCTGCTCTACACACAGGATATTGTGGCCGAAGTCAAATGAATGGAAATACTGCAGAAATATGTTGTTTTTTATATACTGTAAAATAGATTTCCACTTGAAAGAATAAGCCATCTTTAATCAAGAAAACGAGTCTTTAAATGTTTAAAAGGTGCATTTATAAATCACTCACTCTACGTAAGGTAAAGTGTTCCGAGCATATTAAAATAGCGCTTATATTTCGCTCTAGCTCTTCACGCTTCTTAAGTGCCTCGAACAATACGTGTAGTTCTTCAGCCTTCACTCTTTATCAATGCAGACTTTAAAGGTTTTCTCTGGTGCCAGAGCATTTGCTTTCTTTCCTTTGAAGTCATACAATAAAATGCCAGCAGTGTATTAGACGGCTCATTTCCTCCAAAGCTCATGCTTTCCATAACCTCACATCAACCCTCCAATTCATTTCTACAGCCGGCCCGTCGTGAAATTCTTCTATTTGACATCAGCTTCATATCAGAATTGCTTCTTTTTAGTGGCCCAGTGTAGGGACTTCTATATTCTGTCAAGGACAGCAGATGACAAGCAGCTATTCTGGCACATTTATCTCACAATGTCACGCATTTGCATCTATGCATTTGGCAGATGCTTTTCATCCAAAGCAACTTACTTTGCATTCAAGATATATATTTTATCAGTTCATGCATTCTCTGGAAAAAAACCCTCAATGACCTTGATGTTGCTTGCACTATGCTCTATTGCTTGAGGTACAGGAATGCAGTGTTGTTATTTTTAACTAAAACTATTAAAAATTAACTATGAAACTATTTTTCGGTAATTGAAATGAAACGTTGCCTTGACAACTAACTGAAATAATAAGCTTAAAGTTGAACTGACTAAGTGACTGAGTTCAAATGAATAAAGATTAATTAAAACGATTATATATATATTGGTCACACTTTAGATTAGAGTCCTCACTATTAACTAACCATTAACATTCGAATTACTGCTTATTAATAGTTAATTAAGGGCTGTAGAATATAGTCATGCAGAATAAGGCATTAATAAGTGCTTTATAAGTACTAATAAACAACCAATATCCAAGCAATATGTATGCTATTAAGCAACTAGTTAATAGTGAGAATTGAACCCTAGACTAAAGTGTTACCATATACACGATCAGGCATAACATATATTGTGTTGGTCCCCCTTTTGCTGCCAAAACAGCCCTGACCCATCGAGGCATGGACTCCACTAGACCCCTGAAGGTGTGCTGTGGTATCTGGCACCAAGATGTTAGCAGCAGATCCTTTAAGTCCTGTAAGTTGCGAGGTGGGGCCTCCATGGATCGGACTTGTTTGTTCAGCACATCCCACAGATGCTCGATTGGATTGAGATCTGGGGAATTTGGAGGCCAATTCAACATCTCAAAATCGTGCTCCTCAAACCATTTAGTGAAGAGATAAAGAGATGAAGTGATGAAGAGATAATCAGTGTTATTCACTTCACCTGTCATAATGTTATGCCTGATCAGTATATGTATGTATATGTACAGTATATAAAACAAAAACTAATACAACTGAAAAAGTGCATAAAAATTACTATATTAATAAATATTATAATATTTTATTATTAAAGGTCCCATGGCATGAAATTTTCATTTTATGAGGTTTTTCAACATTAATATGAGTTCCCCTAGCCTGAATATTGTCCCCAAGTGGATAGAAATGTTGATCGGTGTAAAACCGAGTTGTGGCTGTCTCTCTCTGCCTTTGAGAAAATGACAGGCCAGACTAGCCAATCCTGAAGTCTCCTGGTTTGACGTCCAAGCAGGCACGGTTTCCTCCCTTTCCTCCGCCCAGAGAATCTGGCACGCCCATGCAAACGCTCGTCGAGAGATCATTGCATCATTGCTTGTGAACGAGTGAACGCTGGCAGTTTCTCAGTGTTTGGATGTACAAATGAAAACAGAAGTCTTTTTTCAGTTCCTTCTGATCTGTGATCAGTGATTTCTGATGTGTAGCTAATTATTTATTATTCGTGCACACAATGCGGCTTCTCTCTCTCCAGACAGAACGGTGTTTTCATGTTTTATATCTTGTGAGTCAGTGTTTTTGTACGTCCTCGTCGCGTCTATCGGTTCTAAAATGTGCATACAGTCATGAGTTTCTGCTCAACATCAGCAGAGATAAACCTCACACACGCCGAAGCTCGGCCTTCAACATCCCCGACCCACAGTACTGCATCTGGCCCACAGCGGAGGCACCAAACGCGGCGTGAGATTAAGCAGAAGGGGGGTAAGCTTGAGCATATCCGGGCTAGCCAGCCTAGCCCCACAATAAACTGGATTACATCCGATTACTGCTGTTGTGTCTTGGTTTGCGCTGTGTACTCAACGCGCGTCACTGACGCTTTTATTTTATTTTAAAAATAATGCTATTATCAACACTTACTTTTAACTCGTTCATCTCGACAGCTGTAATGGTACTTTGCATGTGTTACAAAGTTGGTAGAATAATGATGAAGAGACGGACTCGGTGTGACTGTTTATTCAGAACTCTCAGATACAAACACAATAAACTCGCGCTGACTGACAGCGCTCTCATAACTCAGTAGTTACTATAAATAACTTTGTTTGCAATCGCTGAGCTCCGTCTCTGGTACATTAGTGATGTCCGGTTCGCGAACGATCTTTCTTTTGAACCAGTTCTTTTTAGTGAACCGAATCAGTTCACCAAATCGGACTGAATCGTTCTAAACGGTTCGCGTCTCCAGTCAGCGCTGATCCATAATTTACTAAAGTTACTAACTTTCTGACATGAGTGACAGTCCCTCCGACTATAAATAGACTAATAACCTAAAGTATATGCTGTAACTAAAACAGTTCAGACATGCTGAGAACTGATGTGAAGTGAACTCAGGTCCATCCGTCTCCCTGGCAGACTCGTGCCTGCTCGTGCCTCGATAAACCACGCCCCCTCCGCTCATATAAAATGCAAAGATGTCAGCCAATCACAACAGTGGGTGTTTTTACTGAAGTCTCACAGCAGACACGCCTCTTGAAGCAGGGCATTCAGCCACAGGGCAAACAGCAGTATAGAAAAAATGCCTTTTATTTCTAAATTATGACATTTTATGATGTAAAAGTCATACTAACAATATAAGTACAGCTCAGGAAACATTATAAAATAATAGAAAAATGCCATGCCATGGGACCTTTAAGGTAACACTTTA
The DNA here is from genome assembly GCF_949357685.1 of Gobio gobio. Classification (NCBI taxonomy): domain Eukaryota; kingdom Metazoa; phylum Chordata; class Actinopteri; order Cypriniformes; family Gobionidae; genus Gobio; species Gobio gobio. Next base: position 43,451,771 of record NC_137108.1, on the reverse strand, counting down.
TTTCGATGGTCCAATTTAGACATTCTACTATCTACATGTAACTTTGCAAGTGCATGTCAGCTTATTCTACTAACCCGAACAGTCTACTACAATCTACTACAATCTACTAATACTCTAATGAGAGTTAGTTGACATGTATTGACTAAGTTACTTATAGTTAGTAGAATATCTAAAGTGGACTATCAAAATAAAGTGTAACCATTTTTAACACTAAAATAACACAGCAGGAATGTCTGTTTTATTTATTAAGGTGTGTTGTTCCTTTATAAATAAATAACAATATTTGAATTTTCTCATGAATTTATTAAAAGCAGTACCATTGCACCACCTATTTTCAAACTGCAACTAAGTTGTGTTTACTAGTTACCCGGACGATATGATGAGTGCTTTCGATTAAGAGTTTTGTTTGTAGGCCACTTTTTTAAAATAAAATTTAAAAAGTCTTCTTTACCATTTATTTTAAGAATGTCCTAAAAAATGTCCAGCGTGAACCATAGGTAAGCTTGTTTGTCAAAAGTCTGGCTATGCAAGACTAAATGCAGCCTTATCTGCTCACCACGGATGTGTAAATAGAAGATAATTGGTAGGAAAGGCCACTGTGTAATGATAATAATGTGTTTCTCTACGGGCCAATAGAGTGAACTGTACCTGGGCCAGCACAAAACAAACAGGACAGGAGAACTGGAGCGTACCGAGACTGTACAGGCTGAGCGCTCCGTAGTCGAAGAAGTAGCAGATGTGACGAGCCTTGGCCGACATGGTGCTGAAGGTGTGGGCGCAGCTGGAGGTGAAGGGGTACAGGCAGATCAGGAGCATGTAGACCAGCAGCGGCCAGGAGTAGCTCTCCGTCAGGAAGTCCAGAGTGAAGCACAGCATGCTGAACCGCCACAGGAAGTACCTATAATAGCACAGCACAGGTCCTACAGGCGGCATTTATGATTTGTTTGAGGAAAGTAGAGCAGGTTATTAAAGGGGTCATGACATGAGAAATCAAATTTGCCTTGATCTTTTGACATATAAGAAGTCTTTGTATCATTAAAATGTCGTCCTCATTATAAACAAAACATTTGGGCCCTGTTTACACCTGGTATTAGGATGGTATTAGGATGCATTTTGGTCAATCGGATCGGAAGTACACAAGGGAGACACATAATCCATTTCTTTTGTCTGTGATTTCTGATTTCTTCAATGAGAGAGTCTATGGGCGGGTAAATGTATGGACTTTTTCAGACAGTTTGATCTAATGGACAAAATAAGCTCACACAATTCACATAAACACGACCGGAGAAAACATACAGAGAGCATCAGCTTTTTTTTCTGCTCTGATAGCTGTGAGGGCATGAAGGGTGAGAGAACATTGTGCTTGGTATGTTTTTCATCTTCAAACCAAACTTGGGTCTTCAGCCGACAAAGTTCTCGTCTGGCTAGCGCGTATCCCATAATGGTTATGTGTTAGGTCAGTAGGCGGTGAGTGGGTGGTCTTTTGTGGCTGTTCGAATGCAATCGATCACATGAGCGTTTACACTATGAAAGCAATCTGGGCGAATGTGTTTTCCACTACCTCTGGAAGTGGTTGAAAGTGGACAAGCTTAAACCATATTAAAAATAATTTAAAAAATCCATGTCATGACCCCTTTAGACCTTTTCCTTTACTATTGTCTTTAACGTACAGCTGGGCGGTATGCAATAGAGCGCATCACAGTTTATCAGTCATCCGTTCACGACTTTGAATATGGCTCATCCAATCAGAGTCTAGAGTCTGAACTGTCTATCTATACATATAGCCTACAGTAGTGGCCAAAAGTGATATCCGGACTCAGTGGTTATTTATTTTAATGACCCAACAAGTTGGATAGATGAGAAAATGAGGAAAATATCTTTCTTTTTTTAATAATTTTAAATATGAAGGAAAAGCAAAACACTAAACTTGGTCAAGGTATTTATTTATCAGACAAAAACTACAGTATTTTACTATGCAAAAAAAAAAACTTCATCATTTCTTTGCATGAAAGCCAGGCCAAAAATTGTGTTTTCACAATTTGGCTTGTTTCATTGTGTTATCACAATTGTGATTACAATTACGGATGCCACAATTATGTAATCGTTCAATAAAATGTAACCGCAATTACAAAAAAAAGTCCACATATTATTCGGTGTACTTAATGTGTTTTTTTTTTCTACAGGTTATCTTAAGTTTTTCCCCTATTGTTTTTATTTTTAGTATAACATTATAATACCATGCATATTTTTACTTTTTTTATTTAAAGAAACCAAACCAATGTATATTTGACTTTTGAGGCTTACTGCTATAGCATAACCATAATTAATAAATGCAATTACAATTTCAAGGGAATAATTGACAATTATGATTTTGGTCATAATCGTGCAGCCCTTCGTCATTTTATTTTTAATTAAATCAATTTAAAAATCTATTTAATTTTCGATTTTGAATAAGTAATCATAAATATAATAAAAATATGATATAACAATAGAGCCTTGTCTAATAACACTAATGTGATATATACAGTACCATACATAAAATTACTTGTAACCAGATTTAGGTCATATTGCCCACTCCTATATGTTGACATAACACAAATAATCCTTTTCAAGTAATGTGTTTAGTCCCTGTAATATCTGATATTGCATAAAAGTGTCTGCTTATGCTAGATCATAATTGCATTATAAAGCAGCTCAAAAAAAGCTTCAAAGCAGACAAGCTACTAGTTCTGGCACTAAAAGGAGATCACATGTTTAACTGGGCGCTTTACCAGGTGGGCAGGAAGTGGGTCCAGATATTGACCGTCTCATTGGTCATTTGAAAACTGCTGAGAATGCAGTCCAGGGCTGAGCTCCTGGGATGGCGGTACCCAGACATGATGCCATCCTCTCTAAACACCTGCAAAGATGCACACAGACGTCTAAAATACATGCAAACATCTAAAAAATCATGAAAAAGGTAATGCACATTCTTCTAAACATCATCTTTTGTGTTCCACAGAAGAGAGAAGGTCATACAAGTTTGGAATGACATTAGGGTGACAACTTTTTTTTTCTTGTCAGAAAAAGTGTGTAAAAATTGTACCTCTAGGGGTACAACAGCTTTTCACTGGGGCAGTACCCTTAAAAAGACATATTTGTACCTTTTTTACCCCATAAAAAAGGTTCATAGCAGTACCTTAAGGATATATTGCTACTCCTTTTAAGGGTATTGCTCCAGTGACAATCTGTTATAAACCTAAAGGAACTATTTTTACACACTTTTTCTGACAAGAAAAAAAAGTTGTCACCCTAATGTCATTCCAAACTTGTATGACCTTCTCTCTTAGTGTATGCTATTTTAAAGGTTCCTCATTTTGTTTTGGAGGTCTCCTACAACAGATTTATATACATCCTAAGTCCAAAAATGCTTTAATTTTCTCATAATATACATTGCAGCATCACCTCTTTTCTCAGTGTCTGAAACACTTTGATAAAGGATTCGGTCTCTCAAAACCCTTCCTCTCCGAGAGCTTACTCTGCTCTGATTGGTCAGATGGCCCAGTCTGTTGTGATTGGTCTACCGTTTACAGCGTTTGTGTGAAACGAAACGCCTATTACCATTTCTGAATTTTAGCTCCAGGGCTTCCTCAGCACTTGATACACAGTGATACGAACAGTAACAATGGTGTCGGTTTTACCGTATCAATTCAAGCCTGAGTCCTCATCCTTTGAAAGTGCCTGCAAAGTGAATTTACTTTTGCAGCTCAGAAAAATTCTTCCATGCCTCAGCTACAACTACAGTGTGGTGGGTCAAAGTAGTCATTGTTTTGGGGGGCAGCCAATGAAGTGCCTAGGATGTCATTATGCAAACTTGTTAATACGTAGGTTTGTGCAGGAAGTAAAGCTGGGCTCAGACTACAGGAGTTTCAGGCCGATTTATGCCTGATTTACCCCTCCCGACGCGCACACAGTGCATCGGTCAGTTTCGATGTTTGGCCCAGATTATCTGGTGTGAGGCGTTTACAGATCAAACCTTACATAATATTTAGGATTCTAAGTCGTGAGGATTACGACTATCAGTCAGTACTTCCACAATATAGCCTGACAAGCCAGACCCACATCAAGATGTTGGGTCTGGGAACTCACCATTGGCATTGCTCAATCCGAGGGGCTGGATAAATGGTGGTCTTTCAAATTCCCTCTGCACGCAATAGGATAGCACTACAACCAACCAGAGCAACGAAAAAGGTGAAGCGGAGCTAGTTGATAGATTAAACTTTCGCCGTATCCGGTCGGCAAACCTCCGAATACATCTTTCTTTCTTACGAATGACTTCAGTGCCGTTCTTTGTTCTTTTCTCAAAGAAAAGCTTAACCAGAGTCACGGCCAAAGCCGATGCGCAAGACCGCTGTTCGCCAGCTTCTTTGTTTACAAGTAGCATGCGGAACCGCCACAAGTCTGCCGTCATTATGTTAATGAGAGACAAGTCTACAAGGAGATGATAGCCAATGAGAGACGGAAGTGACCGAACTTTAAAAATGGTGAACACAAAACAACAAGCAGCTGTACGGTGTATTGGTGGAGGAACAGCTGGTCGAAATGTGGCAACAACATTTTTTTCTCGCAACAAAGAATATGTATTGATACAGCAAGTTGTATCAACACAGTATCCATTTGGTTTACATCCGCTTCAAATTAAATGAGCCTACAAATGCATAAATAAGCCCCTTTATTGAAAATAAAGATCCATGTATAATAAAAATGTTCACGAAACATTTTCACTTGGTTTCGTGAACATTTTTTATTAAACATGGATCTTTATTTTCAATAAAAGGGCTTATTTTGCATTTAGGAATTAGTAATTATTTAAGAGATTGTTAATTTAGTTGTATACATGTGTACATACATTTTGTTCTCATGTCACAAGTAATAATATCAAGGTTTACTGAGTTTTACACGATTCTTTTGTAGTGGTTTTTGGTGAAGTGTACTAAAATAAATATCGTCACCTGTGTACATTCTTCTACTTCTTCTCGCCGCTGTTTCCTGATGGTCTATAGAACAATTACTCCGAGTCGCCCTCTGTCATTTCAAAGAATAGTACAACGGTAAGCGCGTCAAGCATAAACGCCTCGTCTCTTTGGGGAGGAGCGCAAGTAGTCAGTGGAGGCTCACACTGCGGAGCCAGGCAAAAGTATAAACAAGGCTTAAGCCGTGTTCACACAATTTTGGTCACAATTTGTTCGCCTGAGACTAATTTTGAAAATCCTAAAAGATTTCTCTGATCCTAGGCTAAAATCTGTAGTCTTTTTTAATTTGACAACTGTTAAATTGTCTTCACTTTTCAAGACAACCCATGACCAAAATTAATGACAGCTGAGAGCCCACAGTGTGATCATGTTCTTACAGTCTGACAAGCAACAATCGTAAAGGACTATTATAAATCGTACAGTGTGCGCCCGGCTTTAAGACCAGAATTGGAAGACAGAATCGATTCTTTCTTTTGGGAGACAATAACTCAAATGTATCGTGCAGTAACTTTGCCGACCTTTTACATTTGCAAACAGCTATATTACACACTGCATGAAAGGTAATATAGAAAAAGCATAACTTCACTATTCGGAATGCAAATCATTCATCTGATGTAATCTTACTGAAACAGTGCTGTGCTGGACTCAATTACTTTAAGAAAGATTAAAGCAGAATTGAAAACAGTGGCTTGCACCACTTGGTCCCACTTATTTGGCTTGCGACTTTTAAGTATATGCAGGATTTCCCAGGGATTTCCCTTAAAGGGGAACAGAACTACAGTAATAAACTGTTTCAAACGCTCCCTTTGTACGTCAAACAGATAGTCCCGCTCTCACCTTTGGCACCTGGTGGATGTCAAAGAGCTGCGGAAGTCTGACGCTCAGCATGTCTGCGGGAAGGCGCAGGGCTCCCCTCCCTCTCTGACAGGCCTGCTTGAGTCTCTCCCTTCCTCCTCGGCACAGGACGCACCACAGCGAACACTCCAGACCCCGGGACGGGCCCCCTTCCCCAGCGTCCCACCTCACATACTGAGCCCAGCCCCAACCATGACCCTCACCAGCCCCCCGCCACACAGGAAACACTGCAGAGAGAGACACAAACCGATTATTTGACCCATATGCATTGAAAAGTAAGATGGATTACCACAGAAAACTCACTTAATAGGCTTTGAATTAATAGATATGTGTTCAAGACCCAGATTTTACCTTGTGCATTTAGAACCACTTGAAGCCCAATGTAGTGAAACATATTATTATTAACAATATGCAAAACATATGAGAGAATGAAAGAAACATAGGAAGAATCAAAAAAAGGAAACAAAAATCCAGATTTACAAAGGATAATATGCAATTTTAACATAAGTAAAGATTCACAGATTCATGTAACAATGGGTATGATCTAAATGGCATACTACTATTTTTTTAATCTACTAAAGATCAATTTTTTAATCTGTTCAAAAGTTTATAAATTAATACTATTATTAAGAAAGGATGCATTGAATTGATCAAAAGTGACAGTAAAAATGAAAAAATATGATTTCCATTAAAATATTACACAGAAATTCAGTTTCGCCATCACAGGAATAAATTACATTTTAAAATATGTTCATATAGAAAACATTTATTTTAAGTGTAATTAAAATCTTCCTGAGCCCAAATTTTATGAACAATAGTGTGTCAGTATGAACTTTCTGTATGCAAAGAATACCCAGAATGACCTAACACATTTGCAGTATGTAACTATAGTACACTGCTGGAATGCTGTATCCAAAGTCACTGGCCTCCATTGGCATTCAGTACATTAATACTCCCAAGACCCATAAAAGGCACTTAAAACGTCGTTACAAAGTCCATCTCACCACAGTGGCTCTACAATAATTTTACGATGCGACGACAATAGTTTTTGTGCGCAAAAAAAAAATCAAAATAACACCTTTATCCAGCTTGTTATTGTCTTCCGTGTGTGCCTCCACGACGCATACACGAGAATATGACGCAGATCCGGCATTCGGACACATGACCCAGAAGGGATTTGTTTACAAGCAGAGGAAGACGCGCATGTCTAAGCTGTTGAATTCTACATTGATCGTGCTTTAGGTCTCGGCGTAGTTCTCAAAATGGGGATAAAGTGTGCATTTCATGGATTCCCGAACGCTGGCGCTACGTCATATTCTCGCGCATGCGTCGTGGAGGCACACACGGAAGACAATAACAAGCTGGATAAAGGTGTTATTTTGATTTTTTTTTGCGATCAAAAACTATTGTCGTTGCATCGTAAAATTATTGTAGAGCCACTGTGGTGAGATGGACTTTGTAACGACGTTTTAAGTGCCTTTTATGGGTCTTGGGAGTATTAATGTACTGAATGCAAATGGAGGCCTATCTGAAGCCTTTCTCAGCCATCAGCTTTCAACAAAAATATCTTCATTTGTGTTCCGAATATGAACGGAGGACTTACGGGTGTCCAACGACATGAGGGTGAGTAATTAATGACAGAATTGTCAATTTTGGGTGAACTAACCCTTTAAAGGGACTTTGGCTGTATCTCACAATTGAATGCTCTTGACTTGACCTTTCATTTTCAGGGAGATAAACTTCTAACAGCTTGACTTATTTTGAAAAAAATGTGTGCACAAAATCTGATTAAAAATGTACTATAACTTTATAACCAAAACTAGATGCCGCACACTGAATTACACATGCAATGGAGTGATCATGTGACAATGAGCGTAATACAGTTTAAAATTGTGATAGTCTTCCCTATTGTGATGTATATCGGAGTGAAACGGCTTCTTGAACAGGAAACTTGATTACTTGATTTTGTCCATACGGAATTTACTGGATGGTTGTGGTTTGCCATTGGTGGATCTCATGTGAGTGACAGGTTGCCCTGCCCTCACACTAGTAAACACATCATCAGAGAAGAGAAGAGGGAGGGGAAGTTATTTTGATAAGATTACGAGGGTGACAGATAAATCTTTAATAATAAATGCTGCAATATCCCATAAATAAAACAAGAATGGTCAATTTTGACGTAATGGTGACTTTAAATGCTTATCACTGCATACTTTACTTTACTTTACTTTAGAGCTTTATTTATCCCCTTGGGGCAATTAAAGTTAGGCTCACATGGTGCTTCACAAATAACACATATACATCCAAACAAACATGCAAACCCAAAATAATAATAAAAAAAATATAGAGAAAAAATAATACTAATAATAATAATAAAAAATAAAAACATCATATTAAATCAGCCAAATTTGTTACATAAACGAAGTGCCACAGGCACAAAAGTAAATTTATAACGATTTGTGGAACATCTCATTGTTCTTAAACGCCGCCCCAAGGGCAACCACTCAATCTCCAAATGCAGCGGGTGTGTGCTGTCTCCTATTATTTTGTGCCATTCTCAGAACTTGTTGTTCATAATACGATGCCAAGCTTCGTACGGGGACTCCCATAATTTTTGAGCACATAGTATTAATACCTTGTAAACGATTCTTGTTCTTTGTAGACAGTGACGAGAACAAACAAATAAAAGAAAAGGACAAAATACTTTCAATAAATGAATTGTAAAAAGACCTAAGGATTCTTTCCTGTACATTAAAAGAATTAAGTTTCCTTAGTGCAAACAATCTCTGCTGTGCCTTTCCAATAATTGCTTGAGAGTTCTGATCAAACTTCAACTTTTTCTCAAGGATCGTTCCTAGGTACTTATATTCCTCCACTACATCCACTCGTGCATTATTAATGACCACAGGTTGAAGCGCCAGGTCTTTTTTACTAAAATTAATAATCATCTCTTTCGTTTTTGTTGCATTCAGATCTAATTTCATACTACTACACCAAGAAATAAAATCATATAAAACCCAACCATATTCCTGATCTGAATGTGAAAGTAGAGAAAGAAGCACGGTGTTATCTGCATATTTCACCAAATAACTATTATCTTGTGAACTCTGACAATCATTTGTATATAATATAAACAAAATAGGAGAGAGAACACAACCCTGAGGTGTACCTACCGAAATATTTACCGTTTCCGATAGGACCCCATTAACCTTAACCCTCTGTTGTCTTTCCGTTAAGAAACTCATTATCCATGAGACTATACCATGATTAAAATTAGTAGTTTTTGTCCTAAGATAACAGGCTGCAGAAGATTAAACGCAGACAAGAAGTCCAAAAACAAGAGGTCCCACTCTTTTCCAAATGACGACAAACAGTATTTAACAAGAATAGCTTTGCATCATCTTCACCTCTTCCAGTGTGATATGCAAATTGCAACGGATCTAGGACTGGTCCAGCAACCGTCATGAAATACTTCTTCATCTATTTTTCAAAAGCCTTCATGACCAAAGAGGTCAAGGCGATAGGACGGTAATCGTTTAAAGATTTCGGCTTAGCTTTTTTTGGTATTGGTACAATAATGGAACTTTTCCACAAGTCAGGTACCAGCCCTAAATCTAATGAAGACTGATAAAGTAAGTGGAGAACTCCACTGAGCTGTTCAGCACAGTGATTCAATGTTCTGCCACATATACTGTCCGGGCCTGGGGCCTTATCAAGCGGTGTGGACTTCAACTGTCTCAAAATATGAACTGGATTCATTTTGAAATTATTAAAAGAACTCAATGTGTCTTTAAAATCAGTTATCTCATCAACTGTAAGAGATGTATCGAAGCGTGAAAAAATTCATTAAACTCATTAGTTCGAATTACATTAGTATTGTCATTTTCTATAGATACATGCTGATTTGATGCAAGTGTACTCACTGCAGCCATATTCTCAATTCCCTTCCAAGCATTTTTAAGATTACCTTTCATAAACACACCCTCAATCTTATTTTTATCATTATTTTTAGCTGTTTTAATTGCCCTTTTTACTTCTCTATTTACTGTTTTTTTTCCCTCATTAGTTCCTGCAAAAAATACTCTTTTCTTCATATTTAATATACTCTTTAACTCTTTCGTGACCCACGGTTTGTTATTAGGATACAAGGTGATTTGTTTTGTGGGTATAACAGAATCAACACAAAAGGTTATATATTTAGAAATGGTAAGCACTTGTTCGTTCAGATCAGAACATGCATTCAAAAACAATACAGTTCCACATCTGCTTTATATACGGTGTAGTATGCAGCAAGTAGTACACGCTAATATTCCATTTTATGCAATTACAGACTGAACTTAGAGAACTGCCATGTGCTTTAAAGCTTCAACGCTCAAATCAATCGCAGATATCTTGTCTTCACACACCCCAGTATGGGCCTCCTTTTTGAGTATTTCCAACAATAACTTGGAACATGACTTGGCACATTGGTGACATTGCATGATAGTGTTACATGCAAACATTTTTGCACAACCTTTGAGCAATAAAATCATCCTCTTGGAAGCCGAAGTTTAACTCTTTAGCTCCAAGTACCAGCCTCTCTAAAGAGTCTGTGCTTCGCTTTGCATAGGGGCCAGTCTTGCACACTAGAACAGAATGTGCTTTGTGAGGGGTCAGAGAGTTGCCTGTTGACACGCGGAGCCGTATGAAAATGAGCATGCTTTCTGCACACGGACAAACGGCAGCCTAAACAAAGCAGATGGAAATGCTTGAGCAATGCCTCTACATAGGAGCCTTCCTAACTGCTTGCAGATACTCTGTGGATTTGACTAAATGGATTGTTATTAAAGATGGTTGACACAGCAAAAGAAGAAGTTCTCTCTTTAATTTTTTTCAGGCATTTACAATTCAATATATTTCTCAGTATTTATATATATGGTGATATTGATTTATATAATATTACCTATACACTGTTCATCAAAATCGTTTAATAAATGAAAAATCCATGAAAATGTCACTAAAATGAGACTAGCATGAGCATTCGTGAGTGTTGAATCAGACTTTGAATTAATTCCTTGAAATTAACAATATCGGTTTCAATGACTGACAAAATCAAACTAATATTGTTATTTAAGTGGCTTAATAGGTACAAAACAATCTAATTTAATATTTATTTATTACTATTTTTATGTATTTAATTAAAATTTAAGTTTTAGTCATTTTGTTATGCTTTAGTCATCCTTATAATTTATATATTTATCATCCTTATAATAATGCATTATACACTCACCTAAAGGATTATTAGGAACACCTGTTCAATTTCTCATTAATGCAATTATCTAATCAACCAATCATATGGCAGTCGCTTCAATGCATTTAGGGGTGTGGTCCTGGTCAAGACAATCTCCTGAACTCCAAACTGAATGTCAGAATGGGAAAGAAAGGTGATTTAAGCAATTTTGAGCGTGGCATGGTTGTTGGTGCCAGACGGGCCGGTCTGAGTATTTCACAATCTGCTCAGTTACTGGGATTTTCGCGCACAACCATTTCTAGAGTTTACAAAGAATGGTGTGAAAAGGGAAAAACATCCAGTATGCGGCAGTCCTGTGGGGGAAAATGCCTTGTTGATGCTAGAGGTCAGAGGAAAATGGGCCGACTGATTCAAGCTGATAGAAGAGCAACTTTGACTGAAATAACCACTCGTTACAACCGAGGTATGCAGCAAAGCATTTGTGAAGCCACAACACGCACAACCTTGAGGCGGATGGGCTATAACAGCAGAAGACCCCACCGGGTACCACTCATCTCCACTACAAATAGGAAAAAGAGGCTACAATTTGCACGAGCTCACCAAAATTGGACAGTTGAAGACTGGAAAAATGTTGCCTGGTCTGATGAGTCTCGATTTCTGTTGAGATTTTAAGATGGTAGAGTCAGAATTTGGCGTAAACAGAATGAGAACATGGATCCATCATGCCTTGTTACCACTGTGCAGGCTGGTGGTGGTGGTTTAATGGTGTGGGGGATGTTTTCTTGGCACACTTTAGGCCCCTTAGTGCCAATCGGGCATCGTTTAAATGCCACGGCCTACCTGAGCATTGTTTCTGACCATGTCCATCCCTTTATGACCACTATGTACCCATCCTCTGATGGCTACTTCCAGCAGGATAATGCACCATGTCACAAAGCTCAAATCATTTCAAATTGGTTTCTTGAACATGACAATGAGTTCACTGTACTAAAATGGCCCCCACAGTCACCAGATCTCAACCCAATAGAGCATCTTTGGGATGTGGTGGAACGGGAGCTTCGTGCCCTGGATGTGCATCCCACAAATCTCCATCAACTGCAAGATGCTATCCTATCAATATGGGCCTACATTTCTAAAGAATGCTTTCAGAACCTTGTTTAATCAATGCCACGTAGAATTATGGCAGTTCTGAAGGCGAAAGGGGGTCAAACACAGTATTAGTATGGTGTTCCTAATAATCCTTTAGGTGAGTGTATATGTGTGTATTTGTGTATTTGTATTTGTATTTGTGTGTATATACATATATATATATATATATATATATATATATATATATACACACACACACACACATACACCGATCAGGCATAAAATTATGGTGAAGTGAATAACACTGATTATCTCTTCATCACGGCACCTGTTAGTGGGTGGGATATATTAGGCAGCAAGTGAACATTTTGTCCTCAAAGTTGATGTGTTAGAAGCAGGAAAAATGGGCAAGTGTAAGGATTTGAGCGAGTTTGACAAGGACCAAATTGTGATGGCTAGATGACTGCAGCTCTTGTGGGGTGTTCCTGGTCTGCAGTGGTCAGTATCTATCAAAAGTGCTCCAAGGAAGGAACAGTGGTGAACCGGCGACAGGGTCATGGGCGGCCAAGGCTCATTGATGCACGTGGGGAGTAAAGGCTGGCCCGTGTGGTCCGATCAAACAGACGAGCTACTGTAGCTCAAATAGCTCAAGAAGTTAATGCTGGTTCTGATAGAAAGGTGTCAGAATACACAGTGCATCGCAGTTTGTTGCGTATGGGGCTGCATAGCCACAGACCAGTCAGGGTGCCCATGCTGACCCCTGTCCACTGCTGAAAGCGCCAACAGTGGACAAGTGAGCATCAGAACTGCTCCATGGAGCAATGGAAGAAGGTGGCCTGGTCTGATGAATCACATTTTCTTTTACATCACGTGGATGGCCAGATGTGTGTGTGTCGCTTACCTGGGGAACACATGCATTATGGGAAGAAGGCAAGCCGGCGGAGGCAGTGTGACGCTTTGGACAATGTTCTGCTGGGAAACCTAGGGTCCTGCCATCCATGTGGATGTTACTTTGACACGTACCACCTACCCAAGCATTGTTGCAGACCATGTACACCCTTTCATGGAAACCGGTATTCCCTGGTGTCTGTGGCCTCTTTCAGCAGATAATGAGCCCTGCCACAAAGCAAAAATGCTTCAGGAATGGTTTGAGGAGCATGAGTTTGAGGTGTTGACTTGGCCTCCAAATTCCCCAGATCTCAATCCAATCGAGCATCTGTGGGATGTGCTGAACAAACAATTCAGATCCATGGAGGCCCCACCTCGCAACTTACAGGACTTAAAGGACCTGCTGCTAACATCTTGGTGCCAGATACCACAGCACACCTTCAGGGGTCTAGTGGAGTCCATACCTCGATGGGTCAGGGCTGTTTTGGCAGCAAAAGGGGGACCAACACAATATAATGTTATGCCTGACCAGTGTATATATATATATATATTAGTGCTGTCAAATCATTTAATCACGATTAATTGTATCCAAAATAAAAGTTTGTGTTTACATAATATATGTGTGTGTAGTGTGTATAATTATTACGCATATATAAATACACACACACACATGTATATATTTAAGTAATATTTGCATGTATATACTGCATATATTTATATAATTTATACAAATATTTTTTCTTAAATGTATACAGGCGTGTGTGTATATTTATTTTTAGATCAACTACTCTTTGAAAGCACATAACAGAAACTGCCAGACAAACAGATTTGCATAAACTGATACAACGGATGAATTCCTCCCGGTCAGAAACGTGCAGGGCTGGACATCCATTCATGGAATATGCTGTCATTATTCCATGGGCCAAGTGTTGATCTTACGGATTAACGGATTGTGGAATGTCTCATCCATCAGCTGTTTCTATGGAAGTCAAACAAAAACATAATCTGACACTGGATATGAAGTTTTCCCCACAATGACCTCTGGGTAACGTGCTATTCGGAAACAAACAGCCCGCAAACATTTCTCATCCCAGTTGCCACTGCTCTGTTTTCAATTGGATGATTTTTTTGAGTACAACATGTCTTGCTGATAGGTGGAGATGTTTAGATTGCAGTCTGACTAACTAAATCCCATGACACACCATTTTGAGTCAAAACAAGAAGAGCAGATAAGCTCAGATGAAACTGGTTTGACTAGTGTGTGTGTGTGTGTGTGTGTGTGTGTCCACCAACTGTGACAGACGAGAGAGCTGTTTATTGTAGTAATTCATATTGATGTATTTCTAATCAAAATTAGATATTCAAAGAATGGGTGTTTTATCCATCAGGAACTAATTAGATTGTGAAAAGCAACATTACGTATAAGAATGAAGCCAGATGGTTGGAAGAGGGCTCAATGGTGTAAGCAAAAAATAAAAGTCTTTTATTCAAGGCCTTATGGTTGCAGAAGTTTTAGCGAATGCATAAATTAGCATATTATAGCGACACCTAGAGGTGAATGGATGTCACTGTACTTGCCTGAGTAGTGAGTGGAAAGCGAGACCCATAATAATCAAGACAAATTTTCCACCAAATTAACACAAGAAAGACTGATATTTAGTCATTTCCAATCATATCTACCAATATAACGTTTTAGAATGCTCAGAAAGGCTGCATATATTTGATCAAAATAAAGTAAAAACAGTGATATTGTATAAACTATTGTCTATTTTAATATATTTTAGATTGTAATTTATTCCTGTGTGGCAAAACTGAATTTTCAGCATACTTACTCCAGTCTTCAGTGTCACATGATCCTTCAGAAATCATTCTAATATGATGACTTGCTGAAAATGTCTTATTATTATCAGTGCTGAAAACAGTTGTGCTGCTTAATATTTTTTGTTGAAACCGTGATACATTCTTTCAGGATTATTTGATGAACATAAAAATAGAAAAGAACAGCATTTATTTGAAATCTTTTATAGCTGTGTAAATGTCTTTTGCTGTCACTTTTGATCAATTAAATGCGTTTTTGCTGAAACAAAATATTATTTTCTCTAAATAATGTACTCACCTAAAACTTTTGAACAGTAGTGTTTTTCACTTTGTAATGAGGAAAAACATGTACATTTTACAAACAAAAGCTTTGCAATATTTCAGCCAGAAAGTAACTGTAACTCATAACCTGAAATGGTGTATTTCCCATAAAAGATACGAGGTGGGACTTACAAAACAAGAAGTCTAAGGGTGCTTTCACACTAGCCCTTTTGGTGCACACTTGGGTTTGATTGACGTCAGAGTTCGGTTCGTTTGGATGATGTGAACGTTGTCTTCTGAACTCGGGTGCGACCCGCAAACTGTACCCCGAGTCTGCTTAGGGTGCTTTCACATCTCTAGTTCGGTTCATTTGGTCCGAACCAAGGGCAAACAATTATACATTGTAGCATTTTTCAGCTTTTTTGGTTCCTTTTCACACCACACCGATTGCTTTGGTCCGAACCAGTTGAAACGAACCAAAATGCAGTCACATGACAACATCCACATCACTCATTGGCCATGGCGTATTTCCTAAACTGCGACTGCGCGGGCTGGTTTTGTCCCTGGCCATAATCTATTACATTGTCTGTATACACTACAATATGCAAACAATACATTTCTATAATGAAGCGCGGATGCGGCTTGAAAACAACGTTCTAATGCGCTGCAAATGGCGAGCACGCATCGCTTGTCACTTCAATCGAAGATCGCGCTGTTCTTGTGAGTTTTTGAAAGTTGGGACCTAATATGGTCATCAGACCCAATTTCTATGAGGCTCTAGCCTAGAAATCTAGACGCACCCTAGCGGCAGAAAATGTATTTTGCCGCGAGTGTAGTCTAACAACTCTCGGTAGACCTGAGAGCTGGAAAAACCAAACTCTGGTCAGGCCAATCACAGCGTGTGTAGAGTCGGTGGGCGGGCTTAACATAATGACGGCACGGCCAGTGTTAATTTCGTTGACGAATAATTTTCGTCATAATTTTCGTCAACGACCTTTTTTCTCTGACGAAAACGAGACGATAACTAAATAAAAACTAGCGTTGGATGACAAAAACTATGACGAAAACGTACTGTCATTTTCGTCAACAAATAAAAATGAGACGAAAATGTTAGGGAGGGACGATTAGGGAAGAGATCCAGTCAAAACTGATATCATGTGTAACAGATGCGCACATTTGATTTGAACTGATCTAACCGCTGGAAAACACGGCGCTGTTGCACGTTCTACAGCGTTCCGGGAAGCGAACGGCTTTTGAAGCAGGTCGGGAGAACGCGCTTGTAAGTTTTGAACATATTCTTTAGTAACAATGCATATTTTATCTCCCTCATCTGAACTTAAAGCATTCTGCAACTGCAATAGTAACGCGCAGACATTTCAAAATAAGAGTCAATGTGTGTTTCGAGCTTGTTTATCATTAAAAGTCACGCATTATATATTAGTTTTTGCATACACAATAAACTATATTTAATTTTATTCCCATTTGATTCATAGTCAGGAGGAAAGACCAGTATTTGACACATATTCAATAAAGTATCAGGGTTATAATAGTTCACTAAAACCATTTAAAAAAAATCTTCATTACTTGAAATTAAATAAATGTTAACTTAAATTAAAAAATAAATAAACAAACTTATTTGAAGCTTTAGCTTAACCTGAGGCCTACTAACTAAAACAGAAATACAAAGTTATAAAAACTATATAGATGTTTAAAAAAAAAAAGTGAATTGAGCTCTCTTTCGTGTATTTTTAATGTCAAAAACAAAATGATGTCAAAATGTCAGTTCAAGTGACAGTCGGTTATTTAATGCTTAAATACTTAATGTATTACAATTTAACTATACTCATTAGATTTTAGGAGACTAAATCTACTGTAGATTTAGTCTACAAAAATCTTATGATATTTAGTCGACTAAAACAAAAAAAACAATTCAGGTGACTAAAATATGACTAAAACTAAATGGCATTTTAGTCAAAAGACTATGACTAAAACTACATCAAAATATGCTGTCAAAATGAACACTGGTCACGGAAGAGTTGCGGAGGTTCTGCATGCTACTCGTAAACAAAGAAGCGGGCGAACAGCGGTCTTTTGAATCGGCTTTGGCCGCGACTCTAGAAGACTTGGAGTTAAGCTCCAGAACGGCACTGAAGCCATTCTTAAGAAAAGAAGTGTTCGAAGTCTATCAACTAACGTTAGCTCGGCTTAACCTTCTTCTTTGCTCTGGTTGGTTGTGGCGCTCATGGCGCTATCCTATTGCGTGCAGAGGGAATTTGAAAGACCACCGTTTATCCTGCCCCTTGGATTGAGCCCTGCCAATGGTGAGTTTCCAGACCCAACATCTCGATGTGGGTCTGGCTTGTCATGCTAATGAGGCTCCGCACCTCTTCACTACTCAAGTTTGTCCGCGAGCTGCCATGCTAAAATGCAAACGGTCAACAAACACTTCCTCATCACATAATGCTCAGCGCAGCTGACTACGGCAGCTGGTTTAGTCCAAAAATGATCAGTACTTTTTGCAGTTGGGTCTGTTGGTGGTCGGATCACGTTCTCACCACAAACGAACCGCTCCAGAGTTCGTTTGAAAGCGTACCGAGACCACCTCTTCAAGGAGGTCTCGGTACGCTTGTTTGGTCTGCTTTTGGTGCGTTTAGTAAAAGTAACGGTCACGTGCTCAGTCTATTCTTTGCTATATGCATCAACCTAAAACGTACACTTTTCACAATGTTGAAATATCCATTATAGCCTATTAAACTCATTCAGATATTGCGTGCCCTTGCGATATGTACATTTGCGATATTTCAATATATTTGCGCAGCCCTAATATGAACACAGTCCGGCGGGGGCAGGGGGAGGGGGGAGCAATAGAACGTGGGCTCGGTCCAGGCAATCGAACCAAGTGTGAAAGCACCCTAAGTGACGTCAGCCAATAAGCAGTGCAAGTTATTTTAATCGAATTTTGCATTTTTACCACTTCAACAAACACTTTTTCCATTTGGAGTGACATGCACTGATGAATTATTCATAATAAGAGCAGGAATGTGCATTAAAAAGGTAAATAGAGTCCATTTTTATTTCACAATGGCTCATGAACTACTCCATAATTTGATCCAGAACATATCAGACTAAGACAAATGTTTCAAGACCTTGATTTCTGGGTCCTTGTGTGTGTTTCTCGCTCCATTTCTCACCCTCTACAGTAATTCTGACATTCTTTCTCTGGCTCGTGATTGTGTCACAAGATCTGTCTCAATGGCCGTCTTTATCACGGCGTGTTGACAATAGAGCTCCTATGCGTGCAGCCTGTATGCGCATGTTCTGTTCGGCTCACGTGTGACTGCAGTAACCGTACGGACACTATCTCAGACTCTGAGCATTCCATTGTCATCTTAATACAAGATCATGGGATGAAGCTGTCTGGCTACCACCTCTACGCACAAGACTAATAAAAATGGATATAATGGGAGAACAGGAAATGTCCACCAAGTTTGAACGAACCCTTTTCAGTGAGCAATGCAGATTAAGTTTTAAACTCTGTCGCAAATTTTAAATGGCCAATAGAAATAGATTTCATAGAAAACATTTCAGTTAGAACAACCCAAACCTGTTTTGGAAGGTAACAATTTAATTAAGCCTGAGGCGTGTTCTTGGAAACGAAAGCTTTTAATGATACCAAGCAGTGCACCGGACCCAAACTGCACCTTACATACATTACATCTGTTGTTTTCAGTAGATTTAACTAATTATTAAAGCAGTTTGCTAAGGCATTGTTCATATATAACGGTAAGGATTTGAACAAACCACAAACCCTTTTTAAGTAAGTGATTATGTGGTGGCAAAACACGCAAAAGAAAATAGAATTACTTTGAAAGCATTATGATTGAAAGCCACAAGAATGCACACTAAATAGACAACGGCTTAAACAACGTCACATGCTTTGCAGCTATATTTCAGACTTTGGAGAGAATGAAACTGAAAAGTTCCTCCCGTCCTGGAAAATGCTGACTATGCGGTTTGAATGCTAAATCATCCAGAATGCATAGGAACAGTGAGAAGAGAAGGAACATAAAAGTGAGCTTTTCATAGGTCATAAGGTTCCCAACAAGAAGCAGAATATACAGTGGCTTAAAAAATTATGTGAACCGCTTGCAGAATCTGTGAAAATGGGAATAATTTAAACTAAATAAAAGGGATCATACAAAATGCATGTTATTTTTTATTTAGTACTGTCCTGAAGATATTTGACATAAAAAATGTTAACATATAGTCCACAAGACAAAAAAATAGCTGAATTTATTAAAATAACCCTGATAAAAAGTTTATGAACCATTGATTCTCAGTGCTGTGTGTCGTTCCCTGGATGATCCACGGCTGTTTTTGTTGTTTTGTGATGGTTGTTCATGAGTCCCTTGTTTGTCCTGAGCAGTTAAACTGTCCAATGTTCTTCAGAAAAATCCTCCAGGTCCTGCACATTCTTCAGTTTTCCAGCCTCTTTTTCATATTTGAACCCTCTCCAGCAATGACTGTATGATTTTAAGATCCATCTTTTCACACTGAGGACAACTGAGGGACTCAAACACAACTATTAAAAAAGGTTGAAACATTCACTGATGCTCCAGAAGGAAACACAATGCATTAAGAGCCGGGGGGTGAAAACTTTTGAACAGGATGAAGATGTCCAAATTTTTCTTATTTTGTTTAAATATATATTTTTTTCATTTAGTACTGCCCTTCAGAAGCAACAGAAGATACTTGCATGTTTCCCGGAAGACAAATTAAGTATAATTTACCTTGATTTTCAAATTCAATAGGTTTTCACCCACGACTCTTAATGCATTGTGTTTCCTTCTGGAGCATCAGTGAACGTTTCAACCTTTTTTAGTAGTTGTGTTTGAGTCCCTCAGTTGTCCTCAGTGTGAAAAGATGGATCTTAAAATCATACAGTCATTGCTGGAGAGGGTTCAAATATGAAAAAGAGGCTGGAAAACTGAAGAATGTGCAGGACCTGGAGGATTTTTCTGAAGAATATTGGGCAGTTTAACTGCTCAGGACAAACAAGGGACTCGTGAACAACCATCACAAAACAACAAAAACAGCCGTGGATCATCCAGGGAACGGATGTACGGATGCATTTTGTATGATCCCTCTTATTTAGTAAAAATGATTCCCATTTTCACAGATTCTGCAAGCGGTTCACATACTTTTTCATGCCACTGTATGGAACGCATGTAATGTTCAGTATATTTTTTAAGAACCAAACTTGAAATGACAAGGAACTTGTGAACAGTCAAACAACCACCAAAAAGGAATTAAAGGTCCCATGGCATGGCATTTTTCTATTATTTTATGATGTTTCCTGAGGTGTACTTATATTGTTAGTATGACTTTTACATCATAAAATGTCATAATTTAGAAATAAAAGGCATTTTTTCTATACTGCTGTTTGCCCTGTGGCTGAATGCCCTGCTTCAAGAGGCGTGTCTGCTGTGAGACTTCAGTAAAAACGCCCACTGTTGTGATTGGCTGACATCTTTGCATTTTAAATGAGCGGAGGGGGCGTGGTTTAATGAGGTCTACGAGGCACGAGCAGGCACGAGCTGCTGCCAGAGAAACGGATGGACCTGAGTTCACTTCACATCAGTTCTCAGCATGTCTGAACTGTTGTAGTTACAGCATATACTTTAGGTTATTAGTCTATTTCTAGTCGGAGGGACTGTCACTCATGTCAGAAAGTTAGTAACTTTAGTAAATTATGGATCAGCGCTGACTGGAGACGCGAACCGTTTAGAACGATTCAGTCCGATTTGGTGAACTGATTCGGTTCACTAAAAAGAACTGGTTCAAAAGAAAGATCGTTCGCGAACCGGACATCACTAATGTACCAGAGACGGAGCTCAGCGATTGCTAACAAAGTTATTTATAGTAACTACTGAGTTATGAGAGCACTGTCAGTCAGCGCAAGTTTATTGTGTTTGTATCTGAGAGTTCTGAATAAACACGAGTCCCAGTCACACCGAGTCCGTCTTCATCATTATTACCAACTTTGTAACACATGCAAAGTACCATTACAGCTGTCGAGATGAACGAGTTAAAAGTAAGTGTTGATAATAGCATTATTTTTAAAATAAAATAAATGCGTCAGTGACGCGCGTTGAGTACACAGCGCAAACAAAGACACAACAGCAGTAATCGAATGTAATCCAGTTTATTGTGGGGCTAGGCTGGCTAGCCCAAATATGCTCACGCTTACCCCCCTTCTGCTTAATCTCACGCCGCGTTTGGTGCCTCCGCTGTGGGCCAGATGCAGTACTGGGGGTCGGGGATGTTGAAGGCCACCGGCCAGTGCAGCCCGAGCTTCGGCGTGTGTGAGGCCGATGTTGAGCAGAAACTCATGACTGTATGCACATTTTAGAACCGATAGACGCGACGAGGACGTACAAAAACACTGACTCACAAGATAGAAAACACCGTTCTGTCTGGAGAGAGAGAAGCCGCATTGTGTGCACGAATAATAAATAATTAGCTACACATCAGAAATCACTGATCACAGATCAGAAGGAACTGAAAAAAGACTTCTGTTTTCATTTGTACATCCAAACACTGAGAAACTGCCAGCATTCACTCGTTCACAACCCATGATCTCTCGAGCGTTTGCAAGGGCGTGCCAGATTCTCTGGGCGGAGGAAAGGGAGGTAACCGTTCCTGCTTGGACGTCAAACCAGGAGACTTCAGGATTGGCTCGTCTGGCCTGTCATTTTCTCAAAGGCAGAGAGAGACAGCCAGAACTCGGGTTTACACCGATCAACATTTCTATCCACTTGGGGACAATATTCAGGCTAGGGGAACTCATATTAATGTTGAAAAACCTCATAAAATGAAAATTTCATGCCATGGGATCTTTAAAGACCCTGTTACTCTCATGTGGGTAAAACAAGATTTTTTCTGAAGCAAATACACTGAAGATCCAAAACATTCTGTCCAATCACAGGTGAAGTGAATATTGTTGATCATCTCCTAACAAGGCCATATATTAAGGCCTGGGTAGATTAGATGGTAAGCAAATCAGTTCTCATAATCAATGTGTAGGATGCAGGACCAATGGGCAGGAATAAAGATCTGAGTGACTTTGACAAGGGGGGCGACTTGGTCAGAGTATCTCTAAAACGGCGAGGCTTGTGTGTTGCTCTCGGTCAGCAGTGGTGAATTTACCAACAGTGGTCTAAGGAGGGACAAACCATAAACCGGCGACAGGGTGTTAGGTGCCAAAGGCTCATCGATGCACGAGGACAATGAAGGCTGATCCCATCTGGTCCAAGCCAACAGAAGGTCCACTGTGACACAAGTGACAAATATTTTAATGATGGTAATGGGAGGAATGTGTCACACACAGTGCATCTCTCTCTGCTGTGTGGGGCTGCGCAGCCACAGCAGACAAAACAGAGTGCCTATGATGACCCCTGTCCACCGCCCAAAGTGCCTACAATGGGCACGCAAGCATTGGAACTGGACGGCAAGCTGGTGAAGGGAGTGAGATGCTCTAGGGCTGGGCAATGTTCTGCTGGGAAACCCTGGGTTCACGTGTATGTAAATTTGACACATTCCACCTACCTAAACATTGTTGCACACCACGTACACCCCTTCATGACAATGGTGTTTCCTGGTGGAAGTGGCTTCTTTCAGGATAATGCACCCTGTCACACCGCACACATTGTTCAGGAAGGGTTTGAGGAACACGATGAGGAGTGCAAAGTGTTGTCCTGGCCTCGAAAATTCCCCAGATCGTATTCCAATAAGCATCTGTGGGATGTGCTGAACCAACAAGTTCAATCTATAGCGGCTTCACCTCACAACCTACAGGACTTAAAGGATCTGCTGCAAACGTCTTGGTGCCAGATAACACAGGACGCATTCAGAGTAGAGTCCACGCCTTGGCAGGCCAGCTCTGTTTTGGCAGCATGCAGAGGATCAACAGCATATAGGCATTGTGTACAAGTGGTTCTTGCCTGTGCAAAAAAAGCAAGGGTGTTGTGGTTGCTATGCCATTGCTATGGCGTTCTGAGTGGTTTTAACATGCTGCCATTCTGGGTGGCTAGTAATACGTTGCTATATAGAGACAGAGCGTGTTTAGGCCACGTCCACACCACGGGGACAATCCAACACTCTCCATTGACTTTGCATTGCATGAGGCTGCCTCCTTGGTCATTTCGGACTTATAACAAAAAACAGAACAATGTCCAAAAGCTGCTATGCGACAGGGTGTACAGCAAACAAGCTAAAAAACACAGAAATAAGTTTTTATAAGCTGTCAACCCAAAAAAACAAGCAGTTAAAGAGACAAATCCTGACACTCAGTATGCCTCAATGTGTGCAGTAAACATTTTGTTACTGTTAAAGGGGCTATATGCAACTTTTTCCCCAAAATAAACGTAACAATAGCCTTTTTATTTTACCATTTATGACTCAAACATCTCCTGATGAGCATACTGACACCGTGTCCGCTCACAGTGGGTGCACCTATAAGCCTGTATCCTATTTTTCCTATTTTCTGTCGGGTCGGTTTTTCCCGCAATGTCTGCGGATGTGACGTCACCACCGCTGCGAGAGCGAGCAGAAAATAAGAGCAGTTCTATTTTTTGGTCACAGGTGTCAGTCGCGAGTTTAAATTTCAGAAAAACGCATATAGCCCCTTTAAAGGGTTCGTTCACCCAAAAATGAAAATTCTGTCATTAATTACTTACCCTCATGTCGTTCGACACCCGTAAGACCTCCGTTCATCTTCAGAACAGAAATGAAGATATTTTAGTTGAAATCTGATGGCTCTGAAAGGCCTCCATTGGCACAATGGCACTTTACACTCTCAAGACCCTTAAAAGGTACTAAAGACGTCGTTACAAAGACCATCTCACTACAGTGGTTCTACAATAACTTTATGAATCGGCGAGAATAGTTTTTGTGTGCAAAAAAACCCTAAATAACGACTTACATAGTGATGACGATTTCAAAACAAGGCATCATGAAGCTTCGAAGCATTATGAATCAGCGAGTCGATTCAGTGGTTTGAATCACCAAATTTCAGCAGTTTGGTGGTTTGACACGCGATCCGAATCATGATTCGACTCACTGATTCATAACGCTTCGAAGCTTCATGATGCCTTGTTTTGAAATCGTCATCACTATGTAAGTCGTTATTTAGGGTTTTTTTGCGCACAAAAACTATTCTCGCCGATTCATAAAGTTATTTTAGAACCACTGTAGTGAGATGGACTTTGTAACGACGTCTTTAGAACCTTTTAAGGGTCTTGAGAGTGTAAAGTGCCATTGTGCCAATGGAGGCCTTTCAGAGCCATCAGATTTCAACTAAAATATCTTCATTTCTGTTCCGAAGATGAACGGAGGTCTTACGGGTGTCGAACGACATGAGGGTAAGTAATTAATGACAGAATTTTCATTTTTGGGTGAACTAACCCTTTAAGTCAAATATCCAAATGTCAGTTTTATATATTATATTTCCTGTCGCTGATTTCGTTCCCCTCTAGTGGGTGTAGTTCTCGGTGTCACGCTCTGTCTCAATTGCCTGTATACGCTTGTTTTTTGGGTCAACAGCTTTTAAAGGATAGTTCGCCCAAAAGTGAAAATTCTGTCATCATTTACTCACCCTCAAGTTGTTCCAAACCTGTATGAGTTTCTTTGTTCTGCTGAACACAAAAGAAAATATTTTGAAGAATGTTTGTAACCAAGCAGAGAGAGCAACTATTGACTACCATAGTAGGAAAAAAAATACTATGGTAGTCAATGGTTGCTCTATATGCTTGGTTACAAACATTCTTCAAAATATCTTCTTTTGTGTTCAGCAGAACAAAGAAACTCACACAGGTTTGGAACAACTTGAGGGTGAGTAAATGATGACAGAATTTTCATTTTTGGGCGAACCATCCCTTTAAGACTTCTGGGTTTTTGGTTCTGGGTCTTTGTCACATATCAGCTTTTAGACATTGTTCTGTTTTTTGGTATAAGTCAGAAATGACAAGGAGGCCACTTCATGCAATACAAAGTCAACGGAGAGCGTTGGATTGTTTTTCGTTTTTAGAGATGTCACAGTTAACGTGTTAAGATTTTTTATATCCTAGAATATGCAAAAAAAAAAAAAAAACACTTTAAAATAAATCATAAGATTAATTTGGATTATTTTATTCTATGGATAACCAACAAAAATTGGAAAACCAAATCTGTAGTTTTCAAGTATCTCCCTTTTCTTGTGACATACATATAAAAATAGATTGCACTTGTGTTTCTTTTTGCCGTTGACGCCTTTATCTTGAGCGTTTTATGTTAATATTCTTGGTAAAACAGCTTTGGAACAGAATTTATTGTGAAAAGCACTGTAAAAAATATGAATTGAATTAAAATGCTTCTCTTTAGGCTCATACATTTAACGAACAGTGAGTAGAAAAAACACTCCCAATTTAAAGTCACAATGAAACGGACGTTGCCACAGATCTTTCCTTCCACAATGTGACATTCATCCGACTGTAACGTAACTGTAACGGCGGGGCACTCAAAAATGCAAGTGTGCCAAAGAAAAATTAAACAAACAGATGGATGAGTCATTCACAATATGATCTAGAACATGCATTAACAAAACATAGGCTGTCTTTAATACAAACTAAATATTTCCAGATAATGTTAAAGTAATTTCTTTTGTCTTTAGTACAATGAAAATGTGTCAGTTATGTATCACGCTTAAGCTTACTATTTCTAAAATAGTATAAATGCAACTGCATACATGAGAATATATAGCTGCCCTTGTATTTTAGGAAGGGGGTCCCTCACAAGGTGATCACCATATTTGGTGGTCATTGGCATTAAAAAAATGTATGCATCTAGGAATAAATACAAACCAATTGATTAAACTTAATTGGTTTATTTAGAAATGCTGCATTGTGGCCACTAATAAAGTTTTAGAAAGCTTGGCAAACTACATCTAGAATCCACACAATTGTCTAAATAGTATAACAGAAGCACATACATGTAACTTTCTTCATATCTTCTGGTGGAAATGTGGAACTCAGGAGGGCGTCCAGGCAGCACAAAAAGAGTAGACAGACTGCTGCTGTCAGTACAACAGTAATGAGGGTTTGAAAGAGGCCCTGTGTTACTTACAGAAGTCTGTTCACGTGGTCTAGTGTACTGTATAGAGTAGTCTATGTTCCATATGTGTTCGAGGAAAAGACAGGCAGTTCTGCAAAAGCAACCGTGCTCTTCCATTATATGCACGCTATATATACTCTCACCCATGGGGAGGTGATCAGTGTCAACTCAACACTTCCACAATTCACAAAATGCCAAAGTCATTTCGTCAACTTTAGAAAGCTAAACATTTGCAGTAACTTTATGATCTAGGCTACTGTTCAGAACTTGAACTTGAACATCCAAACTTCAGTCCTCCACTCTGCTCCACATTACACTTCAACTATTTTCCTCACCATCTTCGCCAAAGTGACATATTTGTGTGAGATTTCAGGTTGTTGTGAAATTCACTGCCTGAGTAAGTTCTAATATAAAGCCATGACATGCTCACAGAAAGTATTTTCTTTACATTCCTTTATCTGTCGAATAACTATTGTGTTGTTGTTGTTGTTGCAAAAAATCTGACATTATGGATTAAAATACCAACAAAACGTTCAATGAACAACAAGAGAATTTTTAAAGTGCAAACCTTTGAGCTTGATCTGGTCTATGAGATCATTTGCGCGTGCCAGTTGGAGATGTGAGGTCGCCAGTTTGGGATCCGAAGAGTTACAGTTAGTGGAAAAAGAAGCGCGAAATAACTACAGATCCATAGCTGGACTATGTTCTAAAGTTAGTGGACAGCCCCGAGAATCATTCGGGCTTTTGTGTGTCCTTCACATTCCTAGGGAAAGGAACACAAACAGCAGTAGAAATCCCACCCTCCGCGCACGAGCATTCTCTCATTGGATGGAGACATGAAAGCAGCCCAGTGTTCGGGATCAGGAGACCAGCGAGAACAAAGCACGAAACCCGTTCAACTACTTTGAGCGTTCTCGCTCTGTTTCAAATAAAGAGAAGTAAAAGTCGAATTAGTCTACAAACAAAAATAGGAGGGAATGCATATGACACTTCGAAACGCCATTCACAATATTGCAACATGGCCTTTAACTAGTGTTTCGTTGATTTTATGCAATTATTATAATACAAATATTCAATATATATATATATATAAATATATATTTTTTTATTTAATTTTTTTCTCATTAAAACAGTGTTTTTTGGGGGTCTCTCATTAAGTGGCATTCTTCCTCTAAACGTGCCTGTTTATTTATTAGGGGATAACAGGCATTTAACATAGGCCTATATTATTATATTTTCAGTCAGTCTAGTTCTATTATTATAGCATTAAGGATTATTAAAAAGATTTATACCGTGGTCTGTCTGAATACTCGATTCTGATTGGCTGGAAGGTGTGCACTAAAATCACTATGACCACCCACGGTTTGTGTATCACTGCACAGCATCCTTAGCAACCACTCTTAGCAACGTAAACATATGTTTGTTCTCAATTGATATTGTTCAATGAAGCTTACTGTATTATGTAGAGTAATGTGAGAGCGTTTGCGTGACTAATGTATAACCTGCATTCAGATTTAGCATTTTCCTTCATTTCAGTCCTAGGCTAAATAATAAAAATCAATGTTAATGTCCGCCAATATATCTTGGCCTTTTAACAGTGAAGGGGTTTTCCTGTGCCCTGACATTGACAGCTAACTTAGTCAAAGCATTTCAGTTGCGTCAGTTACGTGTTCACTACAAGTTTCAGTCCTTTCAATATACAAGTCTTCGCTTTTGAGTGATTCTCTCATAAAGATGGTGTTTGCCGCCATCTAACGGCGTAATAATTTAACTTCTGTTGCTGTTCATGGACAGGGACTAGTTTTTCCAGCGGAAGAAAGGCTTTAAGAGATTTTACTTCATGAAAGTGGCATTGATTTTTTTGCTTTAATATTTGTATTGTGTGGTAACCGTTTTATAAAAAGCAATAAGGTACTCGAGGCTAGTGCTGTATCGTGAATAAGTCTGCTTCGCTTCGTGCCGTGCCTAACAACACCCTTCAGCCATGACTAATGCTGCCTTCACATGCTCTTGGAATTGTTATAGGAGTTTCCTAGGTAAAAATTGCACATGAACGCCCTTACATTTTGAAACTTGAATGCAATGAGCTTGTAATCACGATTTCAGAAGTCGGAATTATCTTATTCACAATACAGCACAGCACAACTAGGCTCTGTGGATTATCCCGTACATAATTATTGATGTTTAATGTGTTTTTGAACGAATAAGTAAAAACAAATCAATCAACGATTTAATGAGCTAAAAAGTAACTGTTAGCGTTTCTTTTACAATTATGTAATTTACTCACTCTCAAGATGTTCCAAATTAAAATAAAAATAAATTGTGCTGAACACAAAAGAAGATATTTTGAAGAATGTCACTAACCGAACAGTTGATGGTCCCTATTGACTTCCATAGTATTTGTTTTTTCATACTAAGCAAGTCAATGGGGCCCAACTGTTTGGTTACCGATGTTCTTCAAAAATATATTATTTTGTGTTCAGCAGAAGAAATAAATCCATAAAGGTTTTGAGCAACTTGATGGTTAAATTATATCAGTTTTCATCTTTGGGTGAACTATCTCTTTAAGAAGAAAAAAAGTAGGCCTACAGATAATAAAGAAACTTAATTGATACAGAGATTAATAAAATAAAATAAATAGGCTACATACAAATATTAAACAAAATTAAGAAATACGTGAATGGGATTAAAAGACTGGGTTGAGAATTGAGATGAATAAAAATATTTTTTTGTAGGCCTATTATTTTATTCTTTATTCTTATGTGTTCTTTTAGCATATAATAATATTGACAAATATTCCGAACTTCATACATTACAGAACTTGATTCTTCAAGCTGCATTCCTACTGTTGTAAAATAAGATGATTCTGATGATTTGAACAGCACTGTTCAGTGGTATCATTTTCCCATCCTCCATTGCACTGAAACCCCAGGGTACATTTGGTCATTGGACTGGACTGCAAATAATTCTTCCCTATAAGTGGGGCAGAGCCCAGCCATTCTTTGACAGTGTGGCACTGGGTTCTTTGCCAGAGAACTGGCCATAATGCCACAATGAGATCTCGGCAGAGGGCCCAGTGCGGCCGAGGGCATGAGACGCTGGACATAACTGAATGGAGACCTACTTAGACCCAAAAGATACTGAAGGACAGACCCTGTAAGAAAGAGAAGGACCAGGTTATAGCGTGTTTGCTGCATTCCATGAATATAGAAATCCCTAGATTTTTTTGTATATGATTTTTTTTTTTTAAAGCAAATCATTTTTTTTCTATACTAAGTTTAGGACTAATTACTAATTAACTAATTCATTTTTTTAAATGTACATGCTATTTTAATGTTCACTTACTGTTTATTGCTAGAAAAGAATAAATAAAAAAAATCAATGCAAAATAAAATTTCCGTAATACACAACGACTCAAAAGTTTGGGGTCAGCCAGATATTTTTACTATTACTTTTATTCATCATATCTTTATTGCAGACTCAATGTCCAAACAGCTTGGGAAATATTAACTCCTGCACTCACACTCTAAAAAAATCCTAAAAATATGGCACAATGTACTGTAATTTTATGGGATTTTCCATTTTAATTTTTTTCCAAATATATATTTTTGCTGTGCACAAACATTCACTTGCACTATCTAGGTCTCCTTAACAGAATCCTCATTGCATCATTATATGCAACTTGAAGCCTCATAATTTGACCACAAGTGAGCAGTATAAAGTGGTGTACAATACGCTTTAAACAATTAAATCTTCACTTCAGCAGAACAAGAACCAAACTTACATACAAGTACACTATATTGCCAAAAGTATTCGGACACCCCTCCAAATCATTTAATTCAGGTGTTTCATGCAGACGCTTCTACAAACATTTGTGAAAGAATGGGTCGCTCTCAGGAGCTCAGTGAATTCAAGCGTGGTACCGTGATAGGTTGCCACCTGTGCAATAAGTCCATTTGTGAAATGTACTCACTACAGTGGTACAGTGGTGTAAAGCACGCCGCCACTGGACTCTAGAGCAGTGGAGACGTGTTCTCTGGAGTGACGAATTCCGTTTCTCTGTCTGGCAATCTGATGGACGAGTCTGGGTTTGGTGGTTGCCAGGAGAACGGTACTTGCCTGACTGCATTGTGCCAAGAGCAAAGTTTGGTGGAGGGGGGATTATGGTGTGGGGGATGTTTTTCAGGGGTTGGGCTTGGCCGCTTAGTTCCAGTGAAAGGAACTCTTAATGCTTTAGCATACCAAGACATTTTGGACAATTTCATGCTCCCAACTTTGTGGGAACAGTTTGGGGATGGCCCCTTCCTGTTCCAACACGACTGCGCACCAGTGCACAAAGCGTCGGTCCATAAAGACATGGATGAGCGAGTTTGGTGTGGAGGAACTTGACTGGCCTGCACATAGTCCTGACCTCAACCCGATAGAAACACCTTTGGGATGAATTAGAGCAGAGACTGCGAGCCAGGCCCTCGTCCAACATCAGGGCCTGACCTCACAAATGCGTTTCTAGAAGAATGAAAAAATCCCGTAAACACACTCCTAAACCTTGCGGAAAGCCTTCCCAGAAGAGTTGAAGCTGTTATAGCTGCAAAGGGTGGGCCAACTCCATATTAAACCCTACAGATTAAGAATGGGATGTCATTAAAGTTCATGTGCATGTAAAGGCAGGAGTCCCAAAACTTTTGGCAATATAGTACAGGTGAACATAATTTTCCCCAAGGGGCAATTTGTTTCACAGCCAGCAGTAATCCATAAAATCAGCAAAAACAAAGCCATACAAAGAACCTATATTTAGAAGCTGTTGGAGACCTAAAGAAATAACTTTTTACGGTTAACTCGATCAAAAGCTTAATAACTGGCACTAACAAAACAGACAACATTGAATCTGGTAACAAACCATGAATCATAAAACCAGAAAAACAGACAGCTGAAAGTGGGGCTAACCTCTTACCTCCATATTTAAAATGTTCACCAGAGATATGGTCTGTTTTTTGTCAGATAGTTTGCTTATAGCTCGGTACACCTCATGTGACGTAATCACTATTGGGTCTTCTTTACCCTCAATATTGCCCACCTTCTAGATCATCTTGGACACAATGAAAAAAGATTACAATAATACTGTCTCCATAACTCTGCAATGTTTTCTGTTCCAGAGACTCCATCTAAGGTACATGGAAGAGATATTCTGCAGTTGGTAAAAGTTCTCACTTCTTTCCAGAAATCAGTAATATTATTATTCAACTTCTGTGCTATTGAATAGCCCCTCAAAGTTTGCTCGTTTTTACATATAAACGAATAGCATACTTATAGTTTATTTAAGTGCAGGCTACCTGCCATAACCCATAATTTAGAAGCTTTCTGAGTTTCAGCATGATACTCGGCTACATGCTTATTCCAACCAGGCTTAATGTTCTTGTTCTCACTCTTATTACACGAGAGCAAAGACAGTTTTCTTGTTCAAATAAATGCATTTCTTTTAAACTTTCTATTCATTAAAGAATACTTACAAAAATATTAAGCAGCACAAAAATGTATAATAAATATTAGTCTTGAGTATGCTGGTCACATGATTTGTCTGTGATCAATTAGTCAGCCTGTCCTAAACCCAACATGGGCATCATTGGTGCAGGACATTCAGATTTTGTGATAAGTATAAATTAATCTTACTTTTTTCAGAAAAAAATGCAAAACAACTGCTAATATTAATTGTGAACATTGTCTTAAGATGTTGAAAAAGGCCCCGGTCCTGGAACGAGATCCAGGATGAAATAAGAAGTGACATGAAATTATTTTTTGCTGATTATTTTCCAGTCGTGCCTGTTTAAGGGTTAAAATTGTAATATTTGAAATTTTTTAAATAGATGATTTAAATCTGGACTCAAATTGACATGCTTTTGACAACCACGACAGGGACAGGAGAGCATTTTTAAATGAAATCTTTTTATTGTTTAATGCACTGCCTCACACATACATTTGATTCCTTTGCGTTGTGCAATATGGGACAATTACTATGAGAATGTGATGGCGAATGGCTGGGACTAGATTTGCCGAGCAGTAATCTCATGTTTAGAGTCGAGCAGAAACACTTCCACATCTGTCAGGAAAGAATCATAAGATGTTTGTAACTGAGCCGATTCTTTATGCCATAACAGAAAGAAACACCTCTACACTTAAACTCATTCCTGTGTTCAGCACAGCATACAAAGGCTATAATACGACATACAAAAATAAAATCAAATAAAAGCAACCATTTGCCAGACTTCCTGCTTATACACAGATAACACAATACATTAAATCACTAAGTTACACAGCAAAAAAAAAAAAAAAACCTGGTGGGGAAAGCCACGTTAGAAAGAACAAATCATCAAAAAGAAGTGTACACCCTATACCCTGAATCCTTCGTGACCCTAGGAACCGAGGGTAAACGCTAGACGAGGATGATTTCTGTTCTGTGCTCAACGCCGCAGTCAAAAACACACATCCACGTGGCAGTGCAACC
This sequence comes from Gobio gobio, assembly GCF_949357685.1. Lineage (NCBI taxonomy): Eukaryota > Metazoa > Chordata > Actinopteri > Cypriniformes > Gobionidae > Gobio > Gobio gobio. The sequence goes on along the minus strand of NC_137108.1, from coordinate 43,418,971 downwards.
CCCACGACTGTAGCGAAAAGACGGAAATAAAAAATTGTTCTATATATTTCAATTTATGGGTTTGTTTTTGATGTATATGCACATGAATGTTCGTTCTCTCTCAAAACATATACACTCATTTCATCGGCATATATGCCTGGTTATAGCACACCAGGGGCACGGAGTTATTTGACCCCGTAGCTTTTAACCCTCCTGTGTCGGGGTCGATGATGCGCCGTTTTTGTTAAAGCCCCTGTGCATCTGACTTCTCTTTTCTCCGAACACTTCCTGCACCCTCCTTTCCTTACAAACCTCCATCTTTTGAGTATTTTTTCCCCTGGAGACACAGATACAGACAGAGCAGTAAAGTTGGAGAGAGAGAGAGTGAGAGATTGAGAGAGGGGGAGTGAGTGTGCGATCAGCCGAATGCCAAGCCGATCCCCTGCGTCCCACGCCGTCTCTCAGCCCATCTCTTTCCACTGCCGGTAGAACTCCGTGATGTTCTTCAGCTCCATGCCTGCTGCTGCCACCGCCTGGACAGCCACCTACAGCCAGGTCAATGGACAAACAGAGTGTTAACACACGGCTCTGTGGAATACTTCATTCTGATTGGTCAATCGCGCCATCCAGTGGTATACTATCCCCTGATAACAACCGGCAAAGACTGATAACCCAGGCTCACCCAGGTAAATTAAGTCGCCGCTTTATGCCTACTTGGAATGGTTTTTCCACATGGATTTTGCATTTGGTTAACTAATAAAATATTAATACTCAAATCAATATTTTGTGTAGTTATTTAATAATCATCTGGGTATCGCAGACTCACTCACTCTCTCCTGTTTCATATAAACGCAGCTACTGCCATTTTGCAACGATTGTTTTGTACACTGTAATAGATAAACAGGTAAAATTTTAAAACAAGTTTAATCTCAAATCAATATCTCTTATCTCCATAAATATGTATGTGGTGAAATACCGTGTAATAAGTGGTATGACTGTTTGTATCCCTTTAATGTCCGTCTAGTCGGTCTAGTTTAAAGGGGTCATAGAATGACATTTTTGTGCAAGTTAATATGATTCTTTAGTGTCTAAATGAAATGTTTGTAATATACTTTAATTAAAAATTCTCATTAGTATTGTAAGAAAACACTCAATTTACCTGGTCAAAACCAGCTCAGTTTTCAGCAACTCATTTCAGTGTATGTGACTTTAAATGATAATGAGCTTTGCTCACCCCGCCCCCTCTGCTCTGTGGGGCATTCGGTTCGACCCGACACAACACCACAACACACGTGGAGTGTTGCCTTGACAACATTTGAGGGTATATTTTCGTGAAATAATGGCAACGGGAGTCTCTGAAGACACATCTGAGCAACCTTATCATTTTGAACCGGAGTCGGACCAGGAACAGAGGACGAACGTTTCTGAATGGTTGGTTAACGTCATGTCACTTTGATCTATCTTTGTACTGGCAGAGTAGTGTAGTTGCTATGTGTTTACTGATGTGTTAGTTCATTGACAGATTGATGATATGTTATAAGATTTTTTTTTTTTACATTACTTCTTAATCAGTAACAGACACCGTTATAAACCATGTACAAAAGTAAGCTTAGTGTAGTGTTACCACGTTAACTTTATCACCCGAGTACACAGTTTGTAATAAACATAACGCGTTGTTCATTATAAACGTGGGATTATGAATTATATTGAGAATGTCATAAACAGAAAGCATGCCGTAATGTAACTTACCCTGTAAACTTTAGCCTCATTCATCGTGAAGTGTGCAAGCGATTTGCAAAGATTAATATAAAGGTTAATAAAACGTTACACTCACATCTTCGATCTTCCTGAGGTGCAGCAGGAACACAATCCTTTTTTCAAGAGCAGCTTATTAGCAAAACCTGCTTTATACTGACGCTCGTTTATAAAGCAGTCTGCTGAGAAATGATTGCGCAAACATTGACGTTGATCGGGGGGAATACTCCCTTCTAAAACAAAACTCAGCAGCCTCTGGGTCTTCAGCGGTTCGGATTTAGGAACATCAAAATGACTGCTGTGTTCGTTATTACACCCAACAACACAACACCACAATCGCTTAGACGCCATTCTGCTCCAGAGCATCAACAATGGCGGACTGATGACAGCTCGCTCAGGGCGGGTCTGTGTTGAAACGCTGCTGTCTATCAACAATCGTAGGAGGGGCGTACACCATGTAACGTCACACGGTCGGACGGCTCGATTTGAGACAGGGGAAAATAAATAAGGAGATTAAAAAAAAAACACTGGATGTATTTTTATCAATATAGGATGGTTGTGTACAGGCACTGCCAACACACATTTCCGTATAATCAACTTGTGAAAGTGCATGTACCATTCTATGACCCCTTTAAAGCAGAAGCTTTGCATTTAAATATTTCAATATTTCATGTCTACTTATTAACATATGTGGCAAGTAGCCGTGTAATAAGCAGGATAATGTATACCCAGCTGGTTGTTATCGCAGAATAACCCCTTCAGGGTGATTCACCTTGGGGTCCTGAACAACAAACGTTTTGTTCAAAACTATGGCACAGATATATTTATATGTAGAGAATAATCAAATGAGATCAAGTACATTTCTGAAATATTTCATCCCAGAAAATATATCCGAAAATAGAAACTAACACAAGTCATTTAAATAATTTAATAACAATAATAATAATAATAATAATAATAATAGTAAAATAAATATTAAATGGAATTCAATTAATTATACAGACACTATATACACTGATCAGGCATAACATTATGACCGGTGAAGTGAATAACACTGATTATCTCTTCATCAAGATATCTGTTAGTGGGTGGGATATATTAGGCAGCAAGTGAACATTTTGTCCACAAAGTTGATGTGATAGAAGCAGGAAAAATGGGCAAGCGTAAGGATTTGCGCGAGTTTGACAAGGGCCAAATTGTGATGGCTAGACGACACAGAGCATCTCCTGTGGGGTGTTCCCGGTCTGCAGTGGTCAGTCTCTATCAAAAGTGGTCCAAGGAAGGAACAGTGGTGAACCGGCGACAGGATCATGGGTGGCCAAGACTCATTGATGCACGTGGGGAGTGAAGGCTGGTACAGACGAGCTATACTGTAGCTCAGATTGCTCAAAAAGTTAATACTGGTTCTGATAGAAAGGTGTCAGAATACACAGTGCATCATAGTTTGTTGCGTATGGGGCTGCATAGCCACAGACCAGTCAGGGTGCCCATGCTGACCCCTGTCCACCATATACACAGTGTGTGTGTGCATACACACACACACACTTTAAAATACATTTTAAAATATATTATACTATAAAACTGTTATTTTATTCCTGTGATGGCAAAGCTGAATTTTCAGCAGCCATTATTTTTCAGGATTCTTTGATGAATAGAAAGTTCAAAATAATTGTAATAAAAAAAGTTTTTACTGGTTTGAATGAATAATTCAATGACTCACTCAAAGACTTCACTTGTTTCATTTCTTGGTGAATCAGCGTTTTTGAATGGATCTCTTGAATGAATGATTCAATGACAAATACATTTTTTTAACAGTCGCTTGTTGCCACCTACTGGTGTAAACATGTATTTCAAGCATCAAGTTACTTCCAAAAGGTGATTTGCACTATTTTGACCGTTACCAAAAACATCAGTGTTACATCCGAACTATAAACTTTTATCCCTGTACTTCTGTGATCATTTGAATTATTGTATCTCAGAAATAATGATACTGTGTGGTTGTGAAGCCGTTTTATATCTATACATCGACAACTGCTCTCTCTGGCTCAGCGGCAGCACCAAAGCAGATTTATACGTTTCATACTTGTCAAAGGTGTAAAAGACATAGCTGAATCGTTGTTATTTAGGAATAAGATCACATTGGTGTTTGAATCAAGATTGCAATCGTTTAATGATTAATCATGCAGCATTGCTAAAATACAATCTTATAATGTTTTGGTCATACTGCCTACCAATACCACACTATTATGACTGTAAAAGCCTATTTAGAGTCTTCTAATACACAACTGACCTTCATGGAAGCTGATCTTTCAGTCAGCTCCTCCAATGAGTGTCCTGTCAAAATGGTCACCATGCCAGCAGTGTCTTCATCTCCACTGCTCTGAGATCCCGTCAACTGGCGACAGCTGTCCACCATCTTATACAGGTGCCTGCCAATGGAAACAACCAATGCAGTGATCCTGTCTGCAGAAAACCTTACAGGGCTTCACAAGAAGTGAAGATGAGGGTGCTTACCAGGCTTCTATGTCCTGTCGTTTTAATTTGTCCCTCTCAAAGCTTCTTCCCAACTCTTTTTGACAGCGGATGTACCTGTTGCATAATAAGTAAGAATAAATGCGCAAGCATGACACATTAAATGATTCATTTTGACTGTTTAATGGTGCCGTTAGAATCAGACGTCATGCTCTACAGGTCTGCAGTCTGGAACAGAACTAATCCTAGCATCTGCTGAGCTCAAGATGTACCTGTTCCCTTTCCGAAACTCTGTCTCAAGGAACCGGATGCTATCTCTCGCTCCAGAGTTCTCTTTCTTCAGCATATCCAGACCATCAATCACTGCAAGAGGACAGAAATTCATCTCAGTCAGGCAATTTGTACAAACATTTATTGATTGATCATTCCTGGCGGTTAGCACCTTCTGTGCAAAATGCCCATTTAGATTACTTTTCATTACATATGAGGTGCCAAACTGGAGAAGTTTCGATCTTAAATCATTCAAAGTGTAGTCATTTAAAAAGAACTGGTGTAAAAACTGTTAGCCAATTAAAAATATTGGCACATAAAAACAGAAGGCTGCCATTTAGATGTCAAGTATCTATGCCAAGTCTCCCACTCTTTTTCACAGATAAATTTCCTTTTCAATGTAATTTCCAGTGTCTAGGCTGAATAAGTCAGAGTGACATGCTAAGGAATCATTCAGAAATGATTCATAAAATGCTTTGAATGACTCAAAAAAAGAAGGTTTGCCCATAATATCAGGCTTCGCTGCGGTTTACAGGCCGGTTGCGGTTTATTGTCTTTAGGTTTGTCCAGTGGTATTTTAATAATGTTTATATAATGTTACAGAATTGTTATTATTAAATATGAATTTGCTTTATTTTTTTTATTCTCATTTAAAATATTTTGCACTTTTTAATATTTCTATATAGCTTAATTTATTTTATATTTAGTATTTGTATTTTTAATACTTAAAACTTACTTTAGTTAGTTCTAAAAGCAACACAGTTTCATAATGTTTCTAATTAGCAAATAATTTCTAGGTTTTCATCAAATATTTAAAATATCCCCCTTTTTCCTAAATAAACGATGAGCGCTGGCCCATGATGGATTCTAACTTCTGTTTGTATGCGGTTCTGTTCTGGTCTCCATAGGAACCCATTGTTAAAGCTACACTGTGTAACTTTTTTTGTCTATTCTTAGCTAAAAACACTTAGTTCTTTCAAAAATATATGTGCTCATTAATGTATATTTACTTCTTTCAAGTAATAAAGTATTCTCGTAAGTTTATAATATGCCATTGAAAATACATAAGGTAATGGGATCTAACGGTGGTCGCCATGTTGCCCCTCCATCTTGAAAGTACATTAGCCAAAGAGGGACATACCCGTGAATTCAAGCTTCGCTTTTCGCGTTTTAACCGGTTTTAATACTCGATGGCACTGTACAAAATTCCCTGCCTCGCGCATGTGCGCGTCAACTTGTTCAGACTTGTCTGGTGCATGCGCAGAGAGTTTTCATCTCAGCAGCGTCCAGTAACAGAGTTATACAGAGTTTTCCTGGCTTGTTTATTCCTCAAAAGTCTGTTTTTCCTTGTGTGGTATTTCTGTGCGTTAATAACTCCGTAAGTAAAAATAGTTATTGTCATGGTAGATGTGTTTCAGAGTGTGTCATCGCGTAATTCAGTTGATGTCACCTCAGAAGTATTTTTGTGTCAACATACAATAGCGTAATGCTCACCTATTTGAATAATCATTCAGTTATTTTGTTATCAACAATGTTTATTCGTTTATAGAAAATATTTTCTTGTAATGTATGTTGATGGAAATATGTATCAGGTCTGATCGGCATATTAACAATTGTTATACAGAGCGCACTGCAGTGCTAACGTTAAAGCTGCGCACACACTTTTGTAATGCGACACCGCTTGTTAGCAGCGGCAGCTCCGCTCCTTTTAATGCAGCTGCATTTAGCGCCTATATAGGGTACAATAAGCTCTGGTTTACGGTTACATTATACAAATGTAACTTATAAGTATAGTTATACAGTTCTTAACTGTGTATGTATATTTACCATCCTTATTTGTTCTCTCACAGAAACCACATTTATGTACATATCCACGCAAACCTGTTTATGCCTTGCAATTGGATGACTGAATAAACATTACTATCATCAAAGTTCACTCTGGATTAGCTGCAGTTCTTTCTAGCCGAATAATTAGGCCAGTTGAGTTCCAACCATCCCACTGCGCACAGAATATCCCACAGGCACCGTGTCGAATGTGGACGAGGACGAACTGGAAGCCATGTTAATCTTGGACTAAATCGGCCACCGTATGAGTTGAAACGAAATCGGAATTGAGAGGAACAGAAACTAAAATTCACTGGATGGTCATATACCTTTTCACCACTAGATGGGGGAAAATACCACACAGTGTAGCTTTAAAATGGTAAAAAGAGCGACTGAATTAATTAAACAGAAACTTTTTGAACATAACTAAAAATTTAAATGAGTGCAGGGTTAAGCTGTGCTGTTGTTGGTTGCCACAACAACATCAATAAACTGAAGAGATTCCTGGAAAGTTTTAAGTACTAGCAAATCTGATAAGAATGTCCATATAAAGAACATATGCCTTGGATAAGTTGCATTTAGGGTGTGTTCACACTTGTTCTGGACCAAAAAACAAACAAAAAAAACATTAGTCCTGGTCCGCTTAGCATTCAGATTGGCATTTTTAACACTGAACCTAAAGATACAGAACCTAAAGGCATAGGGATACGTTCACAAGCTGATTGGTCGGTTTTTATGACGAAATGCCTATTTCGTGACAGAACTTACTAAATATCCAAAACAAAGTTGTGTGTTGATCTAAATGCGATTCTTGTATGTACCTACATATTATTAGACTGACGTCGTCATACTCAATTCTAGTCAGAATATGAGTCTGATACTGCTCCGTTGGGCTGTGATTATGGGGCGTGTTTCAACCGAACCAGGAAAGACCTCAATTGGATAGACCTACAACCAATCAGAGCAACGGAGCGACGCACAACGTTAGTTGTCAAATGTCAACAGAACTCAACTGCACTGTGTTGCCATGTCCGCGGGTTGAAGCGACCCTAATTATGTGATATACAGACCCAGCAATGCGATTTTTAGCTGCCAGCCTTGCCAAAATAACACATATTTTACCCCCCAAATGCCTTTTTTTCCCGGAGAACACCCCAGGAAAGCTATTGGGCTTGTTTTTGGCTAGTTTTGAGGAACGTTAGCAATTGGGCGGTTTTGTTGTAAAAACTTGGCAACCCTGTCTGCACGCACGCTGGAATAAGTTACGTTAGAAGAAAAAGATTGAAAAAGAGTGTAAACGATCTTTGCCGGTGTTGTAAAAAAAGAATTTAAGGATACACAGAGTACTTACCAACACGATCATCATTTCTGAGAGAAATAGTAAAGGTGAATACAACAAGTTCTCCGTTTAGGATTAGAACAAATTGAACCCAAGCGCTCTTTGGTGAGGTGGATGATTACGTTACTGTTGATCATCTGTCCATCATCGTCTAAAGCCCGCCCAGACAATTTCATTGGTCCGAACAGTTTCTGTTCGGGCATAATTACTTCTCTACGGAGAAAGTCCAGACCGAACTGCCCGAGTAAAAATGTTGTGGGCGGGGCTAAGTTCGGCTGGCATCCAGGCTAACATATGATGGTATTTTGACCAGATGAGAATTTGCAAAGAGCTGATAAAATGTGTAAAGGAGTCAAAACAGCGGCAGAAATCCCTCCGTCACACACACAAACAAAGATCTGCTGCGAGGAGACTGATGCCTGCCGGTTCTGATGCCTGTACTGAACTGTAATGGACTTTGTTCCGGAGAGTTAGCTTTGGCAAGCGGTTTCATTTTGGCTTGATTTTGTTCGGAATGACATCACAACAGTTCGTTCTTCGATTTCGCTTAAAGTATATCAGGGCCTTTATCATTCTGATGACGACACCCAAACCCCCCACCCCCATCTTCACCCGATTGAGCACCCGTCTTTAAATGTAGCTAACTTCAGGCAGCTTCACGTCATCTACACACTTATTACACTTTGAAGGGTGAGGCACTGACAAAAGACGGTCACTGCGACTTTGTAAAGTGATGGCATTATGGAGCCATGTGCTTTTTGAAACCATTTTCATAGGTGTAACGTTACATTATCAACTCTGAAAATACGCTAATTTGACTAGAAACCCAAGAAAAGTAAAGGATAAGACTTCAGTGTTCAGGAAAAAGATGGACAAATATTTTATTTTAGCTTTCGATTTTTAGAAATCGATTTGTAATAGTTTAGTATTCCGTATAGAAATATTTAAGTAATTGAATTTAATTCATTTCCAGGGCTCCAGGCTCTTCTGAAATGTCCAGATTTCCTACGTCTGTGGAAACCCTCATTCAGAGATCGGAGGAGACTCGTGGACTGACCTGTGCGAGGGATGATGATGATGAAGCAGCCGCTGGCAGCCAGCTGTCTGAGCAGCCCCAGGTGCTGGCAGAGAACAGCGGTATCTGGCACCAGATAAGGAGACATGGAGGACTGGGCTTTGGGCTGCTGTAGACTGCCCTCCAGCTGAGAGACCTCCAACTGCAGAGAGAGAGAGAGAGAGAGAGAGAGAGAGAGAGAGAGAGAGAGAGAGAGAGAGAGAGAGAGAGAGAGAGAGAGAGAGAGAGAGAGAGAGAGAGAGAGAGAGAGAGAGAGAGAGAGAGAGAGAGAGAGAGAGAGAGAGAGAGAGAGAGAGACAAGGAAATGGTTCATTACTGCTCCAATTAATTGAGTACATTTGGATAAATGTTGTGAAGAAGACATGCATTAATGAAAGCTAAAAATAAACCCAACAGCTGGTCTGACCTGTAGGCGCAGCTGGGCCATATCTCTCATGAGCCGGTTTCTGCGAGCTTCCTCCTCTGCCTGAGGACAAGATGAACCAAGTTCAGTATAACCTCTGTGTAAACTCAAAACATTACTCAGATTTTACCCTTAGTAAACACCCATAGTGTGAATAAGCTGCAAAATATATTTTTGCCCTTAAAGAGGAAGAGAAAAAACATGCAAGAGCAGCATACTGTAAATAGACAGACACACACAAACAGTGCGGTGATTTGTGCATCTTTTTTTTATTTTAAAGAATTTTAAAGAAGTGCACTTAAAGAGATTAATGATTAAACCACAGATAAATTTAACCTTACAATTATGGGAAGTAAACTACAAAAAGGGCACCTTACCGTTCAACACATTTAAACACTAAGGTAATATTATAGGAGTGAGGAAAAATAAGTATAGACAGAGAGATAAGTATTAAATATTAAATACAAGCGTTTAATCTTTTGTACATTTTAAGACCGCTTTGGAGGCTACATTTATTTGTATACCGTGCCCTAATTGTGCCACTGAAATGTAGTCATGCTCCTGCTTCAGATTCAATTATACCATGCATATTTCTTGTTTTCTAACTAGTTCTCAGTTTCTTGTGTACACTACCATTCAAACGTTTGGAATCAGTCATTTTTTTAAAGAAATAATTTTTTATTCAGCAAGGACATATTAAATTGATCAAAAGTGACAGTAAAGACTCTAATGCTTTTTTACACTGTTAAAGAGTTCTCATGCTAAACATGGACAACGTTTCAAAAAATGAGTTTGACGTATGGCAGTATTTCTGTGCCAAACACACTCCTTCCTGGCTCATTTTGAGCAAAACTGTGATAATAGTGATAATACTGATAATTTGGGTCACTATAATCGTGATATGAAATTTTCATACTGTTCCATCCCTAGTCCACAGTGTATATAGAAAGTGAGCACATGGTTGCCAAATTGCAAAGATAAAGTAAAACACTCGGCAGAAAATGTATCCTTTTAATAGAGAATGGTTCTGATTGGAACATTTAAGCTTGTGACATCTGGCAAACGCAAGCAGGGGCAGATCTAGAAATTTTTTTATGGGGTGGCATGAGAACTATGAGGGGTGGCAACACTGAAGCAAGCATCCTTGCATGGTTCTTGTGGATTCAAGTAATAATATACATATTCAGTGTATATACACAGGGGCACACATATTTTTAATGGTCTATATGATTGAATACTGTTGATAGATTTTGTAATATATATTGCCTGGACCTGATAGCTGGACTGGAAACTTAAAGTGGATACAAGTTTATATCAATATTAATTTACAAAGCATGACAAACAATACAGATTATATATGGATATAAGCCTCAATGCATCAAGTACTGGTTTTTTAGTCACCAACACATAGCAAATACATATAAACCACAAGTTGTAGTGCATCTAGATTAAGATGTGGTGCATTCAATCACCAACAAATATTTTAAAAAATGCATTAAAAAAAATTCACAGGTTTTAGTGCAACAAGAGCAACAAAATGCCCATCTAAAGTCATCAAATATCTTGTCTCACCAGTATCTAATAACAAAAGCACTGATTGTAACCATATAGGTAAACATATATTGACATATGGTCCTTTAAATCAGGTTATAAAAGATAAATAGGTTTTGACTATTTTATGTTAATGTGAAAAATATTTGAAAACACTGAACACAACACCATGGGCACCTGACAGACAGGGTGCTGATGTTTCAAGTTCTCTCGCTCTCTTCCCTTTCAATGTCTGAGCTCTTTTCCTCCCTTAGCCCTCTCTCCTTCACCTCTTTACTCACTTCATGCTCTATCTAGCTCTTTGTCATACATTTCTATATTTCTTTCTTCCACCACTCCATCTTCTCCTCTGCTGCCTTCCACAACGTAATTTGTCCGTATAATTTTTCTGTCTTATCTGCACCTTCCACTCCCACATTATCTGACTCTGATTTTCCTTTTCTTTTTGATTTAAAAAAACTCTGGATGTCAGCCTTTCTTTACATAGTATCCCTCAAGATGTAACAACAAGTACAAAGTTTAGACTTTCATTTTACATTAAAACTACAATAGACAAAAAATCTTTTCTTTGCTTTCATTTTTAAATCTTTTTACAAGAAATCTAGCAGGTCCTAAGAACCTCCAAGAAAGGACGAGTGCTCTCCATTATGTCTCCTTGTTTACCTTAAGGTGACGTTGAAAGTTTAAGTTACATGCATCTGTGGTGAAATTACTAGATTTTCACATCAATACAGGTTTATTTTAATGCAAACAATGCTCTGTCACTTTAATTCAGCGCGTGCAGCACAGCAAAAAATAGATCGCCACACTGCTGCAGACGCGCCGCTCCTGGAACGCACTGCCGGATGGCATTCGCATGCAATGTGAAAGCTCTGACCGGTTAACATGGGACCGGGAAAAAATATGCACTGCATACACACTGCAAACGGAGTTTGATCTATTCGTGATCGCGCTGGTTGCGTTGCGGATCACTAAGCAGTTCAAAGAGTCATTTGTTTGGACTACTACACAATAATAGAAAGCGTGTTTTCTTGCTATTATCTCATCACATTGAAGCGCCGCTGATGTAAATCGGTAGAGGAAACTATTTATATTTTATACATTGGGAATCGGGGATACACTGCTGGGGTGGAAGATGGGGACGGTGGTTGCCACCCCGGTAGATCCGCCCCTGACCGCAAGCATCGTAGTAGAGGCTTGTACAGCAGTATGTAATATTTTGTCTCTTTTTTTTGGACAAAATAATTTTTTTAACTACATTTTAGTCTTGTCTTTATTTTGTCTACGATATTGCATGTTAAAGGTCCTGTTCTTCGTGATCCCATTTTTCAAACTTTAGTTAGTGTGTAATGTTGCTGTTAGAGCATAAATAATACCTGTAAAATTATAAAGCTCAAAGTTCAATGCCAAGCGAGATATTTTATTTAACAGAAGTTCCCTTTCAAAGCCTACAGCGAACGGCCGGTCTGGACTACATCCTGGTACATCCTGCTTTAATTACGTCAGTAGAGCAGTTTGTCGACTAACCTCCGCCCACAAGAATAGGCGAAAAAGGGGGCGTGGTCTTGTTGCTCCCTCGTGGAGAAGAGGAAGTGTTGCGTTCGGTTCGGTTGCGTTTGTCACCATGTCGTTCAGACGCTGTTATTTTCATTCCGGAGTCAAATCACCTTTGTTTGGCCTTCAGGGGCTGTAGTTTGAGCGCGTTCATCTCCCCGTTATGGTAAGAGGCGTGACCTTTCCGGGCAACGTGCACTAAGCTGCTGTCGAATCACAACACGGGAACCGCTGGCACAATCAGAACTCGTTACGTATTTCTGAAGGAGGGACTTCATAGAACGAGGAAATTCTCAGGCCGTTTTGAGGACAGTGAAAACAGCAGTATACAGATAAGTAAATTGTGTGAAAAATACTGTGTTTTTTTACACATGAAACATGAACACATGTTATATTGCACACTGTAAACACAATCAAAGCTTAAAAAAAACACGAAAAACGGGACCTTTAATATAGTCACAGTTATCATTTAATGACCTTGGTCATAGAAAAAAAGGATGATGAAAAACATTTGTCGGCATACTTTCCGTTAACGAAACTAACACTACTGACACGTGACAATGATGAAAAATTCTGAAGTGTTCGTGTTTAGATGTAGGTCAGATATCAGATCCATATATCCAATTGGAAAATAACAGATCTGATATGACTGTAGGAACGAATAAATACAACTGGAATTGGATTAAAGCGAACAAACTAAAACCAACAGGTGCGAATTATGCAGGACTCTCAAACTCTGAGCTGGGTTAACAGCAGGGACAGAAAGTTCACGTTGATTGCAGTGGTCATGATTTGGTGCAGTCTTATGAGAGACCTGCGCTGTTGACTACAGCCTTATTCCATGAATGCCTGGCAGTCTATGACATGCTTTTCATTCGCAGGCCCTGAAGGTTTTAATGAAATTGTACCAGAAAGGGCCGCCTCTTCACCAACACAGCAAGGTGGCACTTCAAGCTTCATTTGTTCTACTCGTAAGGGCTGCATGGTTGCTTGGCAACATAAGGCTCTCAAGCAAAAGCTCACAAATGTGGTGAGGTTTTATGAAAAAGCCTTGTTTTCTTTATCACATACGTGTCTGTAGACCCTATCATTTAGAGGCATTTTCCATTACTATTTTGGCATGTATTTAAATGCTACACATACTGAAATCACCAAATGAGCCAATGCATCTGAATACACAAAAGAAATCAGCTGATTTACTGTTTCAAGACAAAATAGTTTCTAGTGCATATTGAAGCAACGCTGTTATTGCTCCACTAATACTTTGGTTAATTATTTCTTTCATTATAATTAAATATTATGTTTTTTACCATGCGGAACTGGGCCTTGGCCTGCTGAATCAGATTCTCCTGCTCTGATTGGCTGATGCTGGTGAAGATGCCCGCCTCTGGGTTGAAGTGCAACACGTTGCCTTGGAGATTTGTGAGGAAGTGACCAAAGCTGCGAATGCAGCACACGCGCACCACACACTGGACAGCAGAGAAAACAAGACATAAAGGAGGAACATGAGAAAAAGTTAAACACAATTGATGTTAATTGCACTTATGTAATTTAATAAAATATTCTGCATACTAATTAGCTGGAATCAACTACTTGATTTTCCCTGAACAATACATTACTCTGCATTATGACACTCATATAAATATATTTTTATATGTTTTGTACACTTCCTTTCAAAATTTGGGGTCAGTAAGATTTGCTCACCATGGCTGTATTTATTTATTTTTTATCTAATGTTAATGCATTTTAAAATATTTTAATGTATTACTCCAGTCTTCAGTGTCACATGATCCTTCAGAATTCATTCTAATATGCTGATTTGCTGCTCAAGAAACATTTTGTATTATTATCAAAGCTGAAAACCGTTGTTGTGCTATCCAATTGTGATAGCTAGTGTGTAAATGCCCTCCGCTTTCAAGAGTTGAATTTAAATCCGATCACTCAAACTACTTCAGGAGGTGGTTTGAGATGCATTTCAAACGAAACTGAACAAGTGTAAATGCATCTGATTGATGGAGCCACACATGTATATTTTTATCTCCCAAAATGGTAAAAAAAAAAAACAATATGTGAGGGCGTATTATAGGCTACTGGCAGTCAGATATGGCTGCGCTACTGCAACATGCATTGCCACAGATATGGCCCGCTGCAGAGGAGTAGCTGAGAATCTCTTCAGCAAACTGACGTGCGAAATGCCGGAAATGAAACTGAATGTATGGCGTTAAATCCTGAACATTGACCCTCTCCTTTGATCTTGAAATTAGATGATGATAAATTAAATGCAGTTCATATCTGTTGCTTTCGCTGATGTGAACTTAAATGTAACATTAAATTTGCACATAGGAGGTGAATATCGGATTTATATTCATTTTGCGAAGACACATTTATGTGGCCAAGTGTAAATAGAATCGTTTTAACAAATTGGATATCTATCAGATCAGTAAAAACGCATGAAGTGACCAGGTGTAAACAGGCCTTTACTGACCCCCAAACTTTTGAATGGTAGTTTAGTGTATATAAAAAAAAATTTGGTAAAAAAAAAAGTTAAGTACCATTCATAAAGCTTCTTTATGATTTAAATGTTATAATGCAAGTTAAATATAGTAAAAATCTTTTTTTTTTTTTTTTTTTAAACCCACTGTTTTCCACAGTTTTCCCTAAACACAAGGAAGAATTTTAATCCTATATGAAATATATGGTTTGAATACATGAAGAATGCCAAAATTTTTATTGATGACACAAATAAATTCTTAAATCAATTGTAGAATTGTTAGAAACAGCCGAAAGTGTCATTCACATGACACAAAGGGGTAAGTGTGATGTTACCTCATCCAGAGGGGTAAGTGGGGGCCTCTGGCTAGTGAAGTCCAGGCGTCGATGGGCTACGCTGAGGGCAGGAAGGTGGCGGAGGGCCAGATCCTCGGGCAACAGCAGTGTCTGGACCAAACCAGGCTGCTCACACTCATTCAGGAGTTCAGTTACATCCTTATTCAGACCTAAATCTGCAACAGAACGAGATAAAAAAAAAATGTTACGAGGGAAATTAAAGGATATTTTTACTTTAATAAAGAAAAAGTAATAATAATGATTTCTCTAACCTGTTTCTAATATCTTGCTGCCCTCAGGAAGTAGATTAAGCAGCACTGAGAGTCTGTTCCACAAGCTCTGAGAACTCTGTTTGAGACCAAAGACAAACATGTATACAAAAGTGTAGCAAAGCAAAGCCGTTTACTCAAGAAAAATGTAGAATTTCAGATTCACATGTACCTGAGCGCACATGAGGATGATATCAGTGTTCGTCCTCAGCCAATCCAAAAAGACCTTCACCACCTGGATGAGACCCTGATTGGTCAGAATCTCTAGTCGTTCAGAAAGGGTTTTTTCACTGGGAAATGAGTGGTTGCTGTGCTCGCTGCCCTCAGAATCAGAGTCAGGATCTGTGAACAGCAAATCAAATAATCTTAGTTAGTTATAATTATGGACAAAATCTGCACTCCCATAAGGAAATAATAGTGCTTGAAATACAGCGTAACATTATAGCGTTAAATGGGCTGTTTGTACGAATTGTCATGCATTAATACCTTTTTTTATTGCCAATGTGTGAACAGCTTGTAATGAAACTTAAAAAAATTAGACCTACCCTGACTTCCTAGGTTGTCTATGAAAGCCCGTGGACGGATTTTTATGTTTTATAAGTTTTTAGGCTTTGGTTATATGTAAATGAAGCGTTACATTAGAGTTTCAAGCTTCAAATTTCTTAAAAACTATACACTGCTATTCAAAAGTTTGGGGTCAGTAAGATTTAAAGTAAATGGTTTCATAAGGATTTTCACATGTTTCATACGGATTACATAATCTAATAATATTTGTTTTCCATTTGAATTGGTTGACAGTCACTTGACATTTAAAGAATTTATAGATATATTTCTCATGTCTGTAGGCAAGTATACATTAAGTTTAGTTTTTTATTTCTGACACGCTTAAGTTTACTGAGACCGAGACAGCAGAAAGCGCATCCTGTTTGTTTATATTACAAAAGCACAATGTTTTGTTGCTATTGTGAGTTTACAGAAATAAAAGTAGACCCTTTATAGTTTGCCTTACTCTTATTTGTTTGACCAAAAATGACGTGTATTTTAAGTTATCGCACCGGCGCATGCATGTTATTCAGTAAGCTCGCAATCTCCACACAAACACTTGGATATGCGCCTAATAATAGTGCACATTTATCTAAGTTAACAGAACGAGCGGACTTATAAAGTAGGTACTATTTACATGTTTCAAGTGATAAGCCATATATGAGGTGGATGAATTATAGGTGAATTTTTGGATTTCCGGCCTTTAACATTCTGTCCATTATAGCCTGCCTGATTTTGCCACTTCCTGTGGAGAGTTTTTTATTCTGGGACTAACCGACCAATACAATTTTGGTCATCCAAATCTCTTCTAGTCGACTAACGGTTAGTCAACTATTAGGGGGCAGCCCTAATAATATTAATCGTAATAATAAAAAAAATCTTAAGCACCAAATTAGCATATTAGAATGATTTCTGAAGGATCATATGACACTTAAAACAAATGCAGTTTTGGTGATTATACCAAGACTTTGTACAAAGCACAAAAGTTTAAAGTATATAAAAA
Organism: Gobio gobio; assembly: GCF_949357685.1. Classification (NCBI taxonomy): domain Eukaryota; kingdom Metazoa; phylum Chordata; class Actinopteri; order Cypriniformes; family Gobionidae; genus Gobio; species Gobio gobio. The sequence goes on along the minus strand of NC_137108.1, from coordinate 43,402,108 downwards.
AGCATGTATAGACTAATCTTAATTGATTGCAGAAAACGCTAAATGACTTCTCTGTATGCAATGTACCTTTGTCGTTGGTTCCATTAGCAATCTCTGGACTTGTGTGACTCTGCGTTTCTCCAGTAGGAGGTGTGGCTTCTTGTATTGGGGTGGGGTTTGAGTCTGGCGTGGGGTTAGTGGCTGCTGCGGGGCGGAGCAGTACATTACTAAAGGTGGGGGCGAGCCGGAAGCAGCGTTTTGCCTGGAAGAGCTGAGAGGACATGGCCTGCAGATTACTGCTGATGCTGGCATCATTAGACACTAAAGGGCCGTTGGATACTGGAGGGGTCGAGTTTTCCTCTCTAGGTGGTTGCGGCTGCTCATTTTCCTCTTGTTGCTGCTGTTGTGGCGCATTCTCGGCATCCTCCATATCTTCCAGGTCCGAACGAGATTCCTGACTGTTCATGTCAGAATCCGTCTCGACGTCAAAAGCAGTGCCGGCCTCGTCCTCCTCTGAACCACTTTCCCAGCTGCCATCCCCTGCCAGTGGTCCTTTCCGCCCTTCCCTTGCTAAAGAGTTCATCTGGACCCTAGCGGCTCCCAGACCGTCGACCGGACCGCCGCCTTCCTCGTCCTCTTCTTCATCACTCTCAAATCCCTCGCTTAGGTCGCTCTCGTCCTCCTTGTGAGCGCAGCGCCTGCGGCGGAGCATAGAGAGCCGTGAGAACTTCCGCTTCTGTTTTTGCTTCTCCTCAGCTGATCGCTTCTTCTCCAGGCTTTTCTTAATCCCCACTGTACTTCCGTTCCCCTTAGTCGCGTCTTCGTCATTCTCCTTGACCTCCTCTTCTTCATCCTCCTCTTCCAGGGAGCCATTCTGAAGGGTCCTCTCCTCTGAGAGAGCAGCGCCACTGTGATCCTTGGCATCAGCATCATCTACGAACAAATGCATCACACTGGGAAGGTTAGCTTTAAGTGAACAATCACATAACGGCAAAACAGAGACAAAAACTTTTCCAAATCCTAGTGAGCTGCCTAACTAGACAGCATTTAAAGGCATCATAGGTTTTTTTTTAATAAAAAATAAGATATCTTCTTTTCACTAAAATCTAAGGCACTACTGCATATGTTCTTCGCAGACACGGCAACTTCTCTGGCAGATTATGATAGTGCCCAAAAGTACCTTAAAATTAGAAAGACGAAAGGACATAGAAGCAAAGAAGTACCGTACCAGTGTTATCAGTGCGCAGGGGTGGGACATCACTCTCTCCCTCCTCCAGTTCAGCTTGCAGTCGAATGTTGACATGATTGACCAAATGGGAGAACAGAGCCAATGTGAAAGCGATGGAGGCGCTGTACTGCTTTGAAGCTAGAATTGAAATTACAATTGACAGATGAGTTTGTACTTCATTTGCGAGAAAATGTTAATAACAACTGTGGTTTGAATGCTTCCAACGGCACCCTAAGTGGCCATTAAATCAACAGATATTTTATATATATTCACAGATCGGGCATAACATTATGACCTTATGACATTAAGATCACACTGATTATCTCTTCATCACGGCACCTGTTAGTGGGTGGGATATATTAGGGAGCAAGTGAACATTTTGTCCTCAAGTCAAACAAGTTGATGTGTTAGAAGCAGGAAAAATGGGCAAGCGTAAGGATTTGAGCGAGTTTGACAAGGGCCAAATTGTTATGGCTGGACGACTGGGTCAGAACATCTCCAAAACTGCAGCTCTTGTGGGGTGTTCCCGGTCTGCAGTGGTCAGTATCTATCAAAAGTGGCCCAAGGAAGTGGTGAACCGCTGACAGGGTCATGGGCGGCCAAGGCTCATTGATGCACGTGGGGAGTGAAGGCTGGCCTGTGTGGTCTGATCAAACAGACGAGCTACTGTAGCTCAAATTGCTCAAGAAGTTACTGCTGTTTCTGATAGAAAGGTGTCAGAACACACAGTGCAAAGCGTTTGTAGCGTATGGGGCTGCATAGCCGCAGACCAGTCAGGGTGCCCATGCTGACCCCTGTCCACCGCCGAAAGCGCCAACAGTGGGCACGTGAGCATCAGAACTGGTCTGATGAATCACATTTTCTTTTACATCACGTGGATTGCCGGGTGTGTCGCTTACCTGGGGAACACATGGCACCAGGATGCACTATGGAAAGAAAGGCAAGCCGGTGGGGACAGTGTGAAGCTTTGGGCAATGTTCTGCTGGGAAACCTTGGGTCCTGCCATCCATGTGGATGTTACTTTACCACCTACCTAAGCATTGTTGCAGACCATGTACACCCTTTCATGGAAACGGTATTCCCTGTGTGGCTGTGGCCTCTTTCAGCAGATAATGTGCCCTGCCACAAAGCAAAAATGGTTCAGGAATGGTCTGAGGAGCACAACAGCGAGTTTGAGTTTGAGGTGTTAATTCGACCTCCAAATTCCCCAGATCTCAATCCAATCGTGCATCTGTGGGATGTGCTGAACAAACAAGTCCATGATCCATGGAGGCCCCACCTCGCAACTTACAGGACTTACAGCGGTATTCAGGGGTCTAGTGGAGTCCATGCCTCGACGGGTCAGGGCTGTTTTGGCAGCAAAAGCGGCACCAACATTATAATCATAATGTTATGCCTGAACGGTGTATGTATTTTAATATCCTGACTTTTCAATGGATGGAAATCACAATTTTACAGTTCCCTGAAAAAATATAAATAACACCGATGTAAAAATATAAATAAACAGTACATGACAACAGGAAAAAAAAATCTCCTGGTATGTGGTGACTGGTTCAGACAAAAACTAAAGATAGCATTTATCGATTTATTTATATTTACAATGTTGTATCTGGTAAGGATGCAGTAATTCCAGGAAATTGTGCTTTTTGCATCAAAATAGGCCTGAAACAACACACATCTGCCATTTCACTGAATACAAATAAATTCTTTCAAGCCAGCACTATTTTTAGGTTGGTAAAGCAGTATCTGTCTGCTTATTGACTGCAATGCGACATAATTAATGGCAAAATGACATGGCGTAAAATGAGCAGCAGATGTTGAACATCATGATCAATCCTTTCAGTCCCTACTTACCCCCTCTCTTCAGGCTGTGCACCACCATAAGGCAAGTCACCACCATCTTGAATATGAGGCTGTCAGGAAGCACAGAACAGACCGAGTCGTGCTCTTCCTCCTCCTCGCTGGCTGACTGATTGCCGTGAGCAGGAAGGGGCAGGTAGAAAAGCACCAGGTTAAAGTCTTCCAGCACGGACTGGCACAGTGACGTCAACTCCGTCTCCATCAGACTAAAGAGAAGACCGGTTATTAGTAACGTTGATTTGATTCTCAAATTATATCTTGTACCTTTCAGGGGAGGTGATATTTTTTATATCATTAAACGGGTTGATGCCCTCACCTGTTCTTGGGCTGCAACAGGCTCTGCAAATACATGAAGCTCACCAGCAGTCTTTTAATGTCTTTTGACCTTAAGCAAAAATAAGGAAAATTAATGAAGTTCATTGTGAAAGAAAAATTCCCCTTCAATAAGTTATATTATATATTATAATATATTTTATATTATATGTGAGAGAAAGGCCAAACTCCGCCCCCTTGAGTGGTACGTAACATACGCAGCGCAGTCAGATGTGGCCTTGCAGAATCGGCAGTTTAGTTACAAATCAGACAGTCCATGTTTATTCAACTTTGTATTATGTTTTTTCCAGTGCGTAAATGATTACGGGTGAGTTTTCATATATAATTTGCATTATTGTCCTGAATGTCGAGATTTTCCTGTAAAATGAACGCATTTTAATCTGCGTCACAAAGTGAGACTAAAACGTTTTCGTATCAGACTTTGAGCTCGAAAATAATTGTATTTCTATTAGAATATAAATATTCTATTCACTTACTAGTTACAATCACCCGGTTTGTGCATGATTGTTTGAAAAGGTCGAGTTTGATGACATTGCATGTTCTTGCTTGTAATATTGAGCAGTGATTGTGCAATATGCATGTCATTGTTTACATCATTTATTAATATAATCAGCACGCAGCTAACCCATGTATGTTCATTTCTATATTACTTAATAACTGAATGTTTGTGTCATCTACTTATATACTTACAACTGTTTAACATATAAAAAAACCTCTTTTGATTAAACAAGTTAAACTCGTGTAGTGTTGTCAAAAGACCACGCGATACCAAGTCGGTACTGAAATGTTAAAAATGTGACACTTTGAGCGCTGTTGAGCTGGAATCATAAACACCTCTGACTGGCCATTGTGCTCATGCGCTCATCGGTGTGTTTCTGTGATTGGCTACAATGACCAACGCTCGGAAGTGTTTAAAAGTGTTTTGAAAGCGACCAGTGGACCGGTAAGCTGATAGGCGCCTGCATTCAAATGATCCTGTGTGTATCTGTGCAAGCGCTCTGTGAAAAGTGTCATTGATGTATATTTACAACATGTTTTTGAAGCGCTGGTCATTGTAGCCAATCACAGACATATTTGATGAGTGTATGAGCACAATGGCCAGTCAGAGGTGTTTACGATTCCGCTCAACAAAGCGTCACATTTTTAAAATTTCAGTACCGACTTGGTATCGCGGTCGGTACTTTTGACAACACTACTCTCGTGTTTCTCTTACTGGAAACACACACATCCATCTTTGTTGCACTATAGCGGAACTCACTGAGCGTCCCATACTCTCGTATAATATGCTTTATAATTACTAATAATTCATATAGTCAAATAAACTGCATTTAAAACTATATTATACAAGCTTTAATATATAAATCTTTAAAATAATGCTTAATTAATATTTAAATTCAGATGATTCCCTTGCACAGCTATTTTCTTTCAGCTGCTTTCTCATATTTTTTTCTGCAGCAGTGCTTATTCTTGTTTTGTAAATGCGTTTAAATTAATGACATTTCTCATAATCTCAATCAAAGCAGAGAAGTGAATTGCGCGTCTCTCGCGAGAAGTTAATCAAACTGACGTTCCCCATAACACTTTCAGGTTAATCACAAAACGGAGTTGACAGAGAACATTTATACCGAACATTACAGACTTTGTTTTGTACACTATTTCAGTCTAAAACATGCTATTTTTTAATACTTTACACACCATTCTCTGTAAGACCCTTAATAAACTTTAAATTAATTTAAATTAATTTTCGCCCTCAACAACTTTTGTTTTATTAAAAAAACACTCAATCAAAAAAATTTATTGTAGCCACATGGGGATCTCTCTTGAGACTTTTGGAAGTTTAACAATGATTTATTCTATAAACCTCCACTTCAAATTTTTTTTCTCTATTTTATTCTTCTCCAGTGGTGAATTACATGATTTATAAAACAATTGTGAATATTGTCATTTATCTTTATATTTTCAATTATTTTGTATTTTTGCTGACTCTCGTTGTGTGTAAATGTGTGTCTTTTGTTGTCCTACGTTGGTTATGCGTTTGTGATTAATATAACTTCAAACTTTAAATAAAATATACATAAAAAAATTATAATTGCAGTCATTTATTTACTATATTGACACTCCCAGTTTCTGGGAGTATTATAGCCTATATGAGGGGCCTTTGAATGTTGAACAATGGGACGCAAGTCACAAAGTTTGAGAACCTCTGATTTATATTACAGGAACACATTGAACACAATGGACGTTTTCAGAAACATTCCTTCATCCTGTCTTTTATATGTATATAAAAGAGAGGGAACACACCTCTGGCGTGATGGTGAAAGCTTCTTCATCTCTTGTTTCTTCACCTGGTGGTACATCTTGGCTGCCTTGTCAAACAGACGCTTTAAATTCCCATATGCCCCGTCGAAGGGTGTCTCTGACTGAATACTGTTCAACGGGAAAAAACAGTTTGTCATGTTCATGCAGGGTTATCAGATTCTTGGAACGTTAATCATATTAAATTACAATTTAAAAAAAAAGAGAATGGGATGTAACAGTCCATTACGTCCCTCTTTATAATTACTGTACTGTATCCATTTATTGCCTGTTTTACTTCATATGTATAAACATGATTCTGTTCTCAGATGCCTTACCAGCGCAAGTAGTAGTAAGTAGCCTCCACATTATAAAATTTACTTCCAGCAAGCGTACCCAACTGATTAAACGGCATGCCTGTAAAAGACAACAATTGCATTTCCCCAATGCAATAATGTGAAGTTCAAATAAAATGAAATAATAACAATGAATACCATTAAAGGAGAATTAAAATGCACTGTTTAACAGAGAAAATCATAAAAACATGCTCTCTTGTGCCAGGAAAATGTGTTGTTGGGAGGATGAGAGAAGCAAGGACTCGCTCACCGGCGTGAGGTGCGACAGACAGGGCCTGGTGATAAAAGCGTTCCGCCAGCTGCTCTGCCTCCACTCCCGCCAGTTCGTTTTGGTACCGCGCTTCATAAACATTAAACGGTTTAATTTCTGATTGTATGAGCACGCAATTACATTGCAAGACAGAGCTTTCCAAGGCTGATTTTATTAAATATCAAGTGAGAACACACTTACCGAGATCTCCCAAGTACACCAGGCATCTGTGACATGCCATCTGGGCCCACTCCATCTCTTTAGGGGTGGCTGAGACTGGTTTCTTACGACCTGCATTGACCACAGAAAGGTTTATTCAACAAACGCTAACACTGAGTAGTATGACAGTCTATATTGTATAGATTTTCATCTCTGACACATCAGTTTGATACCGCAAATGTGGTTTGATGTGGCACAATCACCAAACAGCAAAGCACAGTCTGATTTATAAAATGTACAATCGCTAAAATTTTTATTATTTTCCCTGACTTTTCCAGGCCTGAAAATCACATTTAGACTTCCCTTATATTTCCAAGTTCTCCATAAATGGGGCAAATCTTGATATACCGTTGATATTGTGTTAGACATATTTACAACATGAGGACTAATACATGATCACTTTGGGGTTCCCAAAACTTTTGACGAGTTAAATTCCACAACTTTTTTTGTCATTAATTCATAAAGAGTACACTAACATAGAGCAATTAATAGCCAATTAAATACAATTAACATTTACAAAGTTAAGAGAGAGATATTCACATTTACTACAGAAATTGTATTTTATATATATTTTAAAATATCACTAATAAAGTAATCCATATCCGTATTGATATATATACAGTCAAACCAACACCTTCAACATTTTCTCACATTATCACAGTTTATTCCCAATAATTTAGAAAAAGGTAATACAATATGATAGTTAAACTGTCCCAGAGCAAATTAATCTTGATAATGTCAGATAACTTTGATAGAAAGGTATGTAATGGATTACAATCAACCAATCACCTGTCAGCTGTTAAATTTAATACACAATTAGTACCAATTTAGGTCCACCAATGACCAAGTAATGCTTCATTTTGTTCAGTCTGTGGTGTAAAAAGTCGCATTAGCAATTAAAGAAAAAACAATGAAGCAAAACATGGTCAGGTCAAAGTGTCTGAATAATTTTGTTCACAATTTTTTTTATCAATTTTACTGGTGGTTTTTATAAATTTGTATTCATTTTAAAGGGGTCATGAATTGAGAAAACAACTTTCCCTTGAGCTTTTGATATATAAAAGGATATCCTGTAAGTTTCAGAGCTGAAACCTTCCTTGATAGTCAAAGAAAAGCTTTTATTGACGCCAGGCCCAGCAAACGCTCGATCTCAGAATATGCCACACCTTGACGTCATCGTGTGGTGAAGCACCGCCTCGACAGAAAAAGATCAACGCCTGATTCTGTAGCCCTGCCCACCGTCTCGTGCCACTAACATGACATCGAATTTCTAAGCAGTAAACATACCACATAAGCTTCATTCGGATTCCAATATTATGAATGCATGGATGAACTTTATTTTTAATGAATATCCAGCTCACGTGGGGAAGACATTGCGCGTCTGTTCCTTCATTTAACCACAGATTCATTTGTAAACAAGAGACTGGATTTGCAGACAGGATGAGATTACATGAATGAATGAAGCAACACACTAATGTGAGTAAAACATGTTTTTTATATGTGATAGTATTGATTATGTGTACATGTCTAACTGAACATACCTTAGCATGCTGTCAAAGGCTGATGAATCCTTTATTCGTGGCGGTGTTTGTTTCATTGCGATTCACGACCAGACTCAAAGCCCAACGTCCCAGGGCTATATGTTTTTCAGACGGGCTACCAAAACGTAAGCCCGGCCTGCTGACGGGCTATCTTAAATAGTGAAATAACATTCCTTTCTTGATGTGCGTTGTTCACTCTCTTGACTTGATATTTGAAGGGGGCGCGTGCAGGCGGTTATATTCACCGATCGGGCGGGCCAAGTAACTTTAATAAAAAATTAACATTCCAATCAATCGCGAGTGGATGAGAGATGAATCATTTTGTTTGTTTGATAAAGACATTTTGCGAGCCCTGTGGGCGATTCATTCCGGTTCCCGTTTCCCCACCGGGGAGCTGAAGCTCATTAAATATGCAACGCTTATCCAATCCTAGCCATGGGCGTTTACTTCCAAGTCTTCAGTGCGAAACACCCATAAAAACTGAGCGTTTCTTGAGAGAGCCTCAAAATAGTCTATTACCTATTCATTATGATGTTTTTGTATGTAAAAACCATGCAAACGTCATAAGTTGACCTCAGACAACAGTATAAAAAAATTTAAAAAGCCAGTTCATGACCCCTTTCAATGTAAAATATGTCTAATATATATATATATATATATATATATATATATATATATATATATATATATATATATATATATATATATATATATATATATATATATATATATTCCAGTTCCAGTTTTCCATGACTGTGAGAACACTGCCTTTAATATGCTTATGGAAACATATCTCACCGATGAGTGGGTCGGTGACGTGTGTCCAGTCGATGCAGTCCTGTAACTCCAGCTGATAGTGTGACTGGATATAGAGCAGCAGGTGTTGAAAGAAGCCCACCCCAGCGATCAGATGGGTCCTGTAGGCACACTCCAGAGCACTGCGGCTGTGAATATGCTGCAAAGACAGTCAGGATTTCAGCCTGATGGCCAATACAACAGCAAATAATACTACTTTTAAATTATGGGACGTGTGCACTGCTACGTGACAGTACCTTCTTATTGGTCTTGATGACCTGAATGACCTCATAGTAGACCTTCCTCCAAAGCAGCTCTTCTGCCTTGCGTCCATAGTCCACAGGATGCAGGAACATCAGCTTTACACATAGTTCCCGCAATCTGGTAAAAAAAATGAAAAAGCGATTGCTGTTCAAAGCTATTGTAACCGCATCCTAAGCAGGTGTGGCAAGCAATAAAAGCTCTCTCTTCAACGTTAATGCAACATAATCTGACCGATTATACCGCACTGTGCCTGGTTGGGTTGCAGAGAGAGTAATCGTATGCTTACTTGTTCCTCAAGCTGATATTCTCAGGTTTGAAGACCTCCCTATACGACGACTTGCCGCTGATTATAATATCCAACTTATGCACCGTTTCCACAACAGCCCTTCATGAAAACAGACAAGAAATGATGAACACTTTGTTATATATGCCACAAACTCACAATATAATAAATCCCATTCAACATCAAAAATCACAATTATTGACTTATGATAGAGTTAAATTCAAGGGCTTGAAATTCAATCAAATCAGTAATGTTTTGCAGGCATCGTTTTCCACACGTGTTTTCACAAAAATGCATTATAGCTAATTAAAACCCTTATTTGTTTACTTAGTAAAGATAAAAATGTAGGCTCTCTCGTGTTTATTTTTATTAAAACACCTGATCCAAAACATATAATCTAAGTCCAGTTTTCTTCTACTAATCATATTGTGAATGATTCACCTAACATCAGAGTTAGGTTTTTGATGTATTTTTCTATGGTTAAGGTGTAAACACAGACATTTGATTTAGAGATTAAAAATTAATTGATTTAGAGATTACAAATGAATTTCAGCTGCTCCTTAACCATAGAAAGTCTACATCATATATATTTTACATTTCTAAAGTCTCGAAATTATCAACATGATCATAACTTTGCAGTTGTACACAAAGTACTACGTCTTCTGTCGTCTGATACATTTTTTTGGTAAGAAAAACACCTTTTAGCCTAATTGTAAAAATGTCCATGTGACTTTTTGCTGTGAAATCTTAAATGAATTTTATAATGCGCATATGTTTTATATTGTTAGTAATATTTAAAGATGAACATTTACTGAACTGAAGCAAATTTGGTTTACTTGATTATACATACAGCATTTTTAAAGTAAAGTTTTAGAAAAAGATCTGTTAACATGTAAGTATCAAATATGAAACATCAGGCTTTTGAGGATGTTTATTTGTGCACCTCTCATCACTGTATAGCATTGCATTATATGTTTTATCCCCACAATCAATACTGAGGTATGATCATAAAACTAAGCATTTAAATAGTATCTTTTCTTGGGAGACATAGAGTGACAAGACATACATTTTACGTGCATTTACATATTTAAATACTCTACCTTCGATTCTTATAATTCTTTCTGACCTCTCATTTTAACTACCCATATCTGTCCTTTTGTGGGAACTAACAAGAGTATCCATGGACATAATTCATAAAGAAAATTTAGATTGAATAGCTATAATTTAATGCCACACATGCCAAATAATATAAGATTCCCAGATGAGACATTATGGACTCACAGAGACTATACGGCCTCTGTATTCAAGTGTCAAGTGTGTCATTTAACATTTTAGCTATATGAATACATTTTCAAACACTTCTGACGTAGAAAACATAACATATATAAAGAATTACTGAGATTTCCTGACAGTGCCGGCCTGCTGTCAGCGCTCTTACCTGTACAGTCGTTTAATGTGAAGCACTTTGGCCTCTGGCTCGCTGTCCTGACCCGGTCCGCTCATCCTAGCAGTGATAGTGCGGCTGCTGTGGTCTGTTTTCGTATATCTTGTTCTGGTTCGTTCAGTTCTAGTTTAGCGCGCGGCTAACGTTAGCAGGCTTGCTAACTCACCTATTTCCCTCAAATTACAACTTAAACACAAACGCTGTCGTTCCTGACCTCCCCCGTCACCGGCCGCGATATCCATCCGTTCGGAAGCCGGTGTGTGTTCTGGTGTCGGTTCGGGTCAGCTGTCACATTTTGAGAGGGTTGTGTTTGTGTTGTTGTTGCTCATCATTCCGAGTGTCGCTTCGCGAGCGGCCATTTTTTCCCCTCCCACCGCACACAGTTCAGCGGCCGCTGCAAGTATCGCGAGAGTTGCAAGTAACGCTCGGGTGCAGACGAGATGATCGAGATACCGGGCTGCAGCGATACTTGGAGATGATCAGCCACTGGTGTAGCCTACGGTTCTTACAAAAATAGCCATTAGTACTAACGTACTCAGAAATGTATTATGATAGCCTGAATTCCTGCCAAACTACAGTTATTGTTTATAGCCTAATGTAAAATTATAATAACAGGTATTCTCTTCTAACTGTAAGAAGCTAGCATACACTTTTTAAAAAAAATGTTATGTGGTTTAAAACCAGCTTACCACCGTTTGTTTTTAGCAATTATAGTAATACACTGGTATTTTGTTATTTTGCATGTTTTCTCACTGTCTCCAGTAAATCAATTGATCATCCAGAGATAAATCACCATATTTCATATAGTAGCTAAATAATGGATTTCTCTGAAGGCACACTGTAAATATGATTTTTATGAATAGAGAGTGAAGTCGGATTCCCTCTAGAAAATCATACTGAAAGCGTTTAGTTTTAATTCATCCCGTTTTTCCAAGTGCTTGCACTTCGAGTTTTGGCTATAAATATGTGAAATGTAAAGTGAATTTAGTTGGGTCATTCTCACAAATTATCTCAAAATTTCCAGAGTCATAGTTTCATAGCTAATGAAAAATAATCTCATATTCATTACAGTTATAAGAAATATATTTATTTAAATGGCAAAGTTACATCATAGGAATTTGTCTGTAGCCTACTGCCTAGTACTTTCATGCCACACATTCTCGTCAACCCCTCATCTCTGGACACGATTACAGGCAAACCATCTGGCATCACCTGGCAACTGCATTTGTGAATCATCAACAGGGGGTTTAAACACGACACACAGCAATACTGAAATCACAGGCTTCCATCTTGTTTCCTCCTTTATATCTTCTTTGACTGAAGGCATTCGTAAAGATGGATTTTACCCAGTCGAGTTAAGAAGAAGCTGTGAATGGCATCAGTCAGTTGATAGACAGACAGGCAGACAGATAGATAGATAGATAGATAGATAGATAGATAGATAGATAGATAGATAGATAGATAGATAGATAGATAGATAGATAGATAGATAGATAGATAGATAGATAGATAGATAGATAGATAGATAGATAGATAGATAGATAGATAGATAGATAGACAGACAGACAGATAGATAGATAGATAGATAGATAGATAGATAGATAGATAGATAGATAGATAGATAGATAGATAGATAGATAGATAGATAGATAGATAGATAGATAGGTAGATAGACTGTCAGACAGGCAGACAGACAGACAGACAGACAGCTAGCTAGCTAGCTAGCTAGCTAGATAGATAGATAGATAGATAGATAGATAGATAGATAGATAGATAGATAGATAGATAGATAGACAGACAGACTGTCAGAAAGAGAGATAGATAGATAGATAGAGAGACAGACTGTCAGATAGATAGATAGATAGATAGATAGATAGATAGATAGATAGATAGATAGATAGATAGATAGATAGATAGATAGATAGATAGATAGATAGATAGATAGATAGATAGATAGATAGATAGATAGATAGATAGATAGATAGACTGTCAGACAGATAGATAGACAGGCCGACAGACAGATAGATAGATAGATAGATAGATAGATAGATAGATAGATAGATAGATAGATAGATAGATAGATAGATAGATAGATAGATAGATAGATAGATAGATAGATAGATAGATAGATAGATAGATAGATAGATAGACAGACTGTCAGAAAGAGAGATAGATAGACAGAGAGACAGACTGTCAGACAGATAGATAGACAGGCCGATAGATAGATAGATAGATAGATAGATAGATAGATAGATAGATAGATAGATAGATAGATAGATAGATAGATAGATAGATAGATAGATAGATAGATAGACAGACTGTCAGAAAGAGAGATAGATAGACAGAGAGACAGACTGTCAGACAGATAGATAGACAGGCCGACAGACAGACAGATAGATAGATAGATAGATAGATAGATAGATAGATAGATAGATAGATAGATAGATAGATAGATAGATAGATAGGTAGATAGACTGTCAGACAGGCAGACAGACAGACAGACAGACAGATAGATAGATAGATAGATAGATAGATAGATAGATAGATAGATAGATAGATAGACAGATAGATAGATAGATAGATAGATAGATAGATAGATGATAGATAGATGATAGATAGATAGATAGATAGATAGATAGATAGATAGATAGATAGATAGATAGATAGACAGGCAGACATATAGACAGGCAGACAGATAGATAGACTGTCAGACAGACAGATAGACAGACAGATAAGATAGATAGATAGTAGAAAGAAAGAAATACAAAGACAGATAGACAGATAGACAGATACTGTCAGACAGACAGATAGATAGATAGATAGACTGTCAGATAGACAGATAGATAGACAGACAGATAGATATATCGTAGAAAGAAAGAAATACAAAGACAGATAGATAGATAGATAGATAGATAGATAGATAGATAGATAGATAGATAGATAGATAGATAGATAGATAGATAGATAGATAGATAGATAGATAGATAGATAGACAGGCAGACAGATAGATAGACTGTCAGACAGACAGATAGACAGACAGATAAGATAGATAGATAGTAGAAAGAAAGAAATACAAAGACAGATAGACAGACAGATAGATAGATAAAACACCATTCTCAATACCATAAATGAATTCAATAAGAATGTATTTCTTTATTCATTTGTTTAATTGATTTCATTTCTATAATTAGCCCACCCGAAAAATATAAATTCCGATTTATTCAAAAAGAAATGAAAGTCTTCAACAGCTTTGAATAAACTAAAGAATGATGAAATGATAACAGCAGTCATTATATTATTACAATAATAATCATAATTCAATAACCAGAATATCAACATTCATAACAAATCCAAAAACATTGGCAATACACTCTGACATACCACTCTTTCTATTAATATAATATATACAAAAAGAAATAAAATTCCCAAGTGTCTGCCCTTTTCAAAAATGGAAATTTAGGGGCGGGGCTTATGGCTTGTCAAGAAAGATGACTGTGATTGGCTTATGGCTGACAAAGATCAACTGAAGTTTATTAGAAAGAGGCACATCATGGGAACTCCATTCATTTACAGGGGACGAAGAAGCGATTACTTGCATGGAAGAGTTGCTAGGCAAGTAATGAGGGAATAAAGCATCAAGCCATATAAAAGGTCAGTATAGTAAAATGGGAACGTCTTCTCACAAGAGCGACTTTCTTACAGCGATCCCAACAAAAAAAAAAAACCTCATCTGATGCACGGCACCGCATTGAAATTGAAAGCAAGAGGAGATGCAAAAGCTGCAAAGATTAGCAGGGGACTGGAAAAGTTGATATACGCATACATACGGTAGGTATTAAGCCTATATATTTATGTACAAGCATTGCTTGGTCACCCAGAACCTGTTACAAAACACCCCAGTCAGAGAGAAAACGAGTGCAAGCTTTAGACTGGCAAACCACGCGGCCGACTCACGGCGGTGCATCGTAGGTTTCAGACTGCGTACAATCAGCCTGAGCAAAAAGTGCTTCGAAGACATCCGCCGACGAGTCGCCAACATGAGTTGTAATTCCCACAAAGTTCTGCTATGCTTTTTCTTGTCCACATATTGAGAAAAAGGGAAATCGGTGTAAAAGAACACATTCTGTACACTGCATATACAAACATACCTTATGTACAAATACACATATATATATATATTTATATTTATATTGTATAACCATACATCCAGTTTATATACACAAAGACTGTACACACACACTGTATATACACACAGTCACCCACAACATTATTCGACCTGCATGATCTCTCAACATTTATATTTTTGTCTAGTGGTGTAAAAAGGAAGCAGAGAAAAAAAATGTCTGTGTTGCCCCGGCAATGGCATCCGAGGAAGGAAATAAAGTTAAATTTAAAACAGCAACTTGGCTTCGCGTCGCAAAACTACCCACAATCCTACATACGTTCGCCCGCCAAATTTCCAAACAGCGTCGTCCATAAAATCGACGACTCCACAGCAAAACGAAAGAGAGTTAAAAAGTAAAAGAATCCCTCTTTCTTTCACACACAAATGAGTTGCCGAGGATCCGGGACGTAGCAAAATGCAGAGAGGGGGAGCAGGTAAAATAACAGGTTGTCGATATTTCTTCGCAAGGAGATTGTCACAGATCTAAAAAGGTTCTTGTCTCACATTACCAGCATGTAAATATGTGATTTCATCTGGGTGAGGTCCAGTCAAGGAGTAGAAAACTACCAGGAAACAAAAGTTCGGATATTTCCAGCCTCGTATCAAATCCGCTGAAGGACAAATCAGCGTCTCTTGAGAAAAAAAAAAAAAGGCTGGGCATATTCAGTTTCCCCAAAATAAAAGACATGATTGAGACACAGGCAGGCATGATAGGCAGAGCTAATGTGGCATGTGAAGATCATAATGAGAAGAAGTAGAGGATTGTTCAATATCCTACATGTAGTTAGTAAAGAACCTAAAAAACAGCACCTTTGAGATTGATCTGATCCACAGAACCTCTCCAACTCTCTCATGCGACGTCATATCTCGTGCACGCAGAAGCCGTCTGACAGATGTTAAGCATCCCAAACTGTCATCACATCAAATTTTATCAGAGAGAGAGAGGGCACGTCAGAGGAGGGGAACCTATGTTTTTTTTCTTCTTCTTTGGATCGGCTCTGGCACTGAGTCAAAGCCTCAGTTTCCCCTCTGTCAACCAACCGAATCGCGTGACAGCGCCCTGGAATTAAACCCTTGCCAACCTGAAGAATGTCCTTGGTGAGGCCTCCAATTAGGTTCCAGATTGTCCTCCATGAAGCTTTGTGATTGGCTGGAGATGCAGGGAAAAGAGGAGGTGCTTGATGAGCCGCTGACCAATCACTGCTACTAATCTCAGAGAAGAAATGGACTAACTACCAAAACAGGCAGTTCAACTTAAAATGTGTTTTTTTTCTTTTCCAGTTTGCATTAAACTGTGAGGCAATTGAAAGTTTACCTGAGTCATTCGATTCTACGTCTGAGGTATATTCATGTCATGGCACATTTTCAGCCGATAACCCTGTTATCCCATTTCTCTCAACCGCTTTTGGGACATAAACGAAATTGCCTGTTGATTATTACTAAATGGAGTAGAAGTCACTTAAAGATAGCCCTCGAAGCTCTTAAAAGCTAAAATGGCAATCAGTCCATTCTCCTCTCTAGTGCCTTCCCAATCTTGAAATATTACAGTACAGCTCAGTGTTTTTATTGTGCAGTTAGGATTTAAGTCTCCTCGCTCTCATCTAGGCCTGCTGTATTGGTGTAGCTGTATTATATACAGAACTTGAGTAGTTTTCAATGCAACAACAAGGCAATCAGCAATGAATTGGGTTACAAATGAATGACTTGTATCAGCGAAGCCATGTGAATGTCTTGAGTCTCTAGAAACATGAGGATGAACTGATTCATCATAAAACAAACAAGAAAACGAAAGCTGTAGTGAACAATGAGGTATACAATCAGTACCAGATGGCAGTGATACTCAAACGAAGAATTATAGCTAGCGATATTTCTGTACAGTACATAAGATCGGATTCTTTTTCAAACCAAGTTTGTCATCTAACCAAAAATTGCCATTTCAACGACACCAAAAACTACTTTAGAGACGCTTGAGCAACTTTAAAGTCAACATGAAATCAAAATGGACCCTGTGTATTTTTAGGATTCAGAATTTGCGGCTTTCCTTTTGCTCAAAAACTACAGTCATGGGTTCGATTATGCATGAACTGAAAAAAGCATCAGCCAAATACATATGTAAATGTTTTCGGTTTACTTTTTCGATGCTCTTGTTATTTATGATGATTTAGTGCATGGTATTCTATATCAAAACAGGGTTGTTTTCACAACAACCACCTCTGGAAAAAAAAACAAAATCCATTTAAATAAAATTGTCAGCCATCGAAAATCCATTATACCCATTTTTACATTCCAATCAATTCCTAAAAGTTCACCTATTTTACAAAAAAGTCACATAATGGAGGTAAAGTTGCTTTCAAGTTGACTTTCATGTTGAGTTTAAATTGCCTTTTAAAACCAAAAAAACAAAACACAAAGTTCTGCTTATTTGAAATAGCAGCTCGCTTCGCATCGTGCTCATTTCGAGGAAACCGCATCCGTATAAAAAAATGCCTTATGACCACAACTGCATTCTGGCCTAGCATCTTGTTTTAAGAGAAAAGACAAAAGGATTTTGACCTGACAGAGATCACCTCACACTGCACACACACACACAAAATCATCCTGTAAGGAGATGAATGGGAGGACGAAGACATACTGTATATGAACAGTTAGGGCGATGACAGAATGGCGGTGATGTAACACAGAGCAATGCGTTGTGAATCCATAGCACCAGTTAAATACACATAGGTTCTGAGATTGAGAAGAGAAAACATTGCACAAGTTCAGTCTAGTGAGGCAATTCAAAGACCACAAGCACTTTCCAGACATTGTCCACAAAAAACCCGTCCAAAGCTTGACATTTTCAGCATTACATTGAGGCAGAAGAACACATCAACCTCTCCTAAATGAGCGATCTCGAGAAGAGAGCGGAGTTTGCACAACCATTTCAGTAATTTCTGCCATCCGTATTCTTGTGTTTGTTTGAAAACCCTGTCTAGAGATACAGAAAGGCACTAGGGAAGGCAGATGACAGGACAAAATCCCCAAGACAAAGCTGATGCGTGTTCGTGGGTCAAATTTCGATCTCTATACACTTCGAAACATACGTGTAAGTTTGTTTGCCCACCGTTCCCGGCTTTTTTTACACAATATGAGGGAGCTCAGTCAAAAACTTGGAACCTGAACCAAGCACTTTCCAGTGGTTTGGATGACCTGTGGTGGCAGAGGTACTGTACATGCAAGGGGCTTTTAATTTGATCCAAAGAAAAAGTGAAGTCGGAATAACATATCGGATCCAATGGAGAGCCCTTTTGTTTTAGATGGTGCAAGTAATGTCCCGCCTCCCATTTGTCCTCAGTCTAATGTACGAAGAAAAGAAGAAAAATAAAAATAAAAACAACCGCTGAAGTTTCATCCTTATAATGCGGATGACAAAAGATGTGACTTTTTCTTCGGAATTCCTAAAACATTTCTCTGATTTGGTCAATGTTGTTATTGACCTGCTCCCCCTCCAAACTTGCCCTTGTTGCTGTTGCTGACTTTTCGGTTGCCGGGGAGCTCTCCGTTTGAACGGAGTTGTGCGTGAGGAAGAGAACGAGGAGGGGGGGCTAACGGGAAGGACAAGATTCCATTCTGGGGGGATCGGGTGGAGGATTTGTCCGAGGGGGAGACTCCAACAGAGCCAGGAGCGCTGGTCATTTCTCCTCCAAAACTCACACCGGGGTCTGCTGAACCCAAGGCGGAAAGCTGCTTTTCCTAGCGAGACAGAGAGAGAGAGGAAAGGGGAGGAGAGGAGAGAGAGAGAGGAGAGAGAGAGAGAGAGAGAGAGAGAGCAGGCGGAGGAGGAGGAGGAGGGATGGGAGGATGATGATTCCACACACAGACACAAAGAAAAATCCAATGGAATGCAAAGGAGTTCCCATGGAAAGCAGATCGATAGGGAAGTACAGAACAGGAAGATCAAAGCCAATGGAGGTCACAGGGTCAGAGTGAGAGACAGAAAGAGAGAGTGTGAGGTGACGAGGGATTGGAAGAGCGGTAAAGGGGGAATAAAACAGGAGCATGAGTTGTACAGCAGAGGTATGAGAAATATCCATAGAAACGCTCAGGGGAAGAGGGATAGGCACAAAGAAAAGGAAGAGAGAGGGATGAGGAGGGAATTACAAATGCTGTTGATACACTTGTGCTCTTGTGAGGTCGCACTGCAGAAGACCAGAGTGGTTTTCAGTGACACAAAACGATTCAATATGGGATTTTCTTTGGTAAATATACCCAAAATGTGATTTTAAGTAAGATTTATTTATTATCAATTTTGCATTGAAGGGGTCATAACATAATCTTTTTTAGCGCTGTAAAATCGATTAATCGCATCTAACATAAAAGTTTATTTATATAATATGTGTGTGTGTCCATGTATACACGCACACACACACACACACTTATATAAACGTATATACTGTATACACACACACACACACACACACACACACACACACACACACACACACACACACACACACACACACACACACACACACACACACACACACACACACACACACACACACACACACACACACACACACACACACACACACACACACACACACACACACACACACACACACACATATCATATAAACACAAACTTTTATGTTAGATGCGATTAATCACGATTAATTGATTAGACTTTTTTTTACCATTTAATGTTTTTGTTTTTGTCCACTGTTTTTGGTCCAAAAATATATGTTGGATCATTCAATTCTTCCCATGGAAGCATACAAGTAGATGACCAATTATCAAATATGTGGCAATGTCCCATAGTTTACCTCAAAGATCAGAAATTTTGATTACTCATGATATGACCCCTAACTATGTGCAGTAAAATAGACTTATACTGAGCATGCATCGGATGCAACAGTGATCAACTGTAAAAAACACAGGAAGTGAGAATAAATATATTTATGTGGAACGCAGGTGCTTTTTGTTCTGCTATCACAAGCATATCTGGACTGTTGTAACAGTCTGCATTTGCAACAAATGTGCTTGACAGTGTTATGCAAGGCCAAAGGTCAAATCATGGGACAAATCATGCTTTGTTTACTATCTTGAGCTGAGTTAGTTAAAACAACAGGAAAATAAACTGTCAGATTGATCTACTCTCTTATATTGCATGATTATACAATTTTGATATTTAATATCAAAATGTACTTTTTCAAACCAAAACGGTGTCAAATCCACTATTTAGAATTTCAAGGAGTTTTCACACTTCGTTTGAACCACTTCAACGTGTTAACCGCTTGATTATTAATATTAACCCTTAAAGACAGACGTACCATGCGATTGTGTTGTTAATTAAGCAATATTGCACGATCAAGGGTGCTGTTTTTCCAGACAAACATCACAATTGTGAGAAACTCAAAAATATTTTAAAAATATTTTAAAATAAAAATATTTTAGACACAATATTACCACAAAAATAGTTCCAAATTCGCATTTCCGTATGTAACGAACTAGGTGAATGATTCACTGAATCACTCATATGGCCAATACTAGGCTGCGTTTATCTCCACTTTTAGACATAGGCAGCATCCGAAATATCATACCCTCTTTAGTAGGAACTTATTTTTAATAAGTATAAATACCAATTTGGGGAAACACCATTTGGAACGTGATCATGAAGCAAGGGGGGCCAAACTTTCTCTAACTCATGCGGGGGCCCCGTACTACATTCACCATGTTGTCATTATCATGTGATCTACCAGCGTCACTTCACTGCCATTCACAAATCCTTTCTCGTGGCCTCATGGGATAGTAAAGCGTCTATCGTATGCACACTTCAGAAACTAGCCAGAAGTAGTAGGTCATCCGGGTACTCTTTGCATACTCTTTTATGAGTACTGTGAATTCGGACATACTTCTTTTGTCACATAATGTTTTCAACCTACTAAATAATAGGGAAGTATGCGATTTCAGATGCAGTTTATTGCGAACTACACACCCCCATTTTGAAGTGCGTTCAACTTCGTCAAGTGGACGAGGGAAGTTTATTTCGAAAGATCCTCGACCCCTTGATTTTGACAGAAGAAGCGAGTCTACTCATTCGTACACTTCAGGCAGAAGCATAGTCCACAATGCAACACGATTGTGAATTCACAACAGGAACTTGCAGTGCTCACACTTAATTTATCTTTAATTTAAGTGATCAAGGGCTTAGGGTGTTCCATTTAATCCCATTGCAAGGGCTTCGCCAGCAGTGGCCACTCGTATGTAATGTAAGCAATGACGTACATCCGAGTGGACGAGACAAAGGGAAGTTAGCGAGGGAAGGGCATAAAAACGTGGACTTAAAGGCAGCCCTGGTTTTCGTACTTGAATTAATCGTTTGAGTGAATGATTCAATGACTCACTTATATGGGCTGCGTCCGAAATTGCACACTCTCTTGAGTAGGTACTCATTTTGAATAAGTAATTACTTCATGACCATTCAAAAAGTATGTTCTATATAGTTTGAATGTGTAGTCAGTATCGCCGAAATTGCGAATGGCCCAAGGGGGGAACCACCATTTCTAATGAACTAAGGGGGGCCCTACTTCCTCTAACTCATGCTGGGGGCCACGTACTACATTCACCATGCTGTCATTATCATGAGATCTACCAGCATCAGTTATGTCGCTTCACTACCATTCACAAATCCTCTCCTGTGGCCTCATGGGACAGTAAAGTGTCCATCACACTTCAGAATCACGCAGGAAGTACGAAGTAGTAGGTCATCCGGGTTCTTTTTGCATACTCGTTTATGAGTACTATGAATTAGGACATGTTTCTTTGGTCACATGCTGTTTGTCACCTACTATATAATGGGGAAGTATGCAATTTCGGATGCAGCCTATCGCAAACTACACACCGCCATTTTGAAGAGCGTTCAACTTCATCAAGTGGACGAGGGAAGTTTATTTCGACAGACCCTTGACCCCTCGATTTTGACCGAGGAAGCAAGTCTACTCATTTGTGCACTTTTTGTGCACAGGCAAATCCATAAACCACAATGCAACATGATTGTGACGTCACAACAGCAACTTGCAGTGCTCACACTTAATTTATCCAAAACTTATCAAGGGTTTAGGGCGTGGTTTCGCCAGCAGTGGGCACTCGTGCAACGTAAGCAATGACGTACATCCGAGTGAACAAGACATGGAAGTTAGCGAGGGAAGGACATAAGAAAAGTCTGTCTGTCTATTACAAATATAACAAAATTATAGCTTATTTCTGAAAAAAATCCCACTCTGACATGACATTTCTCTGTACTGTAGGCTACTTTAATTGTTGTAGCCTTAGGTATTTCGTTTTATATTTGTATCTTAATTTTAATCAATGTTGCATCAGCCAACTGGGGCATTCTGGGTTGAGCGAGCAGAGCTTAATTGGTCAGTATTATTTAATTGTAAACAAAGATTTTGGATAGCTAGGTTGTTGCGGTAGGAGGCCCAACATCATATTCTTTCATAGGGCCCAAAATTGCTAGCGGCGCCCCTGGGGAAGTATGCGATTTCGGATGCAGCCATGGATTGTATTTGCTTTGTGTGTAAATGAATCGTGTTTTTGAACGAATTGGTTGAGAAAGATTCAGTGAATCACTCATAACACAGAAAACACAGTCACTTGTCGCCACCTACTGGCGCAACTATGCAACTTGCAGAAAAAGTCACATATGTCATATTTTCTATTATCCATTATCCATATATCCATTAGTACATTTGTATGCATCTGAATATTTGGTAATACATTTACTTATTTGCCAATATTTATGAAACACTTTGGGCAACATATAACAGGACAGATATAGTATTCTGTGTTTAAAGGTGCACTATGTAAAAATTTTTGAGTAAAATATCCAAAAACCACTAGGCCAATGTTATATATTTTGTTCAGTTGAGTACTTACAATATCCCAAATGTTTCCAACTATTTGTAAATTGTGCTATTTTAACCAAGGAACCGGGACGTGTGAAGGAGTCGCCTGTCGATTGCGTCATATCTGCGTTACCCTCGGTTTCTGGTTTTATTTTGCAGAAACACTTTATTCTCACTGCAGTGTGCAACAAGTTTCATAGCAGCTGCAGAGCGAACGCACAGAGCGACGTCATAACATCATTTTTAACACACTCAGATGTATCTAATATGATAAACAGAGCTGCGTTACCTCATACTCATGACCGGAAAACCGGAAGTGGCGCCGGCGACTGTGTCATAATAAAAGTCCGCCGGAGACTGTGTCATAATAAAAGTCCACCGGAGACTGTGTCATAATAAAAGTCCCGCCGCTCTTCTCACTAACAATTGCTCCAGCGGTTCTTCAACTCTGCTCTGCTTTATACTACAGTAATGTTAACAATTGCATCTATGAACATGATTTCTGCCCGAGTCCTATCCCCATTCTTTTCCACCAGCTGTGAGGTGAAGACCACATGTCCCAAGATTCTGCGCTCAAACGTGGCGTCATCAAACTACGCGTTTGTTTTGAACAGGCGACCTGTAGCGGACGGAAAAGTTACATAGTGCACCTTTAAAGTCCTAATGAAGTCAAAACTGACCTATTTACTTTGTTAGCACACATTACAGGTCTTGGGGTGAACAATTAATCCGTGCAAGTTAATACACAGAAACAAATTGTTTGTTGCGGTAAAAGAGGAGGAGCGCTGAAGTAAAACCCTGCCCTCTATTCAATATTCCGTTTAATTTGGAAATGCGTCACAGCACTGAAGAAAACTAA
>NC_137108.1:43320848-43373348 GCF_949357685.1 Gobio gobio | reverse complement strand
GCAGGCAAAGGGAGTGTGTGTCCGTGAGACGGGATCGGCATGCATGTGGACATACGCACACACGCACACAAAAATACACACAAATCCCCAGACAAACATTCAAATGCTCACCAAACTACATACAAACCTCACCACATAGTAAAAGGCAAACAAAGCTCTAAATACCATGTTGGTCATCATGATTTTGCAGCCAACATGCAGCTACAAGATAAACAAAACAAAACTCTTCTCTACAATTTCATCAGAATTATTCCGCAGCTCTTAAAATCCGAATCGTTTGCGAACAGGGACATGCTACCGGCTCAATGCACCTGACATAATAACAGTGGCGGGAAAAAACAGCAGAACAAAAACAAACACAGCGTGTGAACGTCTGCCAAGCACATGAGCAAACACAGAACTGACAGAGACGCATCATTAAAAACTATGGGACAGTTCCAAACCACGGCACTTTACAAACACAAACTTCTCTCTTGCTCAAATCAGAGTGGCGTTGGAAGAGAATATGATCAGGTCTATGAGATTTTATAATAATTAAAAAAGACAGATATTTTATTACAACTGTTTATTATTGAGTGAACAGAAACAAATTATTATTGGTACAAATTCAAATAACTTTTTACTTAATATATTAAGAAAATGTATAGTAATAATATTAATTTAATTATAATTATAAATGATTGACCTTAAAATCTTGGTTACACTTTATTTTAAAGGGATAGTTCACCCAAAAATGAAAATTAGCCCATGATTTACTCACCCTCAGGCCATCATATGGTGTATATGATATTATTCTTTCAGACGAATACAGTCGGAGTAATATTAAAAAATGTCCTGGCTCTCCCAAGCTTTATAATGGCAGTCCAAAATTTGAAGCCAAAAAAAAAGTGCATCCATCCATTATAAAAGTAATCCACACGGCTCAAAAATCTCCATATTTAACCCGTTATAAAGTAAAATATCTAGCTTCCGGCGGACCGCCTTCCGTATTCAGCTGACGAAGAATGTATATAGATATTTTACTTTATAACGTGTTAAATATGGATATTTTTCTTACAAAAACCCATTGATTCACTTCAGAAGGCCTTTATTAACCCTCCATAGCCGTGTGGATTACTTTTATAATGGATGGATGCCTCCATGGACTGCCACCTTAACGTGGTGGAGGGGTTTGAGTACCCGAATGACCCTAGGAGCTATGTTGTCCGGGGCTATATGCCCCTGGTAGGGTCTCCCAAGGCAAACAGGTCCTAGGTGACGGGTCAGACTAAGAGCAGTTCAAAAACCCCTCATGATGACAAAAAGACGGAGGACCGTGACGTCGCCCGGTATGGCGCAGCCGGGGCCCCACCCTGGAGCCAGGCCTGGGGTTGGGGCTCGTATGCGAGCGCCTGGTGGCCGGGCCTTCCCCCACGGGGTCCGGCCGGGCTCAGCCCGAAGGAGCGACGTGGGGACACCTTCCCGTGGGCCCACCACTCACGGGAGGGACCGTAAGGGGCCGGTGCAAAGCGAATCGGGCAGCAGTCGAAGGCGGGGGCCTAGACGACCCGATCCCTGGACACGGAAACTGGCTCTTGGGACATGGAATGTCACCTCGCTGGCGGGGAAAGAGCCTGAGCTTGTGCGTGAGGTTGAGAGGTTCCGACTAGAGATAGTCGGAATCACCTCCACGCATGGCTTGGGCTCTGGAACCACACTCCTCGAGAGGGGATGGACTCTTTACCACTCTGGAGTTGCCCATGGTGAGAGGCGGAGGGCTGGTGTGGGTTTGCTTATAGCCCCCCAGCTCTGCTGCCATGTGTTGGAGTTTACCCCGGTGAACGAGAGGGTCGTTTCCCTGCGGCTTCGGCTCGGGGATAGGTCTCTCACTGTTGTGTGTGCCTACGGGCCGAACGGCAGTGCAGAGTACCCGACCTTCTTGGGGTCTCTGGGAGGGGTGCTGGAGAGTGCTCCGACTGGGGACTCCGTCGTTCTACTGGGGGACTTCAACGCCCACGTGGGCAATGACAGTGAAACCTGGAGGGGCGTGATTGGGAGGAACGGCCCCCCTGATCTGAACCCGAGTGGTGTTCAGTTATTGGACTTCTGTGCTAGTTACAGTTTGTCCATAACGAACACCATGTTCAAGCATAAGGGTGTCCATCAGTGCACATGGCACCAGGACACCCTAGGTCGTAGGTCAATGATCGACTTTGTGGTCGTTTCATCTGATCTGCGGCCGTATGTCTTGGACACTCGGGTGAAGAGAGGGGCGGAGCTGTCAACTGATCACCACCTGGTGGTGAGTTGGATCCGATGGCGGGGGAGGAAGCTGGATAGACTCGGTAGACCCAAACGTACTGTGAGGGTCTGCTGGGAACGTTTGGCCGAGTCTCCTGTCAGAGAGATCTTCAACTCCTGCCTCCGGCAGAGCTTCGACCGGATCCCGAGGGAGGCTGGAGATATTGAGTCCGAGTGGACCATGTTCTCCACCTCCATTGTCAAAGCGGCTGCTCGGAGCTGTGGACGCAAGGTCTCCGGTGCCTGTCGAGGCGGCAATCCCCGAACCCGGTGGTGGACACCGGAAGTAAGGGATGCTGTCAAGCTGAAGAAGGAGTCCTATCGGGCCTGGCTGGCTTGTGGGACTCCTGAGGCAGCTGACAGGTACCGACAGGCTAAACGGACTGCAGCCCGGGTGGTCGTGGAGGCAAAAACTCGGGCCTGGGAGGAGTTCGGTGAGGCCATGGAAAAAGACTATCGGCTGGCCTCGAAGAGATTCTGGCAAATCGTCCGGCGCCTCAGGAGGGGGAAGCAGTGCCCTACCAACGCTGTTTACAGTGGCGATGGGCGGCTGTTGACCTCGACTGGGGATGTTGTCGGACGGTGGAAGGAATACTTCGAGGATCTCCTCAATCCCGCCGTCACGTCTTCCATTGAGGAAGCAGAGGCTGGGGGCTCAGAGGAGGACTCGTCCATCACCCGGGCTGAAGTCACCGAGGTGGTCAAGAAACTCCTCGGTGGCAAGGCACCGGGGGTGGATGAGATCCGCCCTGAGTACCTCAAGTCTCTGGATGTTGTGGGGCTGTCTTGGCTGACACGCCTCTGCAGCATCGCGTGGCGGTCGGGGACAGTGCCTCTGGGATGGCAGACCGGGGTGGTGGTCCCTCTTTTTAAGAAGGGGGACCGGAGGGTGTGTTCCAACTATAGGGGGATCACACTTCTCAGCCTCCCCGGGAAAGTCTATGCCAGGGTACTGGAGAGGAGAATCCGGCCGATAGTGGAACCTCGGATTCAGGAGGAACAGTGTGGTTTTCGTCCTGGTCGCGGAACACTGGACCAGCTCTATACCCTCTACAGGGTGCTGGAGGGTTCATGGGAGTTTGCCCAACCAGTCCACATTTGTTTTGTGGATTTGGAGAAGGCATTCGACTGTGTCCCTCGCGGCGTCCTGTGGAGGGTGCTGGGGGAATATGGGGTCCGGGGTCCTTTACTGAGGGCTGTCCGGTCCCTGTATGACCGAAGCAGGAGTTTGGTCCGCATTGCCGGCAGTAAGTCAGACTTGTTCCCGGTGCATGTTGGACTCCGGCAGGGCTGCCCTTTGTCGCCGGTTCTGTTCATAATTTTTATGGACAGAATTTCTAGGCGCAGCCAAGGGCCGGAGGGTGTCAGGTTTGGGGACCACACGGTTTCGTCTCTGCTCTTTGCGGATGACGTTGTCGTGTTGGCCCCTTCTAACCAGGACCTTCAGCATGCATTGGGGCGGTTTGCAGCCGAGTGTGAAGCGGCTGGGATGGGGATCAGCACCTCCAAATCCGAGGCCATGGTCCTCAGTCGGAAAAGGGTGGCTTGCCCACTCCAGGTTGGTGGAGAGTTCCTGCCCCAAGTGGAGGAGTTTAAGTATCTAGGGGTCTTGTTCACGAGTGAGGGGAGGATGGAACGGGAGATTGACAGACGGATCGGTGCAGCTTCTGCAGTAATGCGGTCGATGTACCGGTCTGTCGTGGTGAAGAAAGAGCTAAGCCGTAAGGCGAAGCTCTCGATTTACCGGTCAATCTACGTTCCTACTCTCACCTATGGTCATGAGCTTTGGGTCATGACCGAAAGGACAAGATCCCGGATACAGGCGGCCGAAATGAGCTTTCTCCGCAGGGTGGCTGGGCGCTCCCTTAGAGATAGGGTGAGAAGCTCAGTCACTCGGGAGGAACTCGGAGTAGAGCCGCTGCTCCTCCACATCGAGAGGGGACAGCTGAGGTGGCTCGGGCATCTGTTCCGGATGCCTCCTGAACGCCTTCCCGGGAAGGTGTTTCGGGCATGTCCAACCGGGAGGAGGCCCCGGGGAAGACCAAGGACACGCTGGAGGGACTATGTCTCCCGGCTGGCCTTGGAACGCCTCGGTGTCCCCCCGGAAGAGCTAGAGGAAGTGTCTAGGGAGAGGGAAGTCTGGGCATCTCTGCTTAGACTGCTGCCCCCGCGACCCGGCCCCGGATAAGCGGAAGAAGATGGATGGATGGATGGATGGATGGATGGATGCACTTTTTGGGGCTGCCATTCACTGCCATTATAAAGCTTGGAAGAGCCAGGACATTTTTTAATGTAACTCCAATTGTATTCTTCTGGAAGAAGAATGTCATATACACCTAGGATGGCTTGTGGGTTAGTAAATTATGGAATTTTTTAAAAAATTTTGGGGAGAACTATCCCTTTAAGATGTCTGTGTTACACTGTAATTATACATTTAAGTTCTAGGTAATATTAAGTTACTACATGTACTTACTATAGGGTTAGGATTAGGGTTTGGTTTGGTTTAGGGTTAGTTGCAGGTAATTATGCATAATATACAGTTATTACTGTAGTAACTACATGTGACATACGTAACAATGACACTTTAAAATAAAGTATTACCAAAATCTTTAATCAAAATAACTTCCCAACTCACATGAGATCGACCAATAGCAAACCACAACCAGTCAATTCCCAATGGACAAAATCAAGTCCAGCCCAACATTTTTTCGTTTTGAGAAGCCGTTTCACTTGTATATACGTCATAATAGGGAAGGAAAAGACTATCGCAACTTGCATTTCATGCAGACTTTAAGCATTTCCTAATAATCAGATTAAAGGAACACTCCACTTTTTTTGAAAATAGGCTCATTTTCCAACTCCCCTAGAGTTAAACAGTTGAGTTTTACCGTTTTCGAATCCATTCAGCCGATCTCTGGGTCTGGCGGTAGCACTTTTAGCATAGCTTAGCATAGATCATTGAATCTGATTAGACCGTTAGCATCTCGGTCAAAAATTACCAAATAGTTTTGATATTTTTCCTTTTTAAAACTTGACTCTTCTGTAGTTACATCGTGCACTCAGACCGACGGAAAATGAAAAGTTGCGATTTTCTAGGCCGAAATGTCTAGGAACTATACTCTCATTCTTGCGTAATAATCAAGGAACTTTGTGCCATACCATGGGTGCAGCGGCGCAATGATATTACGCAGAGCCTGAAAATAGGCTAACTTCCGTCAACATAACCAACGTGACAACCTGCTTGCACAGAGAGTGTGCTGGGGACTATTTCCAGGCACTGCGTAAAATCATTGCACCTGCTGAAACTGCCTGATCAAAACTCTTTGGTCATTTTTGAGCGAGATGCTAACGGTCTAATCAGATTCAATGATCTATGCTAAGCTATGCTAAAAGTGCTTCAGCCAGACTCGGTGATCGGCTGAATGGATTAAAAAACGGTAAAACTCAACTGTTTAACTCTAGGGGAGTTGGAAAATGAGCCTATTTTCAAAAAAAGGGGAGTGTTCTTTTAAAGGATGTTATAAGGCCACATTTGGGTGATTTAAACATGTTAAATGAATGTTAAAAGGATGTTTCCTTCGGGAACCCTGCAGTTGCACCTCTTCCAAACGTTTCGATGCCCACATGAGCTTCATCTACAGATGCTTTCCTTCACATGCTAATTGTATTCTTCAGGAGAATCTGTGCTGACTGCGCTGAACGCCCGTCTGAGGTTCTGTCCACTCAGCAGCTTCCCTGATCCTCGAGTTATACGTGCAGCTCATACTCAACTCGCTTGTTTTATCTTATCTTATCTCATCAGAAACAGGATCATTGATTTTCTTCTTTTCAAAGTCACATCGGAAGTCAATTTAGATACAGCTGAAACTTTTGATCAGAGCGGTCGAGGGACGCGTGTGCACAGACTGGAACTGCTGAGAATTTGGTGTTTGTTGTAACAGTACAGCGATGCACCATTTAAGAGAAATCAAAGCATAAAAAGAAGCGAGGGATGACACATGGAAAGTTACATGAAGCATTTGACATCCCTACTAGAGGTACTAATGCTTAACTAAATGTTTCTCCACTTGAGGCAACGCAACACTGAGCAAATAATGCTACACAAATTCATTAATTAAGCAAAATGTATTTCTCATAGGAAAAATTTCTATAATACCTCAAAAATAGACAGAAATGAGATTAAATGGAGAACAAAAGGAGACAGCTGTTTCCCAAAATTATCAATCAAGAGTTTCAGAAAATATCTCAATTGTGCTTATATTTGTATATCTCAGTATGAACTCAAACATTTCTCATCAAGAGCTACATTAATGTATAGCTTTATATTATTTAGGTTTGAAAACAGTTGTCTCATTGGTTTTTATTTGTGTAATATAGGTGAACCATCTTAATAATTAAAATTTTAGTATTTTCCCCTGAAATCCCCTTTTTGCTGTATACTACTATTCAAAAATTTGGGGGCAGTAATATATATATATATATATATATATATATATATATATATATATATATATATATATATATATATATATATATATATATATATATATATATAATATTTCTTTTTTTAAGAAATTAAAAAGTGACAGAAAAGACAAGTATGATTTTACAAAAGATTTCAATTTTAAATAAATGCTGTTCATTCATTCTATTAATAAAAGTATGGTTTGGTTTCAACAAAAATATTAAGCAGATGTTTTCAACATATATTAGAATTATTTCTGACGGATCATGTGACACTGAAGACTGGAGTAATGACGCTGAAAATTCAGCTTTGCATCACAGGAATAAATTACATTTTAAAATATATTTTAATAGAAAACAGTTATTTAAAATTATAATAATATTTCACAATATTACTGTTTTTACTGATCAAATAAATGCAGTCCTTGTGAAAATCTTGAATGGTATAGTGTATAGTAATACACAACAGTCATAGGTGGTTAAATGTAAAAATTTTGGGATTGTTGGTACATTTTTGGAGGTCAAAGTTACAGTATGTTTTCATAGAATAATAATAATAACTTGTTACATTTATATAGCGCTTTCTAGGCACTCTCCATATAGAAGGGGGGAATCTCCTCATCCACCACCAATGTGCAGCATCAACCTGGATGATGCGACGGCAGCCATATTGCGCCAGAACGCCGACCACACACCAGCTGATTGGTGGAGAGGAGACCGAGTGATGAAGCCAATCGTATATATATATGGGGATGTTTAGGAGGCCATGATGGACAGGGGCCAATGGGCAAATTTGGCCAAGATGCCGGGGCTACACCCCTACTCTTTATCGAAGGACATCCTGGGATTTTTAATGACCACAGAGAGTCAGGACCTCGGTTTAACGTCTCATCCAAAGGATGCTTGTTACAGTACAGTGTCCCCATCACTATACTGGGGTGTTAGGACCCACACAGATCACAGGGTGAGCACCCCCTGCTGGCCTCACTAACACCTCTACCAGCAGCTACCTAGTTTTCCCAGTTGGTCTCCCATCCAGGTACTGACCAGACTCAGCCCTGCTCAGCCTCAGTGGGAAACCTGTCTTGGGCTACAGGGTGATATGGCTGCTGGTAACAATAAACTCTCATATTAAAAGATCAAGGAAAAGTTGATACTTTAAGTCTCCTGAGCTTATAAAAAGATCAACATCTGAGCAATTAAAACGTAGTCCTATATTCAAGCTTCAGTGCTGCTCTTCCTCAAGTGGATCAAATCTGTGATCTGTGAGTGCTGACCTACTGAAAAGAATACGGCAGTCCTGTAAAGCGTTCAGACAGCCAGAGCAAACAAGCAAAGACACATTCCAGCGTGGACGTACGTAGATGGACAGACACGCAAACGACGGACAGAACGGTCCAGGAGATATTCAAAGAGAAAAAGAATAAGAAGACAGACCTGCTCTGCGAATATCCTGGGTTTCTGCTCAGGCACCACCCCTACCCTCAGCTCGTCTTCCACAGCCATGAGTCTTCATGGAAAACAAGAAAGCGAGGGAGAGAGAAAGGGTGAAAGAGGGAGACATTATTAGTTACAAAGCACACGGACATTATTGAGTTCAGACAATCAACAGCAAGTGTTCATCTGCCACACATAGCATATCTGAATGCTTTGATTGTGATATGAACAGTAGTAGCAATGGCTTCTGGTCCAATCTGGAAAGCAAATCTATCCAAAATATGCCATATTATGTCATGATGACATATTTCCATCATCCCATGGGAATAAGTGAGCTGATAAATGAAAATGGGCCACGTTGTACTGCTTCTAACGACGGCTGCCGCTCGTTCTGGCAGCTTATTTCAGCAATTACACGCCATTGAAGTGGCCGCCAGTGCGCATCAAAGTGACGTTCCGTTTCATACACCAAAACAGGGATGTTTTCATATCTCCACATGAACATTTCCTCACTGGAAATCACATCAGATGCTGTATTTAGGCACAAGTGGAAGCCAAGCCAAGCACTTTAATGGGCCTGATCTTGGTGTGATTATCAAGTGAATGACGGCTTTCTAAGGAATGATGTGCTTTGTGATGTTTGGTTTGATTTATGTTGACAAGACGAGTACAAGACAGTACATTAAATGTGTGCATCTGGGTCGATTATGAATGGTTTCATTGGATGGGTATCATTGAGCCAGTTTGGGGACAGATTTGACATTGTTTTGATGTCGATTGATATGAAATAGTCATGGATGATGCATTTATTTATTGCAGAAAAAGGCCCGTTCACACCAAGGACGATAACTATAAATATTTAGTTTTAAAAATCATTCTAGATGAAAAAGAATAGCACCATGGCACAGGAAAACAATATCGATGGAATCAACTTCAGAGCAATTTTTGACGATAAAGACATTGACAACCAATCAGAATCCATCCCGCTTAAGAGCTTGTAGCGACAGACGACAAAACTTCATGAACAATATCGCGCATTGGTGTGGACTCTAATATAGTTATCATTATAGGTGTGAACGGGACTTTACTTATTCTAGTCTTTAGCATTTATTCTAGTAAATAATGAATTCCACAGTTTAGGTTTAAAACAATACGATTGGATATTTTATTCCATTGATAAATGTACATGTATTATATTGCTTGTACAAAATTCCAATGCAAAAGTAAAAAACAAAACAAAAACAAAGACAAATTTAGTGCTTCAAGACATCTAAAACAGACAGAAGCATCCAATTTATTCCAGATATGCTCAGGCCTGGTTTATATTGTTTATTAACAAAGGTCAGACAAAAGGTCATGGGGTCAGACACATTTCACAAGCAGAGGTCAGAAGGGTCACGAGAGGGAATCATTGATAAACTTTCATTGTGCTATTTGTCATCGCTACAGTTATTAAGGTATATTTATTGCACACAGTTTGGCTACAAGAGTTAAATATATATCTCGTATACAGAATATATATGATTCTATGCTCTATATTTCTGAATAAATAGCTTTTAAAATAATTTATAGGGAAGCAATGTCTGTTATTGTTTTCTAACAGTATAGATTATTTAATACACACATCAATTCAATATATGAAAGACTAACAATGGAAAAGAAAAAAGGCTAAAAAGGCTTATTTCAGTGCAAACATTCCATATTCTTCAAAATTATTATTTATATCAACATCACATTACAAAAGAGAGTTTCTAAAAAAATTCATTTCAGTCTTAAATTAATTCACTTTTTATGTGTCTTGATCTATAATTAATATCTCTATGTTTATTTCACAAACAGCACCACACAAAATAAGATATTCATAAGCATGACTACTCACTTACCTCATGTTAATATTTTATACTGTATATTCTTGCCATTGTACATTGAACATAATACCAAAACACACCCAACGCTACACTGATTTGTGTTAATATATTTCTATGAAGGTTAAAAAAAATGAATCCTGGTCAAATTTCACAATGAAATCAAAATCATTATTTTGTAGTTTGCATTATTAAAAATAAATAAATAAAAAGCAGCATACATTTAAGGCAGTGGAATAAATACCATGATATACAAATATAAAAATATAAATAAATAAATAAGTGTTAGAAGCAGGAAAAATGGGCAAGCGTAAGGATTTGAGCGAGTTTGACAAGGACCAAATTGTGATGGCTAGACGACCGGGTCAGAGCATCTCCAAAACTGCAGCTCTTGTGCAGCTCTGCAGTGGTCAGTATCTATCAAAAGTGCTCCAAGGAAGAAACAGTGGTGAAAAGAAAAGTGTCAGGGTGCCCATGCTGACCCCCAGGTGGCCTGGTCTGATGAATCATGTTTTCTTTTACATCACGTGGATGGCCGGGTGCGTGTGCATGGGAGCACATGGCACCAGGATGCACTATGGGAAGAGGGCAAGCCGCCGGAGGCAGTGTGATGCTTCGGGCAATGTTCTGCTGGGAAACCTTGGGTCCTGCCATCCAGGTGGATGTTACTTTGACACGTACCTAAGCATTGTTGCAGACCATGTACACCCTTTCACGGAACTGGTATTCCCTGGTGTCTGTGGCCTCTTTCAGAGGATAATGTGTCCTGCCACAAAGCAAAAATGGTTCAGGAATGGTTTGAGGCGCACAACAACGACTTTGAGGTGTTGACTTGGCCTCCAAATTCCCCAGATCTCAATCCAATCGAACATCTGTGGGATGTGCTGAACAAACAAGTCCGATACATGGAGGCCCCACCTCACAACTTACAGGACTTAAAGGATCTGCTGCTAACATCTTGGTGCCAGAGACCACAGCACACCTTCAGTGGAGTCCATGCAAAAGGGGGACCAACACAATATTAGGTCATAATGTCAAGCCTGACCGGTATGTATATATATATATATATATATATATATATATATATATATATATATATATATATATATATATATATATATATATATATATATATATATATATATATATATATATATATATATATATATATATATATTAGTGCTGTCAATCGATTAAAAAATTAACTAATTAATCGCATTAATAATATAATCGCTCTAATTAATCATGATTTTCGGTCCTTATATATATATATATATATATATATATATATATATATATATATATATATATATATATATATATATATATATATATACTGTATATATATATATATATATATATATACTGTATATATACACGCTGTTAACTGTTATATATATACAGTATATATTAAAGTATTTGTGGATCATGGTATTTGCTGCCTTAAATGAATAATTTTCTATTGATTTTGGAGTGAAACATGACCTGGAACAGGTTTTGTGAGATTCAGTCATGAGTTTGAATATTAGGAATCATATATGAGGCTTGTGTTTGAATATAAGATAACACAAGCCTCTTTCTGAAGCTTGGAAATATCTGCTTTTATTGCATATTTCAAAATGAATGCTCTTGACACTGAAACCCGAACAACTGAAATCCAAATGTGATGAGGAGTGGTTGACACATGAGATCGCTGTTTTTGTGATAGCACATAGAGATATGGAAAACATGAACATCTGAAATATGATCAATTCACACTTTCATCACACAGTATGTTCCAGAACACAGTGAAGAGAGAAGTGCAGCAGAGAACATGAACATGTAGTTCAGGAAGAGATGATTCTGTGCATTTTCAAGATGTTCTGCTACAATTACTGATGGTTATTCGGAAGAGAAATCCCCAGCACCATTTCTGTTTCAAGACAAACAGGTAGAAGCCAAATAAAGGCTTGCCTACATACTTTATTATTGCAGCTACGCAGATTTTCACGCATTAAAGGATCAAATCACCCTAATGAATGAAAATCATCATCATTTACACACCCTCATCTCATTCTTAAACCCGTATGACTGTCTTTTTTCTGTTGAACACAAAAATGTATGGTTGCTTTTATGGGGCCCTATTTTAATGATCTGAGTGCATGGTCTGAAGCGCATGGCGCAGGTGCACTTAGAGTTTAGGTCCGAATCCACTTTTGCTAGAGCATGGTCTAAAAGATTTGTAGGTAGTCTCTTAATGAGTCATGGGTGTGTTTTGGGCATAACGTGCAATAAACCATTCAGAGTCTCATCTCCCATTCCCTTTAAAATCCAGTTGCGCTTACACCATGGTGGAATTTGGGAGCGTAAAGACTGAACGCTTCTCCAGAGAGGAATCCTTTTATTTTTAATATAAAAAATGTTTGTTTGCTGCTGCGCGTCCCTGTGTGTGTAATAAGCTGAGTGTACGCGCGTTGTGTACCCACCTACACACATAGAAAAAGGTTGTCAAAATTTTACCTTTAGGGATACAACAGCTTATCGCTGGGGCAGTACCCTTAAAAGGACTTCTTTGTACCTTTTTTGACACAAAAAGTTTCATGGCAATACCTTAAGGTATGTATTTGTACTCTAAGGAACTAATATGCACCTTTTAGAAGTAAAAAAGGTACAAAGATGTCCTTTTAAGGGTACTGCGCCAGCGACAAGCTGTTGTACCCCTAAAAATACAAAGATACAGATACCGCTAAAATTCACACACTGCACCTTTAAATAACACAAAAAATACTGCTCTATTGACCAGGTTTTTGTTGGTCAATGGCGCAGTCATTTTCAGTTGCTTCAAAATAGCAATGCGCCAACAATGCGCCTAAACACACTTAGTTTTCAGACCGACACGCCCATGGGCACACAGATGCAAGTGCATTTACTATTTAAACAACGTGGCACTGGATGTAAAAATGATAACTGCGTGGGGCTGAAACTAGCAAAAAACACTTGCGTCACGCCTGGAGTTTCATTGCGCCGGGTGTGTGATAGGGCCCATGGTGTTTTTTGTCCTTTTTGAAGCTTAAGAGAGAAAAAAAGCTATATGAAGACTAAAAAAAATATATTTTGTGTTCCATTGAAAAATTAACAGTATACAAGTTTGCAACAACATGAGGCTGAATAAATAAATCACAAGATTTCTATTAATGGATGAATGGTCCTTGTAAGAGCTTTAGAAAATGGCAATATTTCTTTCTGAACAAGTTCTTAAAACATTAGCTTTCTTTTCAGCTTAAGCACAATTTATGACACTTTGTCCATGTCGAACTTGTTTCCTCAGACGGCATTGTTTCAAATGACACATACATGAACAATACTGCAAACATACGACTGCTTCGATTACAAACACATCCTGTTCATCCTGAGATCATTCCAGAAAGGCATTGCACTAATACACGCCAAGGAAGGAAGAGACGATGATTTATATTTTTATGCCCTTTTGGGAGTAAGACCCCTGGTCTCCCTTCACCAGCTGAGTGTCTTCACTCCATGTCTTCATTCCTAGAATTGGATTAAAATAGCAATATACTCTGTGACACAAAATATGCAGTAAATGCCGCATTACAGGAAGTTACATCATCATTTCATCAACCAATGGGTGGGGTGATGTCATTTCTAACAGTGAATATTGGAAGATGCGTCTCTGTAGACTCGCAAAGACGCAACGAATCCAAATAGCACAGAGTAATAAAAATGATGAAATTAAAGAAAAACAACAACAGGAAGGAAATAAACCCAGTTCATCAATTAAAAAGTAGCTTTGTGATGACACAACACGGCAATTAAGAGACTGAGAAGTCCATGTGTAAACTATGATACATAAATGGCAGACGCTCTAGGAAACCCCTTATAAAATGTATAAAACATATACAGTGACCCTAAAAAGTATTTGGACATATTTCTTTAAAGGATTAGTTCATTTTAAAATGAAAATTTCCTTATAATTTACTCACCCCGATCTCATCCAAGACGTTCGTGTCTATCTTTCTTCAGTCGAAAAGAAATTTTTCAGAAAAATATTCCAGGATTTTTCATCACATAATGGACTTCAATGGCAACCAACGGGTTGAAGGTCCAAATCAATGCAGTTTCAAAGGAAGGGCTTCAGAGGCTCTACACGATCCCAGCTGAGGAATAGGGTCTTATCTAGCCAAACCATCTGCCATTTTCAAGAAAAAATAAACATTTACATACTTTTGAACCTAAATTGCTCATCTTGCGCTGCTCTGCGACACGCCACGGATTGCATAATCGTGTTGGAAAGGTCACGCTATAGACGTAGGCGGAAGTACCGCCCCAAGCGAACGTGCGAAGACTAATACAAATGACCTTTACAAAAAAAAAACCCATATCCAACTTCAAAATCGCCTGACATCGTTGTTTAACCTTTTTTCGCTAAAGGATGTTTGTATTAATCTTTGCATGAGCGCTTTACAAACACGGGGGGCGGTACTTCTGCCTACGTCTAGCGTGAACTTTCCGACGTGATTACATATACGTTTAAATTTTTGTTAGAAAATGACAGATGGTTTCGCTAGATAAGACCCTATTCCTCAGCTGGGATCGTGTAGAGCCTCTGAAGCCCTTCCTTTGAAACTGCATTGATTTGGAACTTCAACATTTTGGTTGCCATTGAAGTCCATTATATGGAGAAAAATCCTGAAAATGTTTTCCTCGAAAAAAGTAATTTCTTTTCGACTGAAGAAAGAAAGACATGAACATCTTGGATGTGATGGGGGTGAGTAAAATATATGGAAATTTTCATTTTGAAGTGAACTAATCCTTTAAAGGTCCTATGGCATGGATTTTTTAATTATTTTATAATGTTTCCTGAGGTGTACTTATATTGTGTGGTTTTTACATCAAAAAATGTCATAATTTAGAAATAAAAAGCATTTTTTTCTATACTGATATTAGCCCTTTGGCTTGAATGCTCTGTTTGAAGGTGCGTGTCTGCTGTGAGACTTCAGTGAAAAAGCCCACTGTTGTGATTGGCTGACATCTTTGCATTTGAAATGAGTATTAGATTATGTGGTGAAGGGGGCGTGGTTTAGCGAGGTCTGCAAGCGCTGCCAGAGAGAGAGAGACGGGGCTGCATGTGGACCAGAGAGAGACGGAGAGCTGGATAAAGATTGCTGAGAAAGTTATATTGTTGAGAGCGCTGTGAGTGCGATTTTATTTTGTTCGTATCTGAGAGTTCTGAATAAACACAAGTCCCAGTCACGCCGATGACTGGTAAACACAAGTTACCATTACAGCTGTCGAGATGAACGAATCGTCAAAGTGTTGACCAGGGGTCCTCCAGAAGGTTCCAAGGGGTCCCCAGAAAAATGTCAGAGAATACAAAGACAAAGCAAAAATGGATCAAGTCTACCGAACATTCTACCGGTTTCATTTCTAAATTTTTCTCTCCTTTCTTGCCGTATACTTTCCAGAATTGTATATGTTTGCTTTGTATCTTTCTAGAGAGTTTTTCTTGCTCACTGGGGTTGTAAGGTGGTTTTCTTAATGCAGTACGTAAGCTGCTTACATACATTTATTGTGAAGGTTGCTTATAAAAATAAGTTTTAATTGAAAAAATTTCTTCTTCAAGTTTATACATCCAACATTAAGTATAGCCAATTTAAGTTTGGAAACAATATGTTGTATTTATAATGTCACACTTACCATTTATCTCTATGTTTTTTCATACATAGGCTACAAATATATAGATGGATTTTAGGAAGGTTCATAAAAGGTTCATCAAATTTGGGGGTCCTTGCCATGATAAAGTTTGAAAACCCCTGGACTATAGCATTATTTTTTAGATCTTTTCCCATCATATGAAAGGCTGTAGTGACGATCATTGAGTACACACACAGACAGTCTGTTGATTGCGTGATTGCAGTGATCTCGTCATTGCAACGCGTTTTCTCTCTTAAAATGCTTTCACCACAACTAACAGCAAACACGACATCGATAGGAATACAGTAAGAGCTTTGTGCAGCATAACAGCGTCATTCATTATAACGGCAGTTTGGGCAAGTGTGAAGATACACTCAGAGGTAACCGTTCCCCGTATGACGGCATACAGGGGAGATTCCAGATCGGCTCGTCTGAGCTCTCATTTTCTCAAAGGCAGAGCAGGACAACCAGAACTCGGTTTACACCTATCAAAATTTCAAGCCACTTGGGGACCATATACAGGCTAGGGGAAATCATATTAATGTTAAAAAACCATGGGGCCTTTAATGTCAAACTAAATATCAAAGCATGCATCTGCAAACAAACACCTTCAAAAAAACTTATAAACAACCAATGTCTTCATTTTGAAGAGTTTAAACTACCAAACTTTGAAATGCTTTGCTTGAAAAGTGTACTTGTGCTATATTTCTTTTAATTAATGTCACTTAATATGACATTTTGATAGTTTGATATTTTGTTATGTAATGCAATGACATTCAGACATTTTTAAGCTTGGCTTAAAATGTCCAAATACTTTTTGGGGCCACTGTTTCTATACAGAATCACACGAGGGGTCATCATCAAATGAGCTTTGAAGGAACCGTGAGCAAGTACACAGCAAGCGTTTCTCCAGCCTCGTTTTTCATATTACCTGTCTATAATTCCTTTAATTTGGTTGTCTTTCTCCATCTGCTGCTGTCTCAGTCTCCTCTCGCTGTCATCCAGTCGGCTCTGATACTGCAGCAGGATTTTATTGGTCTGCTGCTCCTGAGTTAACAGCCTCCTCTCGTACTCCTCCAGCTTACGGTGTGACATCATCAGACGCTCCTTCAAAGAGTTGATCTCCTCCTCGTATTCACGCACCTGCGTCCAGACAAGAGATGAGGACAGTGGGCATGTTATCACAGCAGATGTTACCTTCAACCGGATGGTTTCGTTGAGACAGTAAGGTAATTAAGCTACCAATAGCCTTGGTGAGTGACTAACAAAAGTTTAAAACAATATTTACAAAAATAAAAGTAATTAAAAAAAAATATTAAATAAGATTTAATTATTAAAAAAATAAAGGTATTAAAAATGAAATGAATAATTTCTAATAAACAAAATATTATCCATTAAATGGCTTTAATAAACTTTCAAAATATATTAAAAATATTTGTAAAAATGTAAAATAAATAAATAAATAAAGGATTCAATAAATTAGTAATAACGAAAGTATTAAAAAATAACAGAATAATTTGTGAAAATTATAATTAACAAGATGTTATCAATAAAATGGCTTTAATAAACTTTCAAAATATTATTAAAATCTACAATTTTTTAAAATATTAAATAAAAGTAATAACGAAAGTATTAAAAATGAACAGAATAATTTGTGAAAAGTATAATTAACAAGATATTATCCATTAAATGGCTTTAATTGTATTACATTTTTTTGTAGATTTTAATACTATTTTGAAAGTTTATTAAAGTATTAAATAATTGTAAAAAAAAATGAATAAAATTAAATAAAAGTAATAATAAAAGCATTAAAAAATGAACAGAGTAATTTGTGAAAATTAGAATTAACAAGATATTTATCCATTAAATTACTTTAATAAACTTTCTAAATATTTTTAAAATCTACAAAAAAAACAAATAACTGAATAATTTGTGAAAATTTGAATTAATTATTATTCATTATATGGGTTTTAAAAAACTTTACAAATATTATTAGACATGATATATGAGGACAGTGGGCATGTTATCACAACAGAAGTTATAAAACTAAAGTAAATCCGGGCGTACACTGTCATTCAAGCTCGCAGAACTTTTATTCTCTTGGGAGAAATCGTGTGGAAACTTGTATGGTCACGGCTTACATTGTGCGAGAGAAATTACGAGCCGAGCTGAGTATGTTACAACCACCTCCCGACCTCCCGATAATTTTTGAATGTGTTTAAAAAAATTATGGAGTCGGCCCATTTTGACCAGTGTATAGGCTGTTCCCTATTGCCAAATCATACACAACCACCTCACATAGGCTAGACCTATGAATATTATTATAGCCCAGTGGCTGCAACCCAACAGTGTGCACATACACTGACACACACAAATACACTCTAGTTGTTTTTGTTGACAGTAACGGCTGTGCTGTTCTCTGCTTTTCAGCAAATCCTTTGCACACAAGTCTTTTTATTCTATCAGAAGCTATAACAACAATATTGAAAGCTCCAGTCTCCGTATTTAGTGCGAACGCTCATGGGTTGTGCCGTGTACCAGCTGCTTTGACACAATTATCAGGTTAACTGATTAGTGTGTGCAATACCTCACAACCTCTCGAGTGTCCGAAATCGCAGTGTACGGCCACCTTGAGGTTAAAAGCTAGGAGTAGTGTCCAGCGTTGGTGATTGAATAACTAAAAGTGGTGATGCTATGAAAATGCTGGCCTCATTTACTTACTCTCATGCTGTTCCAAATCCTTTCTTTCTTCTGCGGAAAAAAAGGTAGATTTCTAAAGGATATCCAGGGCAGAATATTCTTCAAAAATTCGTCTTTTGTGCGAATAAAGAAAGTCATGCAGTTTTAGAACGACATCAGAGTTAGTAAATAATAATTTTGTAGCTCAGCCATTTTCAAAACAGTGTGGTTTTTCCAGTAATGAGCAACTTTCATATTTTGGCCAAAGTTCTGCAACTTATAAGGAAGCATGATTTTGCTTCCTACAGCTTTTCCGCAAGGACCGTGTCATTCATGCATGAAAATGTTGCCTAGGTGGGCAACTACAGTCAATGCAAATGAACAAATTCTCCTTGCAAACCGCAAAAAGATGCTGATTCATAACTGAGTTTAATGGCAGATTTTGAAGATGAAACTGTCCTTTAACAGGCACACTGAAAAGAGGTTGAGTGTCACCTCTACGCGAACATCCAGACGGGGGAACAGAGGGTAAAGAGCAGCCAGGACGTACTGACTGAAAGCCCATGCTGCTCTCTCCTGTAGTCTGCTCGTTCTCATTTGATATTTAAATAATGCATAAATCAAGCACCATCTGCTGCCAAGGTGAAAGACATGATATGCATTTCCTTGACACTGGTGTGCTGAGACACAACTGCACTGAGTGTCTTGGGACACTTGGTATATGCATACGAGTTATTTTGCACGAGTACAGAAGCGGAATCAAGCTCGAGTTTGGACTAAGAGCAAGCTGATTCTGAAGTCATTCTAATTCAGAGCTCACAACAGCATTCTAGCATAGCAATATCTGCTGGTTTAATTCAAACAAACCCAAAGCACATAGCTAATATAGCTGGTTGAGTAACAGAGAAACACACCCTGTCCAGACGTGACTCGTCCATGCTCTTGGAATACTCCTTCAGCTTGAATTCTTCTCTGTCGATGCGGGAACTCTCTATGTCAGCAGAAAGATGGGGCATGTTGGACACCCAGGCGACCGTTCGCTCAGAGGCTGGGGTCAGGGGGTTGAGAGTGGATGGAGATTGGGAAGAGCCCTGCGGAACAGAACAAGACCATCATGTAAGTATGGAAACAGGCATTTGGGTTGCAATATTTACACTACACAGTTTGGGGTTGGTAAGAGTTTGATCTTATGCTCACCAAGGGTGCACTCGTTTGATCAAAAATACATTAAAAACAGTAATGCTATGAGATATTACTACAATTTAAAAAAAGGTTTTCTATTTGGAATATATTTCTGTGATGTAAAGCTGAATTTTCAGCATCATTACTCCAGTCTTCAGTGTCACATGATCCTTCAGAAATCATTCTAACATTTCTTATTACAAACGTTGGCAAAGTATTATTATCAATGTTGGAAATGTTGTTCGGCTTAACATTTATGTGAAAACTGTGATACATTTTTTAAAGGATTCTAGTTTGATTTATCGAAAGTAAAGAAAAACAGCAATATCAATATTTTGTATAGCATTATATAAGTCTTTTTACAATTTAAGGTCCTTGCTTAGTAAAAGTATTAATTTATTTTATTTTATTTTAAACTATTAAGTACGCTGGCAATTTTTTTTATGCTATCTACAACCAATAAAAGTGTAGTGCTTCAGTTCTGTTTAATACATTTTAGCATGTTTAAATCCATTTCACAGAATTTTTCTCTAAAATCTGCACATAAAATGTGAAAGTTTTGTGTGATACATATTCCTAAATATTGCAGTTTTTTTTTGTTCAACATTTTAAATATAATTAACAATATACTGTATTATCTTTAAAATAACTTTAATAACATTTAAATATTCAAATATGCAATTTTATATCTTTTTTTATAGTGAAATAAATA
This sequence comes from Gobio gobio, assembly GCF_949357685.1. Classification (NCBI taxonomy): domain Eukaryota; kingdom Metazoa; phylum Chordata; class Actinopteri; order Cypriniformes; family Gobionidae; genus Gobio; species Gobio gobio. The sequence goes on along the minus strand of NC_137108.1, from coordinate 43,353,038 downwards.
TTTATTTGAAATAACCACATTAATCATTATGTTTTCCATTCAGATGGATAAATTGTGGTGTGATAAATATTACTGATAAAAAAAAGAAATAAAAAAAAAGTTAAAATTACTATTAAAATATTGTCAATTTGGTGGCTTTTATTTTTACTTTTTTAGGGTTCCACACTTTTTCCAAGACTTTCCATCACAAATGACTGGAAAGGGATTTTTTAAAATAATTTTATATAGATCACACACAAAAAATAAATATCTAGCTGAAGAAATACTAGACACAATCATGGGAGTAGGAATGGTTTCTGATCCAAACACCTGTTTGCTCATGGTAGGCTTGAGCAGATGCTGTTGCTGGACCTGCTGCCGTTCCTGATGTGATTTCGATTGCTGTGTGGACTGCGGTGTTCCGCCCTGAGAGCCTTGGGATCCCTGGCTCTCCCTGGTGGAGCTCTGCTGATGCGGCAGGCCAGGGGGGGTGCTGTCTTTGACGGACAGCTGCTGCCGGGGACCCTGCGGCCGGCCTCCGAAGCCAGCCTCCGGGGACTGGAGCAGGTTTCCGCTCTGCGGCCTGGTCTTTGCTGCAGGGGTGGCGGCGGCGGCAGAACTCACGGAAAGCTGATGTGAGGGTTGTGATTTCATGCGCTGTGTGGGAGGAGCCATGGAGCTTTGACGGACAGGCTGAACGGTGGTAGGAGGCGTGGCTAGTGATGAATGAGATGTGCCGGTCTGCGATGCCATGCCTGCCATCTGCTGCTGCTCCTGGTCATGAGACAAATGGTTAAATAACAACTGTCACTCATTTCTAAATCAATTTACTTAGAAATTTGACGTAAATAAATATTTTACAGATTTTATGCTTTTAGGGACAAAATGTACCATTGGATGTTTTTCAATGGATGCTTGTTTTTAACGGACGGATTGCATTCATCTCACAATGAAGGTATGAAGTTTTGTTTTGATTCTGCATGTTTTCATTTGTATTTCCAACACAAATGACTAGGGATGCACCAATATCAAAATTTTGGCTGATACGATAACCGATAATTCTTTATATTTGAAAGCTGATAACCGATATATTTGCCGATAAATCTAAATCCACATTTTTTATCTAACTTTTAAGAGCCTTAATTACAAAATAAAAAGTCTCACTATTAAAGTCATGTCCCAAACACACAATGTTCTCGTTATAATTTTATTTAGTCTATATGACAGACTTGCGCTGCATGTTACACTGAACTGTATTTTCCATTTCGAAGTGATTCCAATCATATTTCAAGCAATTCAAAACCATCACGGTGAACAGTGCCGTTTTGTTAGATAAGACCCTATTCCTCAGCTGGGATCACGCAGAGCCTCTGAAGCCCTTTGAAACGGCATTGATCTGGACCTTCAACCCATTGGTTGCCATAGAACTTCATTATGTGGAGAAAAATCCTGGAATGTTTTCCTCAAAAACTTAATTTATTTTCGACTGAAGAAAGAAAGACATGAACATCTTGGATGAGATGGATAAATAATCAGGAAATTTTCATTTTTAAGTGAACTAATCCTTTAAGATATCGGCCAGATTTTCTTATCGGGCCGATAACGGTAACATTAAAAATGAACATGTATCGGCCGATACCGATATGGTGGCCAATATATTGTGCATCCCTATAAATGACGACATTACTGTTGGTGAAGCAACAGAGACCGGATACTAATGCTAAACCAATTCGCAAAAGATGCATAATTTGTCATTAACATTTGTGGACAGTTGTCTATATAGTGAATAGGCATGTGCCGGTATCAAATTTTCATGTTGCGATTAATTGCTGAAGCTTTTATCACGGTATACGGTATTATCACGATATTGAAATAAGTTGCAAAAAAAGTGTTGCCATACTATAACAGGTTAAATCACTTTCTTATAACAAAAGAACCAAACATTTAAATACAATAAAGCAATACACAAAAGTGTATAAAGTAAACAAATATTTAAAACAGATTAAAGTGCAAAAGAATTATAAAGAACAATAGGTATGCTGAAATGTACATTTAACTAAGATTAATACATGCTTTAGAAGTATTTTTCATTGTCAGTTTGTTAATGAAGGAACTAATGTTAAATACTGGAGCCTTGTAAAGTGTGTGATTGAACAACAGTCAGAACATATTCAAACAATATCTAGGGCATGTAATTTAGTCCAGATTAAAATATAAAATAAAAAGTATAAAAAGTCTTTAAGTATTATGTATTAGGTTATGTGATTACTGGGGAAACGGCTGCATTTCTGCTGTTCCGTCAGCGCCCTCTGCTGTCGAAGAATGAATGTGCACTTCAGCGCATCTCCTCATTCCGCCATGTGCTCGGCTCATGCACGGTCTATTTACATCGTTCCTCTTTGACATGTTTTTCATTTTAAACGGTTGATGGGTAAAAATATTCTTAAAATTCATTCTAAAAATCTGAATAATTCGTAATAAATAATTATTCACAGTATTTTGAAGTGCCCACGATAACAATATTGTGCATGTTCATTATTGCGGTATATCGTATTACCGTTTACCGGCACATGTCTAATAGTGAATGTAAACAATAATTTGTCATTAACATTTGTGGACAGTTGTCTATATAGTGAATGTAAACAAAGGTAAACAAAGTTTTCTTCTAGGAACGAAAACGTCACATTATTTCTTGTTTAAATAATTTTCGCCCAAGGCATAGGCAAAAAAGGGGGACGAGGCCTGGTTGAGTTAGTTAGTAGTGTGTTGAAACTCGCAGTTATGATAACAGGGTTTCCCTTTCGAAAGGGAACTCGCGCTGCGTCAGCTTCGACGCTACGGGGAACGCCTCCAGCGTGACTGGTGCCTGAAATCACATTGAATCACGTCAATCCTATTGACCGGCGACAGCCTATGATGTCATCAAGGTGCGACCAGGAAGTATATAAGGGCGCCTTGCCAACATGACAGTATCTTTTCGTCTTCAGGGACTGTTTTGCCTGTCTTCACGTGAAACGTCTACAAGAAGGATAACAATGAAGTGTGCTGAGAACGCCACTTCTGCAGGTGTGTTTTGAATGTGTATCTTGCGCTTTGGATACACACACACTTTGCGTTTACTGTCTGGGAGAAGAGCATACATGAGAGGTTTGCGAACCTCTTGTGAAAGTACTTGTGAAAGTATTTGTGAGCGTTGTCCTCTGGAAACGCTCCGCTCTCGGTGGGACCTCTTCTCGAGAGGAGAGGTTTCAGCATCTGGGAACGGCCACGCTCGAGCTGAGGCTGAGCGGCGTCCAAATACCAAAAGCGCTTCCCAGATGGATCGGGCTCGTCGCTTGGAGACAGTTATGGCTCTTGAGGACGATCCAGATCGCGAGAGGCGGACCTCGGAGGAAGGAGCTGGATTTATGTTCCTCCTCCTCGTCTGCTGCTCTTCCACTCGAGCAGAGGATGGGTGAGTCAGTTAAAAATGCTGAAGCTTTTCTTACCATCCTGTCCCATGTACGGGAGTTGCTGGAAGTCATGGAACGCGCTGCGGGTAGACTGCAGCTGCCTTTGCGGTGCATGAGGAGAAAGGCTGAGCGTCCAAACAGTTCGGACGATCGGTTTCTCTCCGCCCATGACCTCCCAACTCCTGGGAGTCTTCCATTCCTTCCAGATCTCCATCAGCAGACCTCGAGGGAATGGAAGAAACCTTACTCAGCCCTGCATCTGTCGACATCGGCGAGCTAGATGTCGCTGATGTCTAGGGACTGCCTGGCTGGGTATGTGTCGATGCCGCCCGTGGACGAGATGTTATGTTAATCTCGCCTTTGGGCGGCCGGCGACACTGTGGCTCCCACCCTGCCGGTCTAAACGCTGAATGGCAGGGCGTACATGTCAGTGGGTCGCGCTGCAGCAGCTTTGCACACCACAGCTGTGTTGCAGGCAGACCTGCTGAGGGACCTCGATCAGGGGGGAGGGACCCCCTGAGGCGGTAGTCGAGTCGCGCCGGACCGCGGTTTTTGCTCTCCGGGCCACCGTTCAGATAGCGCCGATGGCGGCGAGGGTGGCCACGGAGAGACATCTGTGGTTAAACCGTTTGGACATCGGGGAGAAGGAAAAAATCCTTTCTCCCTGATGCCCCGGTTTCGCCATCTGAACTTTTCGGCACCTCCGTAGAGGCGGTGGTGGGGAGGTTCGGAGAGGCGAAGGCGCGCTCGGCGGCATTCAGATGCATTCCGCTGAGGTCCGGGACCGCGCCCAGGCAGTCGGGTGTCCCCGGCCCGTCCCAGTCTGAGGGCTGGAGACGGGAATAGCGAGCCAACGTTGCCTCTCGAGTGCCCCGCCGTGGAGGACTGGGGCGCAGGGGAGGCGGGACACCCGCGACAGGAAGAGGAAGGAAGCCGGGGCTGGTAACCGGAACCAGCGCAGGCAGCAGACTCCACCCCCCGAGGAGCGCGGAGATGAACGCTGCCTTTTTTCCCTTCCTCTGGTTTTTCCCCCGGGCGCTTTTACATCAGGCCGGTGGCCTATGATGAGCAGAAAATGTAAGATTCTGCCGGCTCGCCTGGCTTGTTTGGTGAAAGCGCCCCCCTCAGGATGGCGGGCGGATACTAGCCTTATGGCTGGCTGGAAGCACCGCTGGGAGCGATCGGTGAGTCCCCCTCTCTGAGGGTGAAACATTTTCAAAACTATGTTTTTCAGAACTCCTATACCTTCGCTCGCCTGAGAGGTTTTCTGGGGAAATTTGGATCGCCGCTGGATCTTCGCAGGGCCTGCAGCTCCCCGTGAGTAAGCTAAGAACGATCTTCTTTGCAACATTATGATGGTTGTGTGTGAATACTTCACTTTCTGCTAGAGAGTTTGCTGCCTCTCCGTGCTATATTTTTTCCCCATTGTTTGGGTAACTGAATCGCGCTCTCGCCTGAGGGCTTGTAGTGTAAGGGGTGAGCTGTGTTTTTTCCTAGCGTAAAGTGAAAAGTAGCTGAAGACCGGGTACGCGCTAATGCACGAGCTGTAGTGAGATCTGCGCCCAGCTCTGCGGAGCTTTGAAAAAGGGGTTTTTTAGAGGTGATAATATTTCTTTCCCGGGCCCTGAGTAGATCTAGTGCGGACTTATGTCGCACCACTTGGCCTAGGCTTTGTCAAGGATGGGGGCGTTTCCCTTTTAATAAAGGTGTTCGCCCCTGGCCTGTCTTTTCATTTAAAAACATGGCGTTGTTTATGCATCCTTGTTTCAGCCTCCTCTGTTACAGAGTCGTCAGGCCAAGGCCCGCCCCCTTCTCTGCGTTCTGGGGTCACGTGCAATGCAGACGAGGATGTTGCAGGAGACAGCGACTTTGTCAGTAGTCGTGGGGTGGAATTAAGCGTCTTTCGCCGGTTTGCGGTTAGACTTTATCTGCTGTTTCCGCCTTTCGGAGCTTGGTGGCCGCCATCTGCTGGCGGCCCCCGGCCTCTTCCTGAAGGATGGTACGGCCGGTGGTTTTTCACATTTCTGTGATATTGTTCCTTTGCTTTATGTCTCTGCTTCACCTCCTTTAGGGCCCGGGTTGAGCAGAACATCGGATAATCCTTCTGTCGGTATGGTTCTGGTCGGATGCTCCCCTGAGGCCCGAGCATTGCCAATGACTGACGCCCTCGCAATCAAGGTTGGCCGCTGCATGGAAAGAAAGACAGCCGCCCCGATGCAGGTGACGTAAGCTGTACTCCCCTCGCTTTAGAGGGTCTTTGCTGAGCACTTCTGCTGAGTACACTGCTGTTGGCAATGTGATTAGGTCCATGTTTGTAGGCCCTGCCCAAGAGACTGCGCCGTCCTGGGGGCCCTAGGACACGACGAAGCAGGTTGTCCCTAGCTGCCTCTGGGATGGAGCCAGCCCCAGGTGCGGGTATAGGAGCCAGCTGGCTCTGAGGGGCCAGCTTGGACGGTCTGGGCAGTTGGACTTCAGGACAGGTAGTAGGCGCTAACCGGCCTCCTTGCAGGAAAGTCCCGACACTATGGCCCACGAGTGGGCCTCGGAGGCTCTTCTCCACTGGTGTCGACGTCAGCAGTGACCCGTCATTGGCCCTGGGGATGAGTCCCCAGGTGTTAACTGGTTTTCCAGGCCTTCGTCAGCAGTAGACAGCTGCCGTCAGCCCAGGTAGCAGCAGCCAGCATTCTTAGAGTAAGGCTCCCAGTCTGGGTTTCCTTCGCTCAGGAGTTAGGCCCTGTTTGGCCTCCCTGAGAGCCTGCTGTGGTCAGCAGGCACTGTTTGGTCTCCCCTGAGGGGGCACCATAGGCATTAAGTCCCTCGACGGCTGGTACGAGCTGCTGAATAGGTGGTAGGCGCTACTGGGCCTCCCTATGGGCCTGCTGTGGGGTAAGCAGGCCCACTTGACCTCCTCTGCGGATGGCGTTCCTGGGCCCCAGTCACTGGATGGCTAGCACGAGTGTTAGCAGGTAGTAGGCCTCATCCGGCCTCCCTGAGTGACCTCCCTGGAGGCAAACTCCCGGAAATGAAGTACTATGAGTAGCAGCTTCTGCTATCAGGTGGTAGGCATGGTGGCCTCCCTGACGATGAGCTCACGGTTCCGGTTCCCAGTCACTGTGGTAATGAGCGTGATGTGCGAAGCACGACGGACGGCATGCTCTGCTACCAGGTGGAGGCATTGCGCCTCCCTGGAATCGTTCCCCGGTCCCCAGTTTTGGTAACGGATCGTAGCATGGGTTGCTATCAGGCAAAGCTGCACAGGCTTCCCTGAGGGGATTCGCTTTGGAGTAGTAGGCCCACGTGGCCTCCTCTGAGGGCACGCTCTGGTCTCGTGGTTCCTGGATAAATCCAGTCAATGAGCAGAGGCCGGCTCCCCGGCCGCTGTGGTGTGCATAAAGTGCTATAAGTGGCACTTTTTTGCTATCAGGTGGTAGGCATGGTACCTCCCTGAAAGCGAGCTCCCGGTCCCCAGCCGCTGTGGTGAGCTTGAGGCGCTATGAGTAGCACACTCAGTTTGGCTATGAGTGCCCGATGTCTTGCAGTTGGTAGGTCCGCTTGGCCTTCCTGATTAAGCGAGTCCCTGGTCTTCCCAGCTACCTCGAGGGCTAGCACGACTGCGATCAGGTATCAGGCCCGTTGGCCTTCCTGAGGACGAGCGCTGCTTTGGATGCGCGAGCGGTCTATCAGGTTACCAGGTGGAGGCCTCTCTCGGCCTCCCTGGGGGACGAGTTCCCTAGGCGGGAACACACAACTGGCTTTTTTGCTGACAGCTAGTGGCTACCCGCTATCAGGCACCGGCCTCTGGCCGTTTGCGAGACCTGAAGGCGGTGTTCTTACCCTAGCACGACGAAGTGTCACTGCGGCTATGTGGTCCCGACAGGACGGGACCTTCATAGTAGGCCTACGGCATGGTTGCCTACCGGGCAGGCTTATGAGCTCCTCTCAAACGAGGGTCTATTGTGAGCTTACAGCCTCCTGGGGCTGTTCTATTGGTGGTAGGTCCCGAGGGGCCCCTCCCGATATATTCAGCCTATAAGGCCTTTGGCCTCCTAAGCACGTTTTAAAATAAGTGCTTGGTAGATCCGAGGATCGAGCGGCCCCTCGCTAGCAAAGGTTTGAAAAGCACTTCGCTGAGCGCTGCTCTCCGGGATAACCCGTCCCTGAGGTTCGGCTAGTCGGTGATGCTGCCCTTTCTTGCAGCACCCTAGCGGGATGTCTCTTCGGAGGCGAGTACCAGAGGCTCTGTACTGTACAGACAGGGTTGACCGTATTACGTGTCCCATACTAGACTGGGTCACCTGGTCAGGTCTCCCTGGTGGCATTCGGTGATAATCTCCCGAATAGTGACTGGCATAGGGTTCCCTCGTAGTTCCCTTGCCACGTTCCCTTAAAGGAACCCCTTCTGAGTCGAATGGGTTGGTTCCAGGCCTTTGAGCAAGGCCTGGGAAGGAACTCATACGTGTGAAGTTTTCCTTCTCAGGCGATAAGCTTGGGCTTTGACCGTAGGGAGCGCTGTCACTGACAGCCTAACGTGACCAGAAGGGGAGTGGTTCAGGCTTTTCAGCAAGATTTGCTTGTCTTGACAGTTGTCACTGCCAGTGGGCATGCACTCCCGTCGGCATGGCGGCGTTGGTATATCGTTCCCCGTAGCGTCGAAGCTGACGCAGCGCGAGTTCCCTTTCGAAAGGGAACGTCTCAGGTTACGAATGTAACCATTGTTCCCTGAGAACAGGGAACGAGACGCTGCGTCGCTGTGCCATGCCGCAGGGCCTGCCTGCCGAAACAGTCCCTTCAGACGATAGATACTGTCATGTTGGCAAGGCGCCCTTATATACTTCCTGGTCGCACCTTGATGACATCATAGGCTGTCGCCGGTCAATAGGATTGACGTGATTCAATGTGATTTCAGGCACCAGTCACGCTGGAGGCGTTCCCCGTAGCGTCGAAGCTGACGCAGCGTCTCGTTCCCTGTTCTCAGGGAACAATGGTTACATTCGTAACCTGAGACGTTTTCCTACATTGAAATTTTTTTGGCGGCCGCCAAAACAAATTTTTGTCCCGCCAAAGCCTTATTTGATCAGTTATTGTGATTTATGAGTGATGTAGAACAGATGACTGCTGCACTTGAGTTAACTGAGTGACAGAGAGAACGACCAGTGAGCTCCTACCCCGCTCGCACGCTCTCTGTCTTCAAAATAAACATTCTTAGCATTCTAATGTTTCATATATAACGTTAATCAAAATCAAAAGGTCGGAAGACCGAATCCATGTTGCATGTGGCGCTATCAGACGTGGCGCTATCAGACGTCTTTCTTTAATTACCGCTGGGTGTGAATTGCGCTCAAAAAACATTGACTGATTCTCTGACCAGCTGACATAAAGCATACTTTAAATAAACAGGAAACAAATCCTATCTGGTTATGAAGTGTTTTCTGTGTGTTGACAAATCTTTCGCGATTATGGGGCGCCGTTTATAAAGCTGCTCACGCTGAAAATAACAGCAACATTTTGACACATTTAGCTTCAAACAATGTTTAAAAAACTGGTATGAATTTTTGGCGGTCACTTTTTTAGCACATTTACAACAATATTTGTCAACTTAGAGATATTTTAAATAGTTAAATCTAAATGTTAAATGTTAAATCTAAATGTTAATTGTTAAATCTAAATGTTAAATCTAAATCTAAATGTTAAATCTAAATCTAAATCTAAATGTTAAATCTAAATGTTAAATCTAAATCTAAATGTTAAATCTAAATCTAAATGTTAAATCTAAATGTTAAATCTAAATCTAAATGCTAAATCTAAATCTAAATGTTAAATCTAAATCTAAATCTAAATGTTAAATCTAAATCTAAATCTAAATGTTAAATCTAAATCTAAATGCTAAATCTAAATCTAAATGTTAAATCTAAATCTAAATCTAAATGTTAAATCTAAATCTAAATCTAAATGTTAAATCTAAATCTAAATGCTAAATCTAAATGTTAAATCTAAACGTTAAATCTAAATGTAAAATCTAAATGTTAAATCTAAATGTTAAAACCGGTTATCTGCATTCTGAATTTGCATATTAGTTAAATATTTAGTTTCACCCGAAACATTTAGATTCAACATTTATATTTAGATTTAACATTTAGATTTAACATTTAGATTTAGATTTAGATTTTGTATTTAGATTTAACATTTAGATTTAACATTTAGATTTTACATTTAGATTTAGATGTAACATTTAGATTTAACATTTAGATTTAACATTTAGATTTAGCATTTAGATTTAGATTCAACATTTAGATTTAGATTTAACATTTAGATTTAGATTTAACATTTAGATTTAACATTTAGATTTAGATTTAACATTTAGATTTAACTATTTAAAATATCTCTAAGTTGATAAATATTGTTGTAAATGTGCTAAAAAAGTGACCGCCAAAAATTCATACCAGTTTTTTAAACATTGTTTGAAGCTAAATGTGTCAAAATGTTGCTGTTATTTTCAGCGTGAGCCGCTTTACAGTCGGCGCCCCATACGCAATGTTCTAAAGACGGGATTCACACACAACGCGTCTGCTAATGTCCAATTCGCGACCTAATGACTCCTTTGAACCGAATAATTTTAACGACTGGTTAGAACTGATCTGTCCAACACTGAACTCACGAATCAGTTTAATCATTTACTCAGAACAAAACCTGAAATGAGAACACAAGTGTGCTTACCCAATTTAGCAAGAGTGGATAGTAAGAATTATTTTTAATTATCAACAGTCTTTCAGCTTATTTATGTGGACAATGTGTAGTAAAATAAATTGCCTAAAATCATTTAGTTTAGACTGGAGTGAGGTGAACCCAGAACAAATACAAATTTGTTTGTTTTGTAGCTGATTGTATATGGCAGAAAATTGTATATGGCGGAAAATTAGGCTATTTGTTCATTTTTTTAATACTATTTTTTAATATTGATATGATTACCAAAACAATTATCAGTAAATAGTGTAAAAATGAGGAACAAAAACAAACATCAAGGTATCAAAATAAGATAAGCAAAAGTTACAAACTTTCTTTGAATTTATTTCAAATTTATTGTCAGTATTGCGCTTGCAGATCAAGTGGATAGGGTATTTTTTTTTTTTACCGTGCGTGTGTGTATGTATGACCATGTCTGTCAGCCACCACCGAAGACCATTTTTGACCCAGGAAAAACCCTGCATAAGGGGCGTGACATTTCCCAAACACGCTCAAAACGGTTGACCAACCACAACACAGTGGTCTGGGTGACCAATAAGAGCACATTGCACTTTTCGGAAGGAGGGGCTTCATAGAAACAGGAGCTAAACAGAGCGTTACTGACAGAATGGGAAGAGAGGTGCTGCAACAATGTCAAATATGTGAAAAATAATGTGTTTTTAGAACATTCAAGCATGAAAACCTATTCTAATAGACCCAAAAAACAAAATCAACACTGTAATAGGGCATAATAGGCCCTTTTAAAGAGCAAAATGACTGTCAAGAAAATACCTGCATGTGCATCGAGAGCTGGCGTCCCCTGAAGTCACTCTGGTTATGGCGGCTGTAGTCGTCACTGTAGCTGTGGGAGTGAATAATGCTCGGCTGACCCAGATGAGGGCCAGGTCTGAGGGTGGAGAGGTCCTCGCTTCGGGAGAAACCCCCATGGGCGAACTGTGGGATGTACGTCGGGTGAGAGGCGTCCGGCTCAGGGGCCAGCAGGAGAGGAGGAGGAGGTTGGGCTCGACTGTGCTGGTGGTGAAGCTGAGGCCCATCAGCAGCGAGGTGGAACAAAGGGTTCTGGAAGGAGAGGGGGTAGCGGAGGGCGGCGGCTTGTTGCTGCTGGGACAGCGAGTCGGTGGTGGTTCCCATCTGGCTCAACCTCAGACCCCCGGACATGCTGGAACCGCCGGATCCGGCCGACATACGTCCTCCGGCGCGCAGCTGACCTCCAAGGCCTCCTCCCAAGGCCGCGAGCCCACCGTAGCTGCCGAGGCCGGCAATCGAGGCCTGGGAAGAGTTGAGCATGTCCCCCATAGATTGCAGGTTAGAGACGCTGTTCATTCTTGAGTCCTGGAGGTCCATCATAGAAATGTTTTCATTAACACCTAGAACCTACGGGCGAGAGCGCTGCAGCTACCTGCCGGGCGCAGCAGTTGTGGGCGGTTTATGCATGTGGCCTGACTGCATGTGAGTACACAGTGTATTAACTTGAGGGTTAAAAGGAATAATTCACCCAAAAATCGAATTTCTGTCATTATTTACTCGCTGTAATATGCTGTTACTTTTTCAGTGGAACGTAAATACATAATTTTTATGCAGCTTTCTTTCATTCAGTTTGTCAAATAAAATAATAACATAAAAAACAAAAGCCATGTTGTCCAGGCAATAATGTCGAGATAAATTATTTTGAATGATTTAAATATTATATATTATATTCAAATAATAGTAATAAAATAAGTAGCATTTGCTAAGGGAATAATTAATTACTGAATTCAAAATGGACATTAAAAGCACCATCATTTTAATATGGTTCATTTAAATGAGTCATTGTTATACTGTTGAAAGTTTGTGTAAAAGATTTCCATAAAAAAAAAATAGTCTATACAGGGGTAAGTTTTTTGAGGTTATATTTACAGCATCTTCAAAAAAATCAGTTAATAAATAATAATATAAAGAACAGAAGCCAAGCTGTCCTGGTAATGTCAAGAAAAAGCATTTATTGAATTATTAAAATATAATAATATTCTATACAATATCATATTTAAATAATGGTCAATAATATAATATCATATAATAATACGTAATATAACAATAAATAATTACCATCAGATTTTATAGGAGAATTATTTAATTTAACAAAATGTAAAACGTTTTTTTTTTGGAGAATGACACATACTATATTCTGAGACTTAATATTTTGATGCCAAAGTACAGCTGGAATGGATGACAAAAGTCAAATTAACTAAAAATGACATTGGCTGCATCTGAAATCCCATACTTCCTTACTACATAGTAGGTGAAAAACAGTATGTAACGAAAGAAGTATGTCTGAATTCACAGTACTCATAAAAGAGTAGACAAAAAGTCCCCGGATGACCTACTTCTTTAGGTGAGATTTTGCACAAGATGTACACTTTACTATCCCATGAGGCCATGGGAGAGGATTTGTAAATGGCAGTGAAGGGACATAACTGACGCTGGTAGGTCGCATGATAATGACAACATGGCGAATGTAGTGCGTCCAGATTACATTCATACTATATAGAACATATTTTAATTTTGATTTAGCCGTGAAGTAATTATTCAAAATCAGTACCTATTCAAGAGAGTACGTGATTTCGGACGCAGCCATAAGCTTGGTTTATACTCGCCGCGTCCACACGAGCCCGAAGGTGCACACTGCAAAAATTACATCATCGCGGAGTGGGCGGTAGTGCGCGTTGAGTGTGAACCCCATTTCGCGTGGCAGTGTGTAGCGCATTTTTTTTTTACTTTTTTGTCCGCATCCGAAGATGCACGAGTTCGAGGCGAATCTTACCGAGCATGACGTATCATCACACCGGCACCCAGTTTGCACATAGATACAAATTAGTTGCTTATATTTACAAAATGAGCCTACAAAAGCAGAAATAAGCCATTTTATTGAAAATAAAAGATCCATGTTTAATTAAAAAAAATTCACAAAACGAAATGAAAATGTTTAGTGAAACTAGGAAATATTTAAGAGATTGTTAATTTAGTTGTATACATGTGTACATACATTTTGATCTAATGTCACAAGAAATAATATCAAGGTTTACTGAGTTTTACACAATTCTTTTATAGTGGTTTTTGGTGAAGTGTACTAAAATAATTATCGTCACCTGTGTACATCATAGACTGTAAAAAAATATGGACGTAGTGTCCGTGACATCACCCATAGGAGTCTGAATAGCCATTTTGAAGCGTAAAGTAGGGTCGAGCTGGCCGTTGCCATCTTGTCAGCGCGTCATCTCGCGTCACTCCTGGATAATAGAAAATGGGCAAAGAGGCGGGACGTGGGCGGAACTGAGGTGATGCGATGACTAACAGGCAGCAGATAAATGGCTATCCAACTGTCACTCAAAGTGGCCACGCCCTTAATCATGCAGGACTTTAAAGCTTTATATAATGTAAACGAATGAGTTATAAAAAAAATTCACCCCCTCACAGTTGTCATGAAGGGCAAAATTAGCTTTATAGACCAAAACTACAATTTGCACCAGGCTGTAAACATGTGTTTTTCTGCTGTAAAGTTGGGCATTTTAACATGGGGCTCAATGAGATTCTGCTCCCTTCTGGAGCCTAGTGGCCAGTCGATGAATTGCAGTTTAAGTCACTTCCGTATTGGCTTCAAGAGAAACTGCGGGAGGTTGCCGCTTGGTGTACATTCGTCTACTTCTTTTCACCGCTGTTTCCTGATGGTTTATAGAACAATTACTCCGAGTCACCCTCTGTCGTTTCAAAGAATAGTACATCGGCGAGCACGTCGAGTATAAACACCTCGTCCGTTTGGGAGCCAGGCGAAAGTATAAACAAGGCAATAGTGTGTCAGTCTGAGGCTAATTGCAGGTGCCATTTGTGGCGTATTTAATTTTTCAATTAATTAAATAAAATTTCTCTCTCTCGCTCTCTCTCCTGAAATATAGTTCACAAACAATAATATTTTTAAATTATTTTATAAACATAATTATTTTAAATTCTAAAAAAATCACTTTAAACATTGCACATGAACGTGCAGGATACAATAATCACAAAAAAATAATTTTTGGGTGAAATATTAATGTTTGTATGTCAGGACCCTGAATCCCAAATGGTGATGGAAGATTAACGTAAAGAATCTCTTTATGTATTGACTGCACCCACATCATCTTGTAGCCCTCTTTCCATGCTTGGGTGGTATTTGACCATGCAGTAAGCAGGTCAGTGGCGCTTCCTTCTCCGACAGGAACAAAGCCAACCCTCAGAAAAGCTGGTGAAACGTGTGCTAGGGAGTGAGCTGTTATTCAAATGAGAATTTGGACCAGACAGCACTGACCATTGAAAGAATTCTAAATGAAAGGGGCAATTATTTAATCAGAACCCCCCACCCTATCAGAACCACTGTTGTTTGGGACTTACCTTTGGGTCTGGATCAGTAATATCGGAACTGCTAGTACAGTACGCTGGACTAGAGCGGGCCAACGGGGGACGGGCAACATAGAAAACGTCTTTAGATGAGGCTCGGTGAGGATGATCGCGATCCACAAAACCCCCCATTCCAGCTCGGGATGGAGGGGCTCCGCCACTGGACATGGCAGAGGTTGGAGAGGGCAGGCGAGTGATCTCGATTGAACTGTATGAGATATGAGAAAGTTAACATGGAAAAAAGTATCCTCGCTCATTTTCTCCAGAAGCAATATTCCATAAGACATTCACTTGAGCTCAGGGTTACACTTTATTTTCGATGGTCCACTTTAGACATTCTACTAACTATAAGTAACTTTGCAACTACATGTCAGCTAACTCTCATTTGAGTATTAGTAGACTGTTAGGATAAGGTTAGGTGTTTGGGTTCGGGTTAGTAGCATAACTTGACATGTAGTTGCTTGCAAAGTTACTTATACTTAGTAGAATGTCTGTTGGGGAGCATTAAAATAAAGAGTTTCCAAACTCAGTTACAAAACCTAGCAAGCCATATGATGTGATATTTGATTTTTACTTGATTATTTATTTTATTAATAAGTAAATAAACTTTGATACTGTATTATTTTATTATCATTGATATACTATTACAGTTTTTGGTTAATATTTTAATAGATTAGATTTTTATATACGCTGTTTTAACTTTAATAGTAATTTTAACATTTTATTAGTTTGTTGATATAGTTTTTATTCAATTTTATTTATTAGTTTTAAGTTAAGCAAACTAAAATAATCTAAAATAAAATAAATATACACACATAAATACATACTTATTTATTTATTTACTTACTTTCTTGTAGGTGGCTTTGCGCCCCCCAAATATGATGATCCCCTTTTGAGGGACCCCTTAATTTTATTATATTTTATAATATCTATACATTTCACTCTACATTTAAATACATTTAAATGGGGTTCGTACTGTTTGAAAAATATTTTATATAAAATATAATACATGTGTGATATTATAAAGACAATATGTTGTTTCCTAAATTAAATTATTGTCTTTTATATACGCTGAACAAAATTATAAACGCAACACTTTTTGCCCCCATTTTTCATGAGCTAAAGCTTTCTATGTACACATGTGGCCAGCCTAAGGCACACCTGTGCAATAATCATGCTGTCTAATCAGCTTCTTTTTTTACTGACTTTTTACCACTCGCTGCTCGCATCAAGTTCAAGGCGCTTACGCTCGCTTACAAATCCACCATGAGCTCCGCTCCTGCATACTTTGACTCGCTCCTACAAGTCTACACCCCCACTAGAAGCCTTCACTCAGCTAAGGAGCAACGGCTTGTGGTACCATCACAGAGAGGCAGAAAATCCCTCTCCAGAACTTTAACATTCACCGTTCCCTGCTGGTGGAACGATCTTCCCTCCATCCGAATTGCAGAATCACTGACAACATTCAAACAACAGCTGAAAACTCACCTCTTCCGCGAGCATTTAACCTTATCTTAACCTAATTCCTTTTATTTTCCTCTACTTCTTCCCTGCCCTAGTGTATGATGTGCTGTGCAATGTCCAAAACTTAGTACTTCAGGCACTTTCTGTGTTTCGCTGCCTCCTCATGACGGATCGCTTCCTGTACTCCTCAGTTGTAAGTCGCTTTGGATAAAAGCGTCTTCTAAATGCATAAATGTAAATGTAATCTTGATATGCCACACCTGTGAGGTGGATGGATTATCTCGGCAAAGGAGAAGTGCTCACTAACACAGATGTAGGCCTAGTCCACACGTACACAAGTATTTTTATAAGTATTTTTATAAGCTGAGTTTTTCCCTCTGTAAAAAACAAAACAAAAAAATTTTGCATCCACATGAAAACGCAAAACACGCTATGAAGCGCTGTCAAGAGCATGCCAAACCAGCCATGTTGGCCAATCAGAAGCCTGAATTTTTTTTTATTGCTGGTTCCGGTTCTGACGCAACAAGCCAAAATCTCCACTTTCACCGTCCACACGACACCACTGCAACCGGAGTTTCTAAAAATGTTCACCCTGGCAGGAGTTTTCAAAAAAGGTATTAGTGTCCAGATACTGCGTTTGCGTGTGGACGAACAGCCAAACCGCATAGAAAAATATGCAGTTTAGAAAATACCCGTGTTCGTGTGGACAGGGCCTTAGACAGATTTATGAACAATATTTGAGAGAAATAGGCCTTTTTTGTGTACATAGAAAAATTCTTCAGCTCATGTAAAATGGGGGCAAAAACAAAACAGTTGCGTTTATAATTTTGTTTAGTTATTGAACTAAAACAGAAAAAACGTACTAAAATAGTATATGTACAATTGAATAAAAAAACTTAAAAATAGAAAGCAAAATGAAGCAGTAAAGAAATTAAATTCTGTAATTATGTTTTTTTAGCACTCATTTGCATCTCCACTCCAGTTTGCAAACCCCTGGCTTAGATGCCTAAAAATATTGACTAAGTAGGCAGACTAACTAAGTTTTCTATTCCAAGGTGCTGCAGAAGTGACACAAATATCGCACGCATATAAAGACACCAGACACTACCTGTTGAGGTCTCTCATCATGAGGTTCTGGAACTCAGACGAGACACCCCTGTTGAAGCTGGGCCTGGAGAGCAGCCTATCTGTCTGTCTCTCTGGAGGCTGTCTATCTGTCTGATGACTGGGCTGTCTCTGGAGGTGCGGGTTACGGAGGGCCATGCTGATGTCATTTAGAAGGCGGGGCAATGGTCCGAGTTTGATGATAGCATCCTTTGGCACAATATACACAGATAGAGAACAGGAGACCAACCTGATGACCGATCACAAACGCAAGTAGACAATCACGATCATCTTCATCTAGATTATCAAACAGCATCTACCTTGCTTAGCTGTGCCATGACTTCCCACAGAAGACTGTGCAGGATCGAGAGCTCCCTTCCCAAATCGATGTAGCCCTCAAAAGCAACTGCGTTGCTCACGGTATCGAGATTGGAGATCTCGTAGAGGAATTGCTGCATGGAGCCCCACTCCATCTCTAAAAACTCATTCATAAAGCACATGTACTCCTCCTTACTGCCAAACCTGTAATACAGTGAAGAATTGGTAAGGATATATGGCTGATATGGTCAGTAGGAGCATTGAATGTTGCGTCAATGATAAAGATGATAATGCTCATCATCATCAGTAACAGCTGTACAGTTTGTTATAGCTCAATGGCTAATGATCTGGGCTGACAGCCCAAACGTCATAATACATCCCATAATACTGGAGCACTAAAGAGATCCCTATCACTATTGTGTCCTTGAACAAAGTTAAGTTAAAGGAACACTCCACTATTTTTGGAAATAAGCTAATTTTCCAACTCCCAGAGTTAAACGGTTGAGTTTTACAGTTTTCGAATCCATTCAGCTGATCTCTGGGTCTGGCGGTAGCACTTTTAGCATAGCTTAGCATAGATCATTGAATCTGATTAGACCATTAGCATCTCGCTCAAAAATGACCAAAGACTTTCGATATTTTTCCTATTTAAAACTTGACTTTCCTGTAGTTACATCGTGTACTAAGGCCGACAGAAAATGAAAAGTGATTTTCTAGGCCAATATGGCTAGGAACTATACTCTCATTCCACCGTACCATGGGTGCAGCGGCGCAATGATATTACGCAGTGCCTGAAAATAGTCCCCAGCATGCTCCCTGTGCAAGCAGGTTGTCACGTTGGTTATATTTACGGAAATTAGCCTATTTTCAGGCGTAATATCATTGCTCCGCTGCACTCATGGTACGGCATCAAAGTTCCTTGATTATTACGCAGGAATTGAGAGTATAGTTCCTAGACATATCAGCCTAGAAATTTTAATTTTCCGTCGGTCTTAGTACACGATGTAACTACAGAAAAGTCAAGTTTTAAATAGGAAAAATATTGAAAATCTTTGGTCATTTTTGAGCGAGATGCTAACGGTCTAATCAGATTCAATGATCAATTCTAAGCTATGCTAAAAGTGCTACAGCCAGACCCAGAGATCGGCTGAATGGATTCGAAAATGGTAAAACTGAACTGTTTAACTCTAGAGGAGTTGGAAAATGTTTTTCCAAAAAAGTAGAGTGTTCCTTTAAGATGACTGTCCCAGATTACATTATAAAGTACAGTATGAAAAATGGATATTAATTCAGAATATTTGCTAAATATTACATTATACAATGTTACTTAAGTCTTAGTTATTTTAAAGATTAATCAGACAAAGATAATCTAAATGTAAAAATTTAGAAAATTTAAATGCACAATTAAATTGATCAAATAAAATAAAAAAGTATGTATTATAAGCATTATGGTCCCAATATATTAAGCATACTGAATCAGAAAAAATTTAAACAAAATGAAATAGTAAAGTAAATGAAAGAAAAGTAAAATAAAATAAAATAATAAAAAGTAAAGTAAATTAAATTAAAGACAAATAAAATTAAAGTTTATAACCAATATGTTCCCATTATATCACACATCCCATATCAGAATGAGGAAAACAAAAAAAATGCACAAATTAAATAAAAAAATAAAAATAAAAGTAAAATGAGAATGCACAATTAAATATCTGATGTGGAAAAATAAAATAAAATATTCATTTATAACCAAAATTGTCCCAATACATTATCCATCTCGAATCAGAATGGTTTCCCTGCTGAAAAGACCAGCATGAATGCAAGTTACAGTACTCTGAGCATACAGCAAAAATGATGACATGGTAATAAAGCTTAAAGACCTTAAAGAAGTGTGTACTGACTTTGAGAAGTTTGCAAGGTTCTGCACAACTTTGGCTATGAGGGTGAGTGTACGTGAAGTCTGTTCATCGGGGTATTCCTGTGTGAGATTGAATAAGGATGGCGACATGACGGCTGGACACAGGAAGCGCAGGAAGAGGGAACCACTGATCAGTCGATCTGCAATGTCCTCTCTTCCTCTCTCAGCGCAGCGAACGCGCCAGGACGCAAAGACCTCTTTCAGTTCTCTTGGAAACGCACTGGGAAAAACAAGCAATATGATTATTTCCATTATGAATAAAGCAGTTAGTGTGATATCATGTTGTCACTGTCCCTTCATTTAAAAGATATTAAAATATATAAGCCTGGATAAATTGTATGATAATGTGCATAATCATACAATTTTCATTCTGCAATCTTAAGAAAGATTTTTAAGAAAATCTGCAATCACAACTATCATTAAAAAGCTGTTTTGCCATGGTTGTAAAAATAACACCATTAAATTGATCATTTTGGGTGTCCTGTGTGGTGTGGTGCACATAATTATATATAATACATTTTTACCTAAAATTTACCCATTGAAATTTACAGTCACTGTGCATAAGAAGAATTTCACTTTCCATAGAAAAAAGCAGTAAGGGGCCGTTTACACAGTATGCGTGCTTGCATCTGTCCCAGCTGTTTTTTATTATTATTTATTTATTTATTGCTATGTAAATGTGCTATAGTGATGTATTTGATTGCTGCAGTGCGTATTGCAGTTTTTTTTCTTCAGCATCTTGTTGCATAAGCCAAGAGTTTTTAAAGGGATAGTTCACCCTAAGATGAGAATCAAGTCATCATTTACTCACCCTGGTGTTGTTCTAATGCCATATTCCCTTCTTTCTTTTCTGGACCACAAAAGGAGAAATTAAAAAATATGTCCTGCTTACGCTCGTCCCTGTAATGGCAGTGAATAGTGTGTTCTGGGGGTATACAATAGGTTTGGTTAAAAACAACCCGAAATTGAATGTATTATTTAACAAAGATTTTGACCTTGGCCGTTGGTCTTCTGTGCACGGCTGCACGGCGTGAGTGTTCGTGAGACTCTATTAGCGCCCCAGTTTACTCCGACTTGCCCAGAGAAAGCACACAAGTTGTGAGAAATCAAGACGTGAGGAAAACGTGACTTGAAATATCCATGTAGGCCTACTTCTCTGAGGTGAATATATCCGTTGTGTTCGTCGGAACAAGACGTGATCACATTCACATCTGTCAACTGTCATTCTGATTGTCATCAGACAAACGGAGTTCCGATTCTGAGATATTTAACTCAGTGAAGAAAGTACACAGATACTTTTTGGGGGATTTAATAATAATAATTTGTTACATTTATATAGCGTTTTTCTGGGTACTCAAAGCGCTTTACAAATGGAAGGGGGGAATCTCCTCTAACACCACCAATGTGGATAATGTGACAGCAGCCATATTGCGCCAGATCGCCCACCACACACCAGCTTTTTGGAGGTGATGAAGCCAATCAGTATTCATAGTTTTCATGTGATGTCACACCCTTATAGGAACGCCCATCTGGAGGGTCAAAACAAGGCTTTTCTTCACTGCCCGCCAGTCATTTTTACCAGGTTTGTAGTATGGACTAATTTAGTAAGACCGTGATATTAAAAGATCAAATTCAATTTTATACATAATATACACATCTGCCCCAATGGCTCTCTATTACCCCTTTTCCACCGAGGCAGTGCTGGTGCTGGTTCTGAGCCAGAGCCTAGTTTCAAATCGGTTCTTTGTATTTCCACACCCAAAGCACCAGTTCCGAACCAGGAAAAGTGGTTCTTAAGTAGCACCAAAACATTGCTGGTCTAGAAGTAAGAGCTGCTTGCGTCAGGGGCTGGGGGCGGGGTTACCATGACCAACAAGATGACTGGCACTGGCACTAGCACTGGCTCTGAACTAGCACCCGGTTCATTCTGGTGGAAAAGGGGTATATGAGAGAGCGCGCTGCAGTTCCATTTTTCACCACAAATTTGCACTGGAAATGTGTGGGGCGCTGTAGAGCTAGGGAGGTTTCAGAGACAGCCCCACTTAGGGCCAGATTTACTAACAGCTTGCGCCAGCGCAAACCCTCTTTTGGCGTTAAAAAAACTACTGTCAGGATTTACTAAGACGCGCAGTGATAAATTAGCGCTGAAAAGGCGTGGACACAGTTATTTTTGCAGATGACCTTATTGCATATGTATTTGTAGGAGTTTCCCATTCAGATGAAAAATTCATGGGAGTAGAGTATTTAAATGAATCACATGAAGTGATTTACAAAGGATTGCGCTCTTCAATTTACTGGTGTTTGCAGCATTATTTACCACCCCCCAAAAAGCATGTCTTAAACCAGAGGCTAACGGGTAGATTGTCTGTGTCTGTTGTCTGTATTCTTTAATTTGTGTGTCGACAGTAGATCACACGCTGAACTGTCCACTCCCATCGGCAGTTTTCTGGAATTGCGCTCTCACGCTAATTTGCCCTATTTAGTGAATCTGGCATTTGGTATCATGAATACATGCCTAAAATGTGCTGCATTTTAATATATCCTGCACACTTTACGACTTAAAATAGTCTAGAAAATCCGAAAAATATTTGTTGCAGAATGCTGAACACATTTATAATGTATTATTAATTCTGTGTATATAGAGGTAAATGTTTGGATGAATATCTGCAGCTGCCCATAATGATAAAGAGTGTATTCTGTTCAGGTTCTGAAAAGGTGAGAAAGGTTTGAAAGAGGTGAGAAAGCAAATCATCACAACAGACTGGCACAGGCCGGAGGGGAACCTGATTTACACATCAAGATCAGAGTGACCCCAGATATGCAGATCGGCCCTGACTTTGACGTCTACGCAGAGCTCAAAAACAACACCATGGTCACAAGGTCTTGTCGGGTCATGTTTTACACCCAGGCAGTGTCCTACAATGGCAAACTTGGAGAAACCTGTGGACTGGGAGAGTTTACAGAGATGAACTTGGCTTCTACTGAGGGTAAGACGGGTTCAGTATGTAATATTGACAGATAGCTGTTGAAATAGGTACTGAATTGTCCAAATTCACAATATTGGAGAGGGTTGTTTCGCCCTCCTCCTCAGATTCTAGATTGAGGACACGCAACAGGAATGAGTGCAATTGACAACTGAAGATTGATATGATTTTGATATGATTGATATGCCTCTGGTCATCTAGCTTTTTAGATCGTCTAGCTGGTATAATCTGCAATCTCTGACCCAGTTTGTCTGCTGGCTTCAGTGGCTGTAATAGACTGTTTTACGCCAACTGGCAACCTGGAGTGTCAAAATACTATTGAGTAAATTGGCAGTGGGCAGGATCACACAGATCAAAACAAAAACAGACATTCCTACATGGAACGCACATTTTAAAGTAGAATAACTGCCAGTTAAACTAAGTTGTACAGGCAAACAGATGAAAACAGAATATAAATGCAACACAAGGATTCTCGTTGACTGTTTTTTTTCCATCGAAAACCATTGTAGAGAAAACATGTCGCTCGCCTGTACAGTGGGCCAAAAAAGTATTTAGTCAGCCACCAATTGTGCAAGTTCTCCCACTTAAAAAGATGAGAGAGGCCTGTAATTTTCATCATAGGTACACTTCAACTATGAGAGACAGAATGAGAAAAAAAATCCAGAAAAGCACCGTGTCTGATTTTTAAAGAATTTATTTGCAAATTATGGTGGAAAATAAGTATTTGGTCACCTACAAAAGTTAATCTCAATACTTTGTTATATACCCTTTGTTGGCAATGACAGAGGTCAAACGTTTTCTGTAAGTCTCCACAAGGTTTTTACACACTGTTGCTGGTAGTTTGGCCCATTCCTCCATGCAGATCTCCTCTTGAGCAGTGATGTTTTGGGGCTGTCGCTGGGCAACACTGATTTTCAACTCCCTCCAAAGATTTTCTATGGGGTTGAGATCTGGAGACTGGCTAGGCCACTCCAGGACCTTGAAATGCTTCTTACGAAGCCATTCCTTCGTTGCCCAGGCGGTGTGTTTGGGATCATTGTCATGCTGAAAGACCCAGCCACGTATCATCTTCAATGTCCTTGCTGATGGAAGGAGGTTTTTACTCAAAATCTCACGATACATGGCCCCATTCATTCTTTCCAATACACAGATCAGTCGTCCTGGTCCCTTTGCAGAAAAACAGCCTCAAAGCATGATGTTTCCACCCCCATGCTTCACAGTAGGTATGGCGTTCTTTGGATGCAACCCAGCATTCTTTCTCCTCCAAACACGACAAGTTGAGTTTTTACCAAAAAGTTATATTTTGGTTTCATCTGACCATATGACATTCTCCCAATCCTATTCTGGATCATCCAAATGCTCTCTAGCAAACTTCAGACGGGCCCGGACATGTACTGGCTAAAGCAGGGGGACACGTCTGGCACTGCAGGATTTGAGTCCCTGGCGGCGTAGTGTGTTACTGATGGTAGCCTTTGTTACTTTGGTCCCAGCTCTCTGCAGGTCATTCATTAGGTCCACCCCTGTGGTTCTGGTATTTTTGCTCACCGTTCTTGTGATCATTTTGACCCACGGGGTGAGATCTTGCGTGGAGCCCCAGATCGAGGGAGATTATCAGTGGTCTTGTATGTCTTCCATTTTCTAATAATTTCTCCCACAGTTGATTTCTTCACACCAAGCTGCTCACCTATTGCAGATTCAGTCTTCCCAGCTTGGTGCAGGTCTACAATTTTGTTTCTGGTGTCCTTTGACAGCTCTTTGGTCTTGGCCATAGTGGAGTTTGGAGTCTGACTGTTTGAGGTTGTGGACAGGTGTCTTTTATACTGATAACGAGTTCAAACAGGTGCCATTAATACAGGTAACGAGTGGAGGACAGATGAGCCTCTTAAAGAAGAAGTTACAGGTCTGTGAGAGCCAGAAATCTTGCTTTTTTGTGGGTGACCAAATACTTGTTTTCCACCATAATTTGTTAGTTAATTGGTTAGTTCACTCAAAAATGAAAATAATGTCTTGAAAATGTATTACTCACCCTCATGCCGCTCCACACCCGTAAGACCTCCGTTCATCTTCGGAACACAAATTAAGATATATTTGTTGAAATCCGATGGCTCAGTGAGGCCTGCATAGCCAGCAATGACCTTTCCTCTCTCAAGATCCATTAATGTACTAAAAACATATTTAAATCAGTTCATGTGAGTACAGTGGTTCAATATTAATATTATAAAGAGACGAGAATATTTTTGGTGCAGCAAAAACTAAATAACGACTTATATAGTGATGGCCGATTTCAAAACCCTGCTTCATGAACCCTGTTTCAGCATGTTGAATCATGATTCGGATTGCCTGTCAAACCGCCAAACTGCTGAAATCACGTGACTTTGGCGCTCCGAACTGCTGATTCGATACGCTGATTCATAATGCTCCCAAGCTTCATGAAGCAGTGTTTTGAAATTGGCTATCACTATATAAGTCGTTATTTAGATTTTTTTGGCGCACCAAAAATATTTGCGTCGCTTTATAATATTAATATTGAACCACTGTACTCACATGAACTGATTGAAATATGTTTTTAGTACATTAATGGATCTTGAGAGAGGAAATTTCATTGCTGGTTATGCAGGCCTCACTGAGCCTTCGGATTTCAACACAAATATCTTAATTTGTGTTCCGAAGATAAACAGAGGTCTTACGGGTGGGGAATGGCATGAGGGTGAGTAATAAATGACAAATTATTTTCATTTTTGGGTGAACTAACCCTTTAAGGGTGGGTTGCACCAATAAGGATTTAGCATCTCCTTAGCCTGGCGTTGGTTCACCCACCGCCTATGCTGCTTGATCAGCCCTTTAATTTGGATGGTCTTTCTACATAGCAGTTTAAAAAGACAGTTGACGTTTTACAAGTTTATTTCCTTTATCAGCAAGAGTTACTATTGTCAGAGAGAGAGTTTCTGGTGGTCAGTAAAAGAGGAAATTGAATATTTACATTGTTGCTGTTTAATTGGCAAATCCATCATGGCGGAGAAAATTAAGCATAGATGATGGTTTTAATTACACGTTAGAATTGTAATCCCTGATTTGTTAATCTGTGTTTAAAATTAAGTGGTGCAACAAATAAAACCCAGATCAACAAATCCGTTAAACTTTGCTTAATTTAATCCTTATTGGTGCAACCCACCCTAAGTGTTTTTCACGTTAAGCGTTTTAGAACGTTCCGCTGTTTTTAGTGATTGAAAGACTGCAGCAGGTGCTGTATATGTATCTTGTGCACATATTTTTTGTTTTTGAGATGGGGGTAATTAGGTGGCCATGATGATGGACAGAGGCCAGTGTGCAAATTTTGCCAGGATGATAGGGTTTCACATCCTGGGATTTTTTATGACCACAAAGAGTCCAGACCTCGGTTTAGCCTCTCATACGAAGGACTGTGCTTGTTACAGTAGAGTTCCCCATCACTACACTGGGGCATTATGACCCACACAGACCCCGTGCTGGCCTCACTAACACTTCTTTCAGCAGCAACCTAGTTTTTCCCAGGAGTTCTCCCATCCAGGTATTGTCCAGGCTCAACCCTGCTATTCACTGCTATTATATGGACAAGCACAAGTGGGACATTTTTTTTTTTAACATTTCTCCTTTTGTGGTCTGAAAAGGAAAGAATGGCATACTGTAGAACAACACCAGGGTGAGTAAATGATGACTTGATTTACATTTTAGGGTGAACTATCCCTTTGAGATGGCGTGTCGATTTAAAACAGCTCAAGACTGTGTGAACGGCCCATTAGGGGATCGCCCTATGTCAACTTTGTAACTAACCAATGAGAGTTGACGATTTTACAGAGTGCAAGCTCACAGCACATCCGGAGGTTGGCTTGATGTTCGGGCAGTACAGAAGGTGGAGTTCTCATTGGGTCGACTTCACAGTTCTCTTCTGACTCATACAGCGCTCGGATAAAATCACCTAAAATTCAAACGAAACCCTTAATGTGTGAGCGCACAGCAACAGAAACAACGTCAACTCTCAAAACAATCTCAAAATCTGAGGAACTCTCACCTAAAACGTCTTTGAGGTACTTATGTCCAATGAGTTTGAGGTACTCTTCTATGGCTTTGGTGGCCAGGGTATTCTCTCTGAAGATAAGGTGCTCTCGGTCGATAAATCGGTCCACCTCACACATTGCCATGTCTGAAAGAAAATCCTTGTGCAGAGCAAAAGAAGAAACATTTGTAATCACTTTACAATAACCTTACATATAAAAATCAAAATAGAACCAATTAAGTGACTGATTTGGAGTGCCCAAGATAGGCAGCAACTCTGTAAGCCAGTGTTGCTATTGTTAACTAAAACTAGTGAAAAACGTTTTCGGTAATTTAAATAAAGCTAAAATAAAATGAATGAAAAGATGAAAAACTTCTACTTCAAATTAGAAATGTTGCCTTTGCAACTAACTGAAATAAAAAACATTTAATATGAAGTACTAAAATTACTAAAATTACTAAAATGAAAAGTGAAATAAAAATAAAATATGTAAATGAAAGTTTAAAAAAATAGAAAAGAATATTATATTCTTAAAAGAAAAGAGAAAATAAAAATATATGGCAACAGAATATATAAACATATGTTAATTTAAAAATAAAATAGTAATAAATACTAAAAACATTTTTTATTTATAATTTTCAGAATTAAATTAAATAATATTAGCAGGTCCTGGATTTAAACATGGTAAAATTTGTTAAATGGAGATGAAAGCATTTGATTAGTAGCTGAAAATAATTCTTCAAAAGTATATTTATAATCAACTGTAACAGAGGTTGTCACAGAGTATGCTATGGTAATTTAAAATATGGCCAAAGTCTTTCCAGCTTTTGCGTCAGGAGCATGCATTCAATGCCTTAAAATTCTATCTAGGTAGGCAGCTCACCAAGTTTTTGAACATACTTGCAAACATATATTATTCAAACAAAGTCCTACCTTGGCCTTCCCTGTGCTCTGCAGGATGTGCACCAGAGCACAGGCCACTTCCTCTTTGCTCTTGACACTTAGCAGTGGCTCCAGAACCGCGCACAGCGT
This sequence comes from Gobio gobio, assembly GCF_949357685.1. Classification (NCBI taxonomy): domain Eukaryota; kingdom Metazoa; phylum Chordata; class Actinopteri; order Cypriniformes; family Gobionidae; genus Gobio; species Gobio gobio. The sequence continues at coordinate 43,325,609 of NC_137108.1, read as the reverse complement.
TCGGTAGTTGTTGGTGACATACTCTGCAAACTCTTTATACAGCTCCATTGGCAGGATGCTCATGGTCTGAAAGCGTGACTTGAGCCGCAGGGAGGCGTTGATGATTTTGCCCCCTCCCACACCGCCACCCTTGGCCAGGGCGCTGGGCTGAATGACGGGGTACCATTGCTCCACAAACTGACGACCAGTGATGCTGGAAATGGGGATGCTGACCAAGCCAAGGTACGTGCTCTTCTCCTGTTATGATGAAGGAAATGGACAAAATGATGATCAGTCACCTTAAAAAAGCCGGATGGACCCCTTCTTAGCTAATGGGAAGTTAATGAAAAGCTAGTATAATCTAGCTACCAAAATTGCAGCAATGTTAGAATTGCTTGTCGGTTGCAGTTTTGTTTATTTAAAAAAAATAAATAGTTTATTAGAATAGTTTATCAGTTCATTGGATTCATACATTTCATCATAATATAAAACAATACAAAAAAAATATTAATTCAGAAATAATAAATAATATTAAACAAACAAAAAATACTATTATTGACTATAGCATTTATATATACATTTTTCACGAGCTGAACTCAAAGATCTAAGATTTTTTCTATGTACACAAAAGGCCTATTTCTCTCAAATATTATTCACAAATCTGTCTAAATCTGTGTTAGTGAGCACTTCTTCTTTGCCGAGATAAGGTGTGTCACAGGTGTGGCATATCAAGATGCTGATTAGACAGCATGATTATTGCACAGGTATGCCTTAGGCTGGCCACAATAAATATTTAGAGTGGCCTTTTACTGTGGCCAGCCTAAGGCAGACCATTTGTGAACAATATTTCAGAAAAATAGGCCTTTTGTGTACATAGAAAAAGTCTTAGATCTTTGAGTTCAACTCATGAAAAATGGGGGCAAAAACAAGTGTTGCGTTTATAATTTAGTTCAGCGTATATATATATATATATATATATATATATATATATATATATATATATATATATATATATATATATATATATATATATATATATATATATATATATATATATATATATATAAAATGATAATATGAATGTACATTTCATGATATTATTTTTACCAAACTATTTAACAAATCTGTTTGTGGATATGTAGTGTACTTGCTACCAAGCACCTCAAACAAAACTCTAAATATCTTTCTTAGATTTGATGTCACTAATCAAAATATTTAAATGGTAGTGTACTATTACAAATACACTAGCCTAGACAGTCCACCGTATGAACAAAAAGTCACAAAACTCAAGTCTTTAAGTATTCATTTTGAGGTCAGTCTTTTTGCAAATGAGGACATGAGGTGGTCTTTTACCTTGCGTCTTTTTTTGTCCGTCTCTTTATAAAGATGAAGGCGGAGGTTGCGGACAGCTGGCAGGTTGTTGAACTCAAAATGCTCACCCCAGAACACAGTATCGGTTCGGGGTTTGCTGGTGGTGCGGGCGTAAAGCATGTCATCCAAGCACAGTTCACAATAATAGCGCTTTTTGGGTGGGAGTTCACGGGCCTCGATGATCCACAGCTTCAGAACATTGTCGACGCGTCGACTGTTGTCCTGGGTGTGGGAAACACAGAATCATATTTGCATTATATAAACTATAGGCGATGGTGGTGAGAGGGTTGGCAGAACTTTAAATGTGCTGTCAAGCATGCGGACAGACAGGAGAGATTGCAAGTTTGAGGGTGGCAGTGCTTTAGAAAGGATAATGATCTGAATTACTGTTAGTCTAACACCTACTGCATGTCTAAAGTGCTGGAGTAGTCATAGACAATGATGTTTCAGAGAAAGATGAGTCATTTAGACCCATCAAAATGGCCCTGGAACATTCATTTTCTACTGGCATTTATAGTAATATACCCTTAAAAACGGATTTCTAAAGCTCCAGCCCTTTTATTAAAAAATACAGTGACGTTAATGTGCTAGAGTGATGGTCTCAGGTGGTAATACTATGGTATATACACCAATCAGGCATAACATTATGACCACTTAAAGGTGCAGTGAATAACGCTGTTCATCTCTTCATCAATGCACCTTTTAGTGGGTGGGATATATTAAGCAGCAAGTGAACATTTTGTCCTCAAAGTTGATGTGTTAGAAGCAGGAAAAATGGGCAAGCGTAAGGATTTGAGTGAGTTTAACAAGGGCCAAATTGTAATGGCTTGACGACTCGGTCAGAGCATCTCCAAAACTGCAGCTCTTGTGGGGTGTTTCCTGTCTGCAGTGGTCAGTATCGGTCAAAAGTTGTCCAAGGAAGGAACAGTGGTGAACCGGCGACAGGGTCATGGGCGGCCAAGGCTCATTGATGCACATGGGAAGCAAAGGCTGGCCCGTGTGGTTCGATCAAACAGACGAGCTACTGTAGCTCAAATTGCTCAAGAAGTTAATGCTGGTTCTGATAGAAAGATGTCAGAATACACAGTGCTTCGCAGTTTGTTGCGTAAGGGGCTGCATAGCTGCAGACCAGTCAGGGTGCCCATGCTGACCCCTGTCCACCGCCGAAAGTGGCAACAGTGGGCACGTGAGCAACAGAACTGGACCACGGAGCAATGGAAGAAGGTGGCCTGGTCTGATGAATCACATTTTCTTTTACATCACGTGGATGGCCGGCTGCGTGTGCATTGCTTACCTGGGGAACACATGGCACCAGGATGTACTATGGGAAGAAGGCAAGCCGCCGGAGGCAGTGTGATGCTTTGGGCAATGTTCTGCTGGGAAACCTTGGGTCTTGCCATCCATGTGGATGTTAATTTGACATGTACCACCTACCCAAGCATTGTTGTAGACCATGTACACCCTTTAATGGAAACGGTATTCCCTGGTGGCTGTGGCCTCTTTCAGCAGGATAATGTGCAAAAATGGTTTAGGAATGGTGTGAGGTTCAGAACAACGAATTTGAGGTGTTGACATGGCCTCCAAATGAGGCAATACAATCGAGCATCTGTGGGATGTGCTGAACAAACAAGTCAGATCCATGGAGGAGCCCATGCCTTGACGGGTCAGGGCTGTTTTGGCAGCAAAAGGGGGACCAACACAATATTAGGATCTTGTGACCATATGGTCATAATGCTATGCCTGATTGGTGTATATAGCATGTTACTGAATGATTTCCATATTCGTATACCATTGTACTCCAATGTTCTTCAAAGATGGTTTTACATAACCACACTGACATAAAGCAATCAATCACAGTTCGTTCTGTTTTTACATGCTGTTTTATAAGCTGATAAACCTGTAATCCATGACATCAGCTATGCAGAAATACAAAATCAAAATAATGCCAATTCACTGTACCAAAGATACAGTGAAAAACAATGTGTGATCTGAATTTCTGCACATCCTAAAATAATACATTTTTCAGGTGGACTAGTAAAACATCTAACTACTGGGGTTCCCCAGGGCTCAGTTCTTGGACCACTTCTCTTCTCATCTACATGTCATCACTAGGATCTGTCATTCAGAAAAAATGTTTCCCCTATCACTGCTATGTTGATGACACTCAACTCTACTTCTTATTTCAACCAGATGGTAGCTGCTCGCATCACAGCCTGCCTGACAGACATTTCTTGTTGGATGAAGGACCACCACCTTCAACTCAACCTTGCGAAGACAGAACTGCTTATGGTCTCGGCTAACGCAACACTTCATCACAACTTCTCCATTCTGCTAAGTTCATCAACCATAGCTCCACCCAGGACAGCCAGGAAGCTTGGAGTTGTGGTTGATGATTAGTTAAACTTCACAGACCACCTTGCTAGAAATGCTTAGTCCTGCAGATTTGCCTTATACAACATTAGGAGGATCAGGCCCTTCCTATCAGAGCATGCTAAACAAATTATTGTCCAAGCTCTTGCTCTATTCAAACTGGACTATTGTAATGCTCTCCTGGCAGGCCTTCCAGCATGATCCAGAATGCTGCAGCAAGAGTGGTCTTTAACGAGCTGAAAAGAGTGCACGTCACACCTCTCCTCAATGCACTGGTTGCCAATTGCTGCTCACATCAAATTCAAGGCACTGGTGTTTGCTTCCAGAACAACCACTGGCTCTGAACCTATATACCTAAACTCGCTATTCCAGACCTATGTTCCCTCCAGAAGCTTGCATTCTGCAAGTGAACGGCGCCTTGTGTTGCCATCCCAAAGTGGCACACAATCACTTTCAAGGACCTTTACCTTGACTGTTCCAAGCTGGTGGAATGGCCTGCCCATCTCAATCCGAACTGAGTCTTTTTTCAAGAAACTGCTGAAGATGCATCTTTTTCGTCAACACTTGATCCATTAATACAAACACTTACTATTCTATATCTATTAAAAAAAACATTGATACATGTACTGTGCTAGACTAACTGGGACTAGTCACAGCACCACTTGCACATTGTTGGTTTAATTGCTTCTATTGCTGTTCTCATTTGTAGGTCGCTTTGGATAAAAGCGTCTGCTAAATGATTAAATGTAATGTATTCATTCAGATTAGAGCTTTCAAGTTTTGCCGGTCAGTGAACAGACTGCGACTCCAGACTTCGGAAACTTCTTTAACTAATCATCTAACAAACCAAACTAATGAACACCCTTGGTCTGTCCTCATTTATTGTAATATTGACAAAGCATCTGCTGCAAGACTGAGCGGGCTGATCATTTTTGGACGCCTGTGTCATGTTCTCTACGATTCAGCCCAAACTCCTGCTGCCTGAACATCTGGACGAGTCAATCCACACTGCTCATTTCACCAAGACACTTTCCATTCAAA